>NC_090034.1:72115658-72418954 GCF_037176765.1 Anolis sagrei
AGGAATATCAGCCCCAAAACCTTGCCTGTGGAGCGCATCTTGCCAGCTCTCTCGAAGGACAAGGAGGAAGAGATCAGGAAGATCCTGCGCACCAATTTGCAGAAAACTAGGCAGAGGGTAAGGCAAGGAGCTCATTACTCCTATGGTATTTATATAGACTAGCCATCCCCTGCCACGTGTTGCTGTGGCCCAGTCTGTGTATATGTGTTCGTGTGTGTGTATATATGCATACATGTGTATGTATATATTTGTGTATATGTATATATGTGGGTTTGTGCATGCATTGTAATGTATTTTTTATTTTTTGTGGTTTTTAAGCCTCTTTCACTGTGTTTTTCAGTGTTTTTATGAGTGGTGGTCACTCGTTGGCCTGATAGGTGTATTGTGTCCAAATTTGGTGTCAATTTGTCCAGTGGTTTTTGAGTTCTGTTAATCCCACAAACGAACATTACATTTTTATTTATATAGATATTATACTATACAATATTTATATAGATATAGTATACTATACAGTTATTAGTAATATTACATGTGATATATAATATATGATTCTATTTATTATTATTAGTATTACATTATTATGATCAATATATATACATACAATATATTATATTGTTACCATAGTAAAATATTAGTATTAAATATTATTATATTGTACTATACCACTATACTGGAATATTATTAGTAATATTACATGTAATATGGAGCCCCCGGTAGCGCAGTGGGTTAAAGGGCTGAGCTGCTGAGCTTGTTGATCGAAAGGTCGCAGGTTCGATTCCGGGGAGTGGCGTGAGCTTCCGCTGTCAGCCCTAGCTTCTGCCAACCTAGCAGTTCGAAAACATGCAAATGTGAGTAGATCAATAGGTACCGCTCCGGCGGGAAGGTAACGGCGCTCCATGCAGTCATGCCAGCCACATGACCTTGGAGGTGTCTACGGACAACGCTGGCTCTTCGGCTTAGAAATGGAGATGAGCACCACACCCCAGAGTCAGACATGACTGGACTTAATGTCAGGGGACTACCTTTACCTTTACCTACATGTAATATAATATAATATAACACTACATATAATATATATAATAAGAATTTGAATCTCCCAACATCTGGAGGGTTTGAACATTGCATCTATTATACCTGCCTCCTTTTTCCAAGTCATTGTTGCTGCTTTTCCAGATGTTATTTGCATTTCACTCCCTTGAGATCGGCCTTAAATGGCAGGTGAGTTTTTGTGCATATGTATGTGTTTGCGCTTGCCATGCACGTCTAATCTATTTGTGTTTCGTTCTAGTTACGGTCATATAACCGGCACACCTTAGTGGCGGATCCTTATGAGGAAGCCTGGAACCAGATGTTGCTGAGGAGGCAAAAGGCGCGGCAGCTGGAACAGAAGGTGGGCGACGAGAAGTCTCGGACTTAGATCAAAAAGAATGCGGATAGCTTTGGGGAATGTAGTCCGAATTTGGGAAACCGCAGAGCAAACAGCTGCATTGCATGGATGTTGAAGAGCCTTTTGTAAATGCCGGACTTGTTTCTGATTCCAGATCAACAACTATCTGACGGTACCAGCACACAAAATAGACTCGCCGACCATGTCCAGGGCTCGCATTGGCTCAGGTGAGAAGAAGGACTATTATTAGAAATTATTTCCATCACAGATCATTTGGGAACCAGTGCTTTCATGTGGGAATGGGTTTGTTCTGGAGCTGGGCTGTTTTCGGACACCATCCAACTCCGCATGGGCTATACCAGGCATGGGCCAACTTTGGCCCTCCTGGTGTATTGGATTTTAACTCCCAGAATTCCTAACAGCCTTAGGCCCCTTCCTTTCCCCGCTTGGCCGCTTTTTTTTTTTTTTAAATCTTTATTGAGAATTTTCCATAAAAACAATTAAGAGCAATTAAGAAAAGATAGAAAAAGTAGGAGAAAGAGAGATATAAACGAATATATATATTTATATATATACTAGCTGTACCCGCCACGCGTTGCTGTGGCCAACCTTCCCTCCCTCTTTCTCTCCTTCCTTTCCTCTTTTTCTTTCCCTTCCTATTTATCTTCTTCTTTCTTCCATCTCTACCTGTTTCTTTCCTCCCTTTGTTTGCCCTTTGGTTACATCAGTGTTTCTCAACCTGGGGGTCGGGACCTCTGTGGGGGTCACGAGGGGGTGTCAAAGGGGTCACCAAAGACCATCAGAAAACATAGTATTTTCTGTTGGTCATGGGGGTTCTGTGAGGAAAGTTTGGTCCAATTCTATCAGTGGGGTTCAGAATGCTATTTCATTGTGGGTAAACTATAAATCCCAACAACTACAACTCCCAAATGGCAAGGTCTATTTTCTCCAAACTCTACCAGTGCTCACATTTGAGCATATTGAGTATTTGTGCCAAGTTTGATCCAGATCCATCATTGCTCGAGTCCACAGTGTTCTCTGGATGTAGGTGAACTACAACTTGAAAAACTCAAGGTCAATGTCCACCAGACCTTCCCAGTATTTTCTCTTGGTCATGGGAATTGTGTGCCAAGTTTGATTCAGTTCCATCACTGGTAGAGTTCAGAATGCTCTTTGATTCTAGGTGAAGTATAAATCCCAGCACCTACAACTCCCAAATGACAGTATCAATCCCCCCAACTCCACCAGTATTCAAATTTGGGCATATTGTGTATTGGTGCCAAATTTGGTCCAGTGAATGAAAATACACCTTGCATATCAGATATTTACATTACGATTCATAACAATAGCAAAATTATAGTTGCGAAGTAGCAACAAAAGTAATTTTATGGTTGGAGGTCACCACAACATGAGGAACTGTATTAAGGGGCTTATACTCGAGTCAAGGTTATTTATTATTTTACTCTGTTATTAGTATTATTTTTATTTCATGTATTATTTTACTCTATTATTATTACATTTACAGTATGTTACTCGATTATTATTATTATTTTACACTATTTATGATGATTATTATATTTATTATTTTACTTTATTAGTATTGCATTTATCATTTTACTCTATTATTACATTTAATATTTTACTCTATTATTACTGTTATTATTACATTTCCATTATTTTACTTTATTATTATTATTATTATTATTATTACGTTTATTATTTTACTCTATTATTGTTGGAAGGATACGTAAGTACATTTACATTGAAGAAGGTTAGAATAATGATTTAATCAGAGTTGGGCAGTCTTATCTCAAATTAGTTTTATTTAAATATTCAAAAACATTTCACCTCCTGATACCTCAATTAATGTAATTTTATTGGTATCTATTTTTATTTTGAAATTTACCAGTAGTGGCTGCGTTTCCCACCCTCGGCTTATACTTGAGTCAATAGGTTTTCCCAGTTTTTGTCGTAAAGTTAGGAGCCTCGGCTTATAGTTGGGTCGGCTTATACTTGAGTATATACGGTAATTTATCTTTGTTTGTATCTATTTTTTGTTCATGTATCCCCAGTAGAAAGTTTTCCGGTCTTAATGGAATTTTTATATGTAAAATTTCTTGAATATTTTTCTGATTTTTTCCCAATAATTTTTGGTTTTATTGCACGTCCACCACATATGGAAGTATGAACCCACTATTTCCTTGTATTTCCAACATTTTTTGTTTGCTTTTTTGTAATACTTTCCAATTTTTTGTGGTGTCAGATGCCATCTATATGCCATCTTTAAGCAACTGAGGGGGGAAAGGAAGGGGCCTGAGGCTATTAGGAATTGTGGGAGTTGAAGTCCAAAACACCTGGAGGGCCAAGGTTTGCCCATGCCTGGCCTATACCATGCTGCTGCAGCTTTTCACAATTTATTTATTCATTTATTTACAGTACTTATATTCCTCCTTTCTCACCCCTGGGGGGACTCAAAGCGATTTGGCAATAGAGTGATGTTTCTGGGGCTGAACAATAGATTTTCCCAGCTGAAACATGTTGCATGCCAAAGGTTCAGAAATTTGAGATACAGAAGACTTCACAAGTTACATTGAACCCTTTCATGCAGACTGCAAGATTCTTAACCTAAACTCAGCAGTGTAGACCACACTGAGAAGGTGTGTTCTTGAAGGCTTTCATGGCCAGAATTGCTTGGTTGCGGTGATTTTTCTGGGCTGTCTCACCATGTTCCAGAAGCATTCTCTCCTGACTTTTTGCCCACATCTAAAGAAGGCATCCTCAGAGGTTGTGAGGTCTGTTGGAAACTAGGAAAATGGGGTTTTTATATATATATATATATATATATATATATATATATATATATATATATATGTTGTTCATTCGTTCAGTTGTCTCCAACTCTTCGTGACCTCATGGACCAGCCCACACCAGAGCTCCCTGTCAGCCGTCACCACCCCCAGCTCCTTCAAGGTCAGTCCAGTCACTTCAAGGATGCCATCCATCCATCTTGCCCTTGGTCGGCCCCTCTTCCTTTTGCCTTCCACTTTCCCCAGCATAATTGTCTTCTCTAGGCTTTGCTGTGGCCAAAGTACTTCAACTCTCTAGTATCCTTCCCTCCAATGAGCAGTCAGGCTTTATTTCCTGGAGGATGGACTGGTTGGATCTTCTCGCAGTCCAAGGCACTCTCAGAACTTTCCTCCAACACCACAGCTCAAAAGCATCTATCTTCCTTCGCTCAGCCTTCCTTCCATATATATATGGAATAATGTCCATGGTGGGAGAAGGAACGCTTATCTGCTTGAGGCAAGTGTGAATGTTGCAATTGGCCATCTTGATTAGCATTGAATAGATTTGCAGCTTCAAAGCTTGGCTGCTTACTGCCTGGGGGGGATTTGTTGGGAGGTGTTAGCAGGCCCTGAATGTTTCATGTCTGCAATTCCCCTGAAACCATGAAAACGAACAAAATCGGGCTACCAGTATTTAAAAACTCTAAAATCAGTAAATAAAGAGTAACACTAAAAAAACAGGGGAATTCCAGACAGGAAACTATCAAGGCCAGCTTATTTATTTATTTACTTTTTTACGACATTTATATGCTGCCCTTCTCACCCCGAAGGGGACTCAGAGCGGCTTACAAGATATATATATACATACAATATATTATGTTATTAGCATAGTGCAATATCAGTATTAAATATTACTATATTGTAATATTTGTGATTTTAGTATTTTTAGTTTTATTTTGCACATGTGGCCCGTTCATTGTTATGTTATTTTATTTTACTGTGTATGATTTTGCTTTATCGTTTTTGTACTCATATGTTGTATGTATTTTACTGTGTTGTTATTGTGTTTTGGTTTTACTTGATTGTAATGTGTTGTTGGGCTTGGCCTCATGTAAGCCTCCCCGTGTCCCCATTGGGGAGATGGTGGCGGGGTATTAAATAAAGATTATTATTATTATTATTATTATTATTATTATTATTATTATTTGTGTCAGGAGCGACTTGAGAAACTGCAAGTCACTTCTGGTATATTATTATCATTATTATTGTACTATACCATTATATTGTAATATTATTAGTAATATTACACGCAATATAAATATATAATTATAATATCATATCATTATTAGTATTATATTGCATTACATTATAATATTATAAATATTTTATGTATATACAATATATTATATTACATTAATTACCTCTCAACAAGGGATTCCCCCAGGCAGTAACAAGCCACACCTAAAAACTGTCAGGCTGTCAAATGCTAATCAAGCTGGCCAATTGGAACATTCACACCTACCTCCAACAGACAAGAGTTATTTCTCATCCTGGACGTTCCACAGATATATAAACTCAATGTTCCTAGTTTCCAATAGACCTCACAACCTCTGAGGATGCCCACCATAGATGCAGGCGAAATGTCAAGAGAGAATGCTTCTGGAACATGGCAATATAGCCTGAAAAACCTACAACAACCCAGTGATTCCGGCCATGAAAGCGTTCAACAATCCAATCAACCTAGTTTGTGGCAGCCACAAAAACAAAGTTTCTGGAATAGAACAACAGTGTTCAAAGTACAATTAAACAGGAAATAATATTTTCAAACCAGGAACATATTTTTTTTCCACATTTTGTTACACAGTGTTATATACTTTTTTAAAAATTCAGCAGCAATTTGAAATGGGTTAGAAAAGTATTGGTAGTGTTTATGATGTAAAAGAGGAGAGAGCATAGTGTGGCCTGCAAGATGCTCCTGGCTTCTATTTTTGTGGCCTTCCACCAGTCCTCCAATGGGCCCCTGGTGGTGCAGCAGGTTAAACCGCTGAGCTGCTGAAGTTGCTGACCAAAAGATTGATGGTTCAAATCCGAGAAGTGGGGTGAGCTCCCACTGTTAGGCCCAGCTTCTGCCAACCTAGCAGTTTGAAAACATACAAATATGTGTAGATCAATAGGTACCGCTTATGCGAGAAGGTAACGGCGCTCTATGCAGTCATGCTGGCCACATAACCTAAGAGGTGTGTACAGACAACGCCGGCTCTTCAGCTTAGAGATAGAGATGAGCACCAACATCCAGAGTCGGACACGACTAGACTTAATGTCAGGGGATAACTTTAAATTTACTACCAGTCCTCCAAAGACTCCCAACTACCATTTTATTAAAAATTGACGTGATTTTACACCTATTTTTACCTCCAAAAGATACGAAAAGCCCCTGTAGCACGTAAAAACACAGAAAATACTCTTACCCTCACAAGCACACCTATCCTGTTCCCAAATAATTCCAATTTCTCATTGTAGCACCTTTCAAAATAGTGACAGAAAGGGATACAAATGTCACTTCCTACCACCATGTTGAGGGGGACTGCAGAAGGAAATAGAGATATTTGGGCTTTCTGTGGGTGTGAGTGTGGCTTGTGAATTATCCGGAGAGATGGGCCACCACAATGTTCAGAACCCATGCTGCAATAAATTGTAAGTGGATGGAAGGAGTGGCAAAATATTGTGCCATAGCAGAGGAAAGAATCTTGGGAAAGGAAAGAAACCAAACCTAATAATAATAATAATAATAATAATAATAATAATAATAATAATAATAATACAATACACTTTATTTATATTCTGCCCTATCTCTCCGAGGGGACTCAGGGTGGATTACAGTACACATATATGGTGGGTGTGGTGGGGGGTTTAAAGTTGATGGAAGGAGTACCAAAATATTGTGTCATAGCAGAGGAAAGCATCTTGGGAAAGAAAAGAAACCAAGCCCAATAATAATAATAATAATAATAATAATAATAATAATAATAATAATAATACTACGCTTTATTTATATTCTGCCCTATCTCTCCGAGGGGACTCAGGCTGTATTACAGTACACATATATGTTGGGTGGGGTGGGGGGTTTAAAGGGGTAAATAATTGATATATATAGCAAAGGGAAAAACAATTGGAACCTGTATCCTAGCCATAAAAATTGTAAACGGTTTTGGATATTATCTTTTAGATGGCTAAGGTTCGTATTGTATTGTTTTGTTCTCTGTATGAAGAAATTAATTTAGAAAAAACATATATGGCAAACAATCAATACCATTATACAATTAACAAAGACAGACAGTACATAGACAGAGGTAAAGGCTTCCCATCTTTTTCCATCTCCGGCATCTGGAGGCTGTGCTCGACTCCGACCACAAGGGGGGGTGTGCTGTCACTCTATCTTCCATGCCGAGGAGCTTTGTTGAACTTAGATGCTTTCCCAATTGAATCAGTAGCATGTCTGCATGGGCGCCTTTTATTACTGCCGAAGCGGTACCTATTTATCTACTCACATTGCTGTTTTCGAACTGCTACGTGAGCAGAAGCTGGGCTGATGGTTGGGAGCTCACCCCAACCCGGGCTTGAACTGTCGGCAAGATTTTCTGCATCTGGCAGTGTAACCCGCTGTGCTAAAGCCTGGCTCAAATGTCTCCAACCAGTTGGATCTGGTTGACTCATTTTTAACCTGCAGTATCATATTGTAGATCCTGAGAGTGAACACAAACACAGACACAAGGGATATAGTATACCTAGTCGAGCTCTGCAACGGATGGGTTCTCCTGCTAGCTCTCTCTTCTTTCTTTTAACCAGACCCTTGCCTCTAAATAGGACTGCTGCTCCTCTCCTTAGCAGGTAATGCAATCTAACCCAGCCATCCCTGCTGTGGTCCGTACAAGCTTACCCACCCACTCTTTCCTTCAACCAAGAATGAATCCTAGCTGCATCCCAACGTAGCTTCTCTACCTATTTAGTTTCCTATTCCTTCTCTCCCCTCGATCACCCTTCATTCCGAACACAGTGTGAGATCCTGTGTCCCTTTGTATTAGTCTAGCGCTGTAACCTCCCAGATGGTGTGCTGAATGAGCTGACCGGCTTGCTACTGAGAGTTTCTTGTGGGCAAGAAACATGAATACACTTAAGGGCTCCTACGTTGCTCGCCCAGGGAAGTCATGCCCAGCCATTGATATCCAGGCGTAGCTTGTAAAAGGACTTCCGAGAACATCCTCTGCCCACCAGTGAGCCCCGCCTCTTCATTGGCAACTTGCATGCTGGATGCTACCCTGGTTGACATGCAGTCTGCAAAAACAAAACATGAAAATTATACCCTACACAGTATATATCCATATGCTGATGTATATTGCGGTAGGTATCTGAAAATGCTGCATTCGCCGAACCCGAAGAGGAGAGCCCTTTATCTCTGTGCTGTCAGGCGCTGGGCCTGTGAAAGAGTTTGTAGACAGGACTTGTTTTCGAATGCCCAACGGGACGCCGGGGTGCCTCGGCTGAGAGGCCTTTCGGATTTCCCCACACAAAGTTTTTTTAAAGACTTAGAAAGTTCAACAAAGTTTTTATTGTTGCTTAAATCTTCAATAAATCAAACAAATACTTCAAGGCTTTGAATCAACTGGTGGCTTGCTTAAATCTTGTCCACAAGGGACAGGCAACCTTCTTCATAAACTGTTTTTTCCTTCTACAAAAGAAATCCTTGACCCCTCCCTGGGCAATCTGGCTTAAGCTCTGCTGGCATGGGCCCCTACACCCGGTTCAAATTGCTTTATGGCTGCCGCGAGTGGTCCTTACCAAACAGAGTCCTTTAGTAGATTTTCAAGAGGAAAGAAGGCTTTCAATTCCCAGTGAAGGCTGGCTGTAAAACAGCGGAGCTGTATTTCTCCAGCAAAGAGCTGGCTGGAGAGTTGTGGAACTAAATTCCCCAACAAAGGCTATGCTGTAGTTCTCTGTAGAGCTGTGGGACTGAATTCCCCCCAGCAAAGCTGTAAAAGACGAAGCTTTCTACAGGTGGAACTGATTCACGTCCTGTACGAAAGGCTTCTCTGTGTGACCTGAACTAGAGGTCCCCTTTTCCCCTCCTTAACCCAGAAAAAGGGGCGGAACTAAAGACCATAATGATAATTGATGGGTCATTGGCCCTATGATTGCAAACCAAGGGAAGCCACCTTATTGCAAAATGCATGGAACTTTGGAATACATGCAAACACTCAATAGAAAGGAAAAGAAGTTGGAGCTCCTGGTACAGCCATACCAGCACAACCTCCAAAAGGTAATGAGCCCCCAAAGCTCTACCAAACCTGACCTGTACATAGTCATACAACTGCCATACACCCTGCCCAGCATAGACAATGGTGAGGCATGGGAGCTGCAGTCCAAAAACACCAGAAGAATTATAGTCACATATTCCCAATGAATGTTTTTTCCTTGCTTGGGAACATGAACCACAATGTTTCGGGAATTGGGATCTTTAGGATGCAAGAATCTCTTCAAAGTGATGCCAGCTGTGATTCAGATGGGCACGTGCTCAGCGTGCAAGATATCATCTGGTTGTGAACTATCTGGATACATTTTGAGAAGTCTCTTTATGCATTCATACCAAAATACACAAAGTAATAATAACAGCACTTTAATAACAACTAAGTAATAATAATAACAACAAAGTAATAATAACAACAACACTCAGACTACACAGAAAGGAAGAGACCATGAAAATGAACAAAATTTTGACTACCAGTATAAAAAACTCTAAAATTACAACAGCAAAACAGCAGAAAGGAAACAACCAGGCACATCTTAACACCTCTCAACAAAAGATTTTCCCAGGCTCAGCCAGGCCTTCAAATGCTAATGAAGGTGGTCAGTTGAAACATTCACACCCAGCTCCAGCAGAGAAGAGCTCTTTGCCCCACCCCAGCCATTCCACAGATATATAAACCCACTATCCTAATTCCAACAGACCTCACTACCTCTGAAGATGCTTGCCATAGATGCAGGCGAAACGTCAGGAGAAATGCCTCTAGAACATGGCCATAGAGCCCGAAAAACCCCACAAGAACCTAATAACAACACTTTATTTATATCCCGCCCTATCGCCCAAGGGACTCAGGGCGGATTACAGTACACACACACGGCAAACATTCAATGCCGTTTGGACAGACAGGACAGAAACAGCCAGACAGAAGGTACGTTGTGTCAACGTCCAGCTTTTTTCGGCACCTTTTGAGATTGTGTTCATATCCAGCTGCAGGTGGGTGTTGTCGCTCCATCCTCTATGACGAAGAGCCATCAGGACTTCCTCCTTCCTTTTTGTTTTGATCTTTTTCTTTTACGGTGTCATAAAATACCTCCCTCCCTTTTTAGTGGTACCTAATTTCTCTATTTACACCTCTAAGCTGTTTTCAAACTGCTTAGGTAAACAGTGAGCTAGGCTGGCAGTCGGTTGCTCACGCTGACCTGGGGTTCAAACTGGCAACCTTTTGGTTGGTAGATCTTATTGCTGGTGATTTCCCTGCTGTGCCAAAGCTCGGCCCGGCAGACTCAAGGAAGGTGTTCGTTAAATTCACAATCCATTGCTCTGGCCATGGATGTTCCTGAGTTCATTTGCGCATAGCTAAGTGTCCTTCATCAGACTGTGGTGACTGCAGTGATCAAACTGTTTCTAATACAAAGCCACCTTCCCCAAAAGAGGCATTGTTTTTGAAAAGAAAATAAATTAGTCAAGAAAAACAAAATTGTTTTCCATTGAAAAGTTTGTTTGTATGCAGTACAACCTCCATATTCACAAGGATTATGTTCTAAGACACACACCTTTCTTGTGGCATAGATAGCAAACCCTATATTTTAACAATACTTGAGTCAAAAGCATATCCTAGAATACACTGGGGGACCTAGAGAGGCCCACTTTTGGTGGGAATATTTTTTTGGGCTTAGTTAAGTGAAACAGAGAATATTGAGGCCATGGATAAGGAGATTGCACTATACCTATCTGTAAAGCTTTCTGTATGACGGTAAAACATTACTGGGCAAGTTGGCATGAAATACTGTATATACTCGAGTATAAGGCGATCTGAATATAAACTAAGGCACCCAATTTTTCCACAAAAAACTAGGAAAACGTATTGACTCGAGTATGAGCCAAGGGTAGGAAATTTAGCAGCTACTGGTAAATTTCAAAATAAAAATAGATACCAATAAAATTACATTAATTGAGGCATTCGTAGGTTAAATGGTTTTGAATATTTACATAAAACTGTAATTTAAGATTAAGACTGTTCAACTCTGATTAAACCATTATTCTAACCTTCTTCAATGTAAATGTGCTTACGTAGCCTTCCAATAATAATAAAAAGAGTAAAATAATAAATGTAATGATAATAATAATAATAATAATAATAATAATAATAATAATAATGAGTGTCAGCTGCATTAAGATCACTCTGACCAAAAGGTCATGTGTTCAAAGCCAGCCCAGGTTGGAGTGGGTTTCCGACCAATTGTGTAGCCAGTTGTCGACCTTTGCAACCCGAAAGACAGTTGCATCTGTCAAGTAGGAAAATAAGGTACCACCTTAAAGTGTGGGGAGGCTAAATTAACTGATTTATGAGGCCATAAAGAAGACTCCAGCAAAGCATTCCAGCAGGGAAGCATGCGGAGAATGCGGAAGTGCTTCATCAGCGTCGCAGATGGACGATGAAAGCGACAGCTCCCCTGGCGGCCAGAAAAAGTTAAATAGCCTCTGTCTATGTATATGTTGTATGTCAAAATTGGCATTGAATGTTTGCCATATATGTGTACACTGTAATCCACCCTGAGTCCCCTGCGGGGTAGGAAGGGCGGAATATAAAAGCTGTAAATAAATAATAATAATTAAATAAAACAAGAGTCCTTCTTGTGGGGAGAAGGGCAGGATATAAATATATGAAATAAATAAATAAAATAATAAACTTAATAAAAATAATAACAGCAAAGTAAAATAATAAATAACTTTGACCCAAACTGAAAAACTTGGCTTATACTCAAGTATATACAGTATCTGCCTGTTGCTTCTCTGAATAATAATAATAATAATAATAATAATAATATAAAACTTTATTTATACCCTGCCACCATCTCCCCAAGGAACCCGGGGCGGCTTACATGAAGCCAAGCCCAACAAATACATCAATAAAACAACAAAGCAATTAAGCAACTAAAACACAATACAATATAATAAATAACCTATAAGCAATAACACACAAAAATGAGAAACACTGCGGGCAGAGCCAGATGTAATTGATTAAAAAAAATTTTAAACACTAGCTTGAACAGAAATAAAGTATGTCTAAACGGGGATTTTAGAGGATAATGTGGGGACATCACTCCATCGGATAGGTAAAGTGCTTCACTTGAGCTGCTGAATGGAAGGAAGCATGTCCAGTTAAATTCATGCAGAAATGTGGGGAAAATAGGGTAGTCCGCCCCTTCCTGTCTCCAAATCTACCCCTTTCCAAGATCTACTTCTCATTTTCTTATAGAGAATCTGAACAATTCCAATGTCATCTTGGTTCAGTGTTTCATGGAATGGAACAAAATAGTTCAGTTGTTCGTTTGGTTTCTCCACAAGACAGAAGAGTGTTTCCTTTCTATGAGAGTTTTCATTTGCCTGATTAAATGAACAAATATTGAAACTTACAGCAATATCCATTCAAGAAAATAATAATAATAATAATAATAATAATAATAATCTTTATTTATATTCCACTCTATCTCCCTGAGGGAACTTAGGGCAGATTGCAGTACACATATATGGCAAACATTCAATGCTCTTATGCAATTGACAAAGATGGATGCGGGGAATGCCGTGGATGTAGCGTACCTGGATTTCAGTACGGCCTTTGACAAGGTCCCCCATGACCTTCTTACAAACAAACTAGTCCAATGTGGGCTAGGCAAAACTACAGTGAGGTGGATCAGTAATTGGTTAAATGGACGAACCCAGAGGGTGCTCACTAATGCTTCCTCTTCATCTTGGAAAG
The DNA here is from genome assembly GCF_037176765.1 of Anolis sagrei. NCBI lineage: Eukaryota > Metazoa > Chordata > Lepidosauria > Squamata > Anolidae > Anolis > Anolis sagrei. The sequence continues at coordinate 72,128,891 of NC_090034.1, forward strand.
AAGTGACGAATGGAGTGCCGCAGAGCTCCGTCCTGGGCCCGGTCCTGTTCAACATCTTTATTAATGACTTAGAGGAAGGGCTAGAAGGCAGGATCATCAAGTTTGCAGACGACACCAAATTGGGAGGGAGAGGACAGGAGCAGAATTTAAAACGATCTTGACAGATTAGAGAGATGGGCCAAAACTAACAAAATGAAGTTCAACAGTGACAAATGCAAGATACTCCACTTAGGCAGGAAAAACGAAATGCAAAGATACAGAATGGGGGACAATGCCTGGCTCGAGAGCAGTACGTGTGAAAAAGATCTTGGAGTCCTCGTGGACAACATGAGCCAACAATGTGATGTGGCGGCAAAAAAAGCCAATGGGATTTTGGCCTGCATCAATAGGAGCATAGTGTCTAGATCAAGGGAAGTCATGCTACCCCTCTATTCCGCTTGGTTAGACCACACCTGGAATATTGTGTCCAATTCTGGGCACCACAATTCAAGAGAGATATTGACAAGCTGGAATGTGTCCAGAGGAGGGTGACTAAAATGATCAAGGGTCTGGAGAACAAGCCCTATGAGAAGCGGCTTAAGGAGCTGGGCATGTTTAGCCTGAAGAAGAGAAGGCTGAGAGGAGATATGATAGCCATGTATAAATATGCGAGAGGAAGCCACAGGGAGGAGGGCACAAGCTTGTTTTCTGCTTCCCTGGAGACTATGACACGAAACAATGGCTTCAAACTACAAGAGAGGAGATTCCATCTGAACATGAGGAAGAACTTCCTGACTGTGAGAGCCGTTCAGCAGTGGAACTCTCTGCCCCGGAGTGTGGTGGAGGCTCCTTCTTTGGAAGCTTTTAAACAGAGGCTGGATGGCCATCTGTCAGGGGTGCTTTGAATGCAATATTCCTGCTTCTTGGCAGGGGGTTGGACTGGATGGCCCATGAGGTCTCTTCCAACTCTTTGATTCTATGATTCTAAGACAGACGGTACATAAACAGAGGGAAAGGCTTTCCCATCTTTTTCCATCTCCGGCATCGGGAGGCTGTGCTTGACTCTGACCACAAGGGGGTGCTGTTGCTCCATTTTCCATGCCGTCGTTGGACTCTCCCAATTGAATCGCCGGCATATCGACATGGGCGCCTTTTTCATTACCTCCCCGCCAAGGTGGTACCTATTTATCTACTCACATTACAGTTTTTGAACTTCTAGGTGAGCAAAAGCTGGGCCGACGATTGGGAACTCACCTCAACTCAGGCTTCAACTTTCAATCGTTTAATCAGCAAGATTTTCTGCAGCTGGTGTTTTCAGAACCCAGTTTTGAAACTCTGCTTAACACTGAAATCCAATAAAAATGCATAAGATACATTTATTTCATATTTACTCATATGATATATCTCTTGACCATGAGTCAAATTTGACGGGTCTCACCATTACCTTCACGTTATTCATAAATTCAAATGCTCCCCAGGTTCTGGTGGAGGGAAATGGAGAAAAACCCATATCCTCTGAAGATCCGACAAAATCAAACTTTTTGTTATCATTAGAAATTCGAGTAGCACAATTTAAATCAATTTTAATGCTGATTTTAAATATCTTTATTTTTTTCCCATCATGTCAACTTTTTAAAATATGATGAATGGTACATTTCACATCATATTAGTTTAACGCAAGCCAACAAATATTTTTCATCAAATATGATTTTAGGTCATTCTTCTAAAGTTTTTATTTTTGCACTGAATTTAAATCTCTGTTAATTTTTTTCTCTATCACGTGTAGTTTTTGCAATGAGGCTAATTGAATAATTGATGCATTTACTCACTGATATCAATAGAATCTAATTAACCACAAGGAAACAACTATTTCTCATCAGATATGATTTTAGGTCATTCTTATAGATTTCTTTTTCATTGAATTCAGATCTGTATTCATTTTTTTTCTCTGTCACGTATAGTTTTTGCAATGAGGCTAATCTAATAATTAATACATTTGCACACTGATATCAATCAGATCAGCGTTTCTCAGCCTGCGAATCAAGACGTTTGGGGGGGTCGCAAGGGGGTGTCAGAGGGCTCGCCAAAGACCATCAGAAAACACAATATTTTCTGTTGGTCATGGGGGTTCTTCGTAGGAAGTTTGGCCCAATTCTGTCGTTGGTGGGGTTCAGAATGCTCTTTGATCGTAGGTGAACTATAAATCCCAGCAACTACATCTCCCAAATGTCAAGATCTATTTTCCCCAAACTCCATCACTGTTCACATTTTGGCATATTGAGTATTTGTGCCAAGTTTGGTCCAGATCCATTATTGCTTGAGTCCACAGTGCTCTCTGGGTATAGGTGAACTACAAATCCAAAACTCAAGCTCAGTGCCCACCAAACCGTTCCAGTATTTTCTCTTGGTCATTGGAGTTCTGTATGCCAAGATTGGTTCAGTTTCATCGTTGGTGGAGTTCAGAATGCTCTTTTATTGTAGGTGAACTATAAACCCCAGCAACTACAACTCCCAAATGACAAAATAAATCCCTCCCCCCAACCCCACCAGTATTCAAATTTGGGCATATCGTAGGTATTTGTGCCAAATTTGGTCAAGTGAATACATCCTCCATATCAGATATTTACAATACAATTCTTAACAGTCGCAAAATAATACTTATGAAGTAGCAACAAAAATAATGTTATGGTTGGGGGTCAGCACAACATGAGGAACCGTATTAAGGGGTTGCGGCATTAGGAAGGCTGAGAAACACCATATTAGTGTAACACAAGCCAACAATTATGTTTCATCAAATATAACTTTAGGTCGTTCTTATTGAGTTTTTTTTGCACTGAATTCAAATCTGTGTTTATTTTTTCTCTATCACGTGTAGTTTTTGCAATGAGGCTAATCACATAATTAATGCATTTACGCACTAATATGAATAGAATCGAATTAACCACAAGTCAACAAGTCTTTTTAATCAGATATAATTTTAGGTCATTCTTATAGAGTTTTTTGCACAGAATTCTGATCTCTGTTTATTTTTTTCTCTATCGTGTATAGTTTTTGCGACAAGGCCAATCGAATAATACATTTACGCACTGATATCAGATTCTATTGATACCATTGTGTAAATGCATTAATTCAATTAGCCTCTGGAGGCCCTTACCAGCAACCACATAACCACAGCAACCATCATCTAATCCACTGTTCTGGGGTGCAACCATCATCTAATCCACTGTTCTGGGGTGCAACCATCATCTAATCCACTGTTCTGGGGTGCAACCATCATCTAATCCACTGTTCTGGGGTGCAACCATCATCTAATCCACTGTTCCAGAGATGCATTCCCAGCGGAATTCTGCTGCTCCCTGCTCCACCGGTCAGAAATGAGGTCAAAGATACCCTAACGGCCTTACCGGAAGTCCCAGAACTAGACGCTCTGTGCTGGAGTTCTGTTGATTTGGCCTACAGACCTCTGGCACAAAGTGTCTACACTACGCTACAGCAAATGTTTCATCCTGCTACAGCAAATGTTTCATCCTGCTACAGCAAATGTTTCATCCTGCTACAGCAAATGTTTCATCCTGCTACAGCAAATGTTTCATCCTGCTACAGCAAATGTTTCATCCTGCTACAGCAAATGTTTCATCCTGCTACAGCAAATGTTTCATTCTGCTACAGCAAATGTTTCATCCTGCTACAGCAAATGTTTCATCCTACTACAGCAAATGTTTCATCCTGCTACAGCAAATGTTTCATCCTGCTACAGCAAATGTTTCATCCTGCTACAGCAAATGTTTCATCCTCAGTTCCTGCACCTCGCGGTGCAGGAGCCGATGATGAAACGTGCTTCTCGGCATGCGGCCCCATACTTCTCTGTATGCGGCCACGTGTCATCAAAAATGGCTACGCGTGTCAGTGCTGACACGCATGTCATAGGTTCACCATCACGGACCTAAAATGATATCTGATGAAAAATATTGGTTGGCTTGTGTTATTACTCTCAACAGTCAAATGTCAACTTTTAAAAATATGTGCACATAGCATTGTTTTTTTGACTGCTCTTCTCTCCATTGTTGATGGCCTTCTCTCTCCTTCTCCAGACCCTCTTGCTTATGACCCCAAGCCGGGTTCAGAGAACCTCCCCATCATCACCATCGACCCGGCCTCCCCGCAGTCTCCGGAGTCTGTCGACCTGGTGAACGAAGCGCTGAAGGGGATGAACCGCCTCCCGCCATCCCCGGAGGAGGACGAAGACGAGACCGGGCTGGTGATGAGAGCCAAGGAGCCTTCCTCTCCGGGCACCGATGACGTCTTCACGCCCGGGACTGGGGACAGCCCCAGCAACCAGCGGATCATGCGGTGCCTGAGTGACCCTGGGCCAAGGCCCGATCCTGAGGAGGGGGAGCCCTTCATCCCCAAAGGGCAGTGAGCCCCGAAATGCACTACTAGATGGGACTTGTAGGGGGAGGTTCCTGCACGTTCACACAAACACAGACAACTCTCTCGTACATATCCATCACAGACTCTTTCCTCTTCTCTCTTGCTTTCTCTTCTCTCACTCAGTGTCTCTCCATCGATCATTCTCTCTCTGCTTCTGGGTTTTTGGGGGGGGGTTTTGGCTTTCATTTTGGAAGCTTTGTGCAGTAGTGAGAGAGCGCCCCCAAGTGGGTAGGTTTGTGAAGGCAGGAATTTGTCACAGTAGCCTTCTCCTGGGGGAAAAAAAGAAAGAAAAGCCAGTCTCCTCTCATTGAAAGAGTGTCTTGCTCAGGATTAGGCATGTTTTACTCTGTTAACGTTGTCTTCTGCAGTGCCAAAGGAACTGCGTTTTTTTTTCTTTTTGCGTGAGTGAAACCTCTTGTCCATTTGCACTTCAGAGAGCCAGTTTTGACCGTGGTTTGTTGGTTATTGCTGTTTTTCCCCATTTGTCCAAGACATACCAGAAAATGGGTTACTGTAAATCACACAATGATTTATATTAGACCAGTCACTACTTCTCAGTCTAACTTAGTTGCGAAGGGGAGGCATTATTGGGGTGCTGTGAGTTTTCCAGACTGTGTGGCCATGTTCCAGAAGCATTCTTCACCCACATTTATGGTAATCATCGTCAGAGGTCTGTTGGAGACTAGGCAAGTGGGTTTTATATATCTATGGAATGATGTCCAGGGTGGGAGAAAGAACTCTTGTCTGTTGGAGGCAAGTGTGAATGTTGCAATTGGCCATCTTGATTAGCGTTGAATAGCCTTGCAGCTTCAAGGCTTGGTTGCTTCCTGCCTGGGGGAGGCTTTCCAATGCTAATCAAGGTGATCAAGTGCAGCATTCCCACTTGACAAGAAACAATCACGACCAGCTAATCTCTCCCAACAAAGGATTCCCCCAGGCAGGAAGCAACCAAGCCTTGAAGCTTCAAAGCTTTTCAATGCTAGTCAAGTTGGAGCAATCACACTTGCCTGAAGCAGACAAACGTTGTTTCCCCCACTCTGGATGTTATTCCATAGATAGATAAACCCTGCTTGCCTAGTTTCCAACAGACCTCACAACCTCTGAGGATGCCTTCCATAGCTGTGGGCAAAACATCAGGAGAGAATGCTTCTGGAACATGGCCATACAGTCCAGAAAACTCATAGCAACCCAGAAAACCTTCGACAACATATCACACCAGGAAAGCTGAAGAAAGGTTGCTAACATCTGGATTTAGCCAAGATTATGGCTAGATTGTTGGACCAATCCCTCTTCTGCTTTCCTGTGGATTGATTATTGCTGGGCAGACATGTCCAAGGCAAGTCATGAAACTGGATTTCTAACGACAACATATCACATCAGGAAAGCTGAAGAAAGGTTGCTAACATCTGGATTTAGCCAAGATTATGGCTAGATTGTTGGACCAATCCCTCTTCTGCTTTCCTGTGGATTGATTATTGCTGAGCAGACATGTCCAAGGCAAGTCATGAAACTGGATTTCTAAGAGAGACCAAGTTTGGCTTCAGCTCACCTACTCTACTTTAGTGTACCATCTGCCAGCGTTCATGTTGGGAGTAAGAGGCTTCCAAGCTCCTCCCCAAAAATGATTTTTGGAATATCTGCATCACTGAGGCTTCAAGCCCAGTGGATATCCGTAGCTGTGTTTTTAAATAGCATGTCCAGCTTGTAAAGAGTTTGGGATTGTAACCGATCGCTCCATCGGAAATGCCGTACTATCCGACGCAACTTTCTAAATTGGACGCTGCTTGGAGCACAGCTTGGAAAAGTTGCTGCTTTGGGCGACAGGTCTCACTATCCCTAAAGTGCATGCCTCTTTCTCTTTCACAAGACCATCTAGGTCAGGCATGGGCAAACTTGGGCCTTCAAGGTGTTTTGGACTTCCAACTCCCACCATTCCTACCAGCCTCAGGCCGTTCCTTTTCCTTTTCGCTTAAGCGGCTGAGGGGGGAAAGGAAGGGGCATGAAGCTGTTAGGAATGGTGGAAGTCCAAAACACTTGGAGGGCCAAGCTGCCCATGCTTGATCTAGGTTCACATTCAGCCGCTGGCACTTGTCTAAATCAACAGATTATGTGTTCTCTTGCTGATCACTCCACTTGTTCTTCTTTCCTGGAATTATCCAGACTCTCTTCTCATGATTTAAATAACCTTTTATTAAGGCACTCAAAAGAGCATTTTGTTGACCAAAGATGAATACATGGTTGTACATAATGGAATTTTCGCTTTATTATTATTATTTTTAAAAAGACAGGGTATCTCTTTTGTAAGAAGAGGCGATAAACGATTCTGCAAAAGGGCAATGGGATACTATTAAAGGAACTCACTGTCCCCTGCTCTAGCTCAGGAAAGAAATACTAAGTTCTCTATCTCTCTGTAACCAAAAGCTTTAATCTTTTTTCTCCCCTTTTTTTTGAAGCCTCAGATTAAGTACTTGGGTCCCTTAGCCTTTTAGCAATACCTGACCCGGGGAAGATGTTATTCTCAACTAGTTTGCTTTGTCACATACCCGTCCCCAATCGGGAAGAGTTACTTTCTGGTCTTCAGCTCCCAGTATTGCCCAAACAACAGGAGCAATGGGGGATTCAAAGAGTAATCGTCCAAAAAGTAACTTTCTCAAGCTCTCTTCCTGTCCCCAAAAGAGCATACAGTAGAGTCTCGCTTATCCAACCTTCACTTATCCGACATTCCGTCTTATCCGACGTTCCTCTTTTTCTCCAGCATTTCTCCTTCAATTAAAGAACTGCTCCCCAACTCTCTCTCTCCATTCCCAATAAATGAAAAAGGCAACACAAGGAGGAGGGAGGAAAGGGGGGGGGGGGGAAGGCAGGACCAAAAGCGGAAGCGTCCTCCCTCCTTTCCTCTGTGATTTCCATGCTCCTCTTCCGCATCTGGGCACTTCCTGCTGGGCCGTTCCAGCCACAAGACGTTGCCTTGCTTTAACTCTTTGAGTCCCAGTTGTTAGTGTTCTAGGTGCCTAGCACCTCGTCAAACGGGTAACAGTAGGAGTCTCTGAATTATCCGACATTTCCGTTCTACCGGCCTGTTTATGTCGAATAAGCGAGACTGTACTGTATTTGCAACTGGCTTCTCACACATTGTTCCTTTACAAACACTTCTCAGCTCCATTCTTCTCTTGCCTGCCAGCCTACATAGCAGTTGTTTTCAACCTGTGGGTCCCCAGATGTTTTGGCCTTCAACTCCCAGAAATCCTAACAGTTGGCAAACGGGCTGGGATTTCTGGGAGTTGTAGACCAAAACACCAATGGGACCCACAGGTTGAGAAGCACTGCTCCATAGCATTATACCTACCTTTTCTCCACTATAGTCATTACCTTTCTGTAGGAAAGGACTGAGTACGCTTCATCCCTCCAGATGTTTTGGCCAGCCAACCTCACAAACGGCACACAATATATGGAAGGCCTATCCCAGAAGGTGGTAGACTTCCCTATGGTTCTCCCAGCTTAGCTTTCCCTTTCTCCACATCTTTTGCATATCTACCATCCCACATTTCTGCGAATCCCATTCTTATATTATCCCGGGATGCATATAAAACACTCTCATCATCCTTGCCAATCAGTTTTATATACAGTAGAGTCTCGCTTATCCAACATAAACGGGCTGGCAGAACATTGAGTAAGCGAAAATGTTGGCTAATAAAGAGTAATTAAGGAAAAACCTATTAAATGTCAAATTACGTTATGATTTTACAAATTAAGCACCAAAACATCATGTTTTACAACAAATTGACAGAAAAAGCAGTTCAATACAGGGTAACGTTATGTAGTAATTATTGTATTTACCAATTTAGCACCCAAACATTGCAATGTATTGAAAACATTGCCTAGAGCAGAGGTCCTCACACTTTTTAAACAGAGGGCCAGGTCACAGTCCCTCAAACTGTTGGAGGGCCGGATTATAATGTGGAAAAAAAATGAATGAATTCCTATGCACACTGCAGATATCTTATTTGTAGTGCAAAAAACACTTACAACAATACAATAATTAGAATGAAGAACAATGTTAACAAATATTAATACTTCGATGGGAAATGTGGGCCTACTTTTGGCTGATGAGATAGGATTTTTGTTGTTGTTGTTGTGTGCTTTCAATTTATTTTATTTTATTTATTTACTTTATTTCTATACCGCTTTTCTCAGCCCTCAGGCGACTCAAAGCGGTGAACAACATCAATACAAAACATCACAAAGCAGTATAGGGCAATTAAAAACAATTATAACATAACTTGTTAACATCCGTATAACAATCATTATCGCCTCAACAGTAAAATCAGAATCCAGTCTCATCATCAATTATTCCGTATTCCTATGTTCAATTACACTGTTTAATCAAATGCTTGTTCGAACAGCCAGGTCTTCACTTTCCTCCGAAACGCCAGCAGGGAGGGGGCTGATCTGATATCTGCAATTAGGGCGTTCCACAGCCGAGGGGCCACCACTGAGAAGGCCCTGTCTCTCGTCCCCGCCAAGCACGCCGGTGATGCAGGCGGGACAGAGAGCAGGGCCTCCCCAGATGATCTTAGTGTCCTAGTCGGTTCATAGGAGGAGATGTGTTCGGAGAGGTAAGTAGAGCCAGAACCGTTTAGGGCTTTATAGGCTAACGCCAGCACTTTGAATTGTGCCCGGTAGCAAACTGGCAGCCAGTGGAGCTGGCGCAACAGAGGAGTAGTATGCTCCCTGAGTGCCGCTCCTGTTAGCAACCTGGCTGCCGAGCGCTGGACCATTTGAAGCTTCCGAGCAGCCTTCAAAGGCAACCCCATGTAGAGAGCGTTGCAGTAGTCTATACGGGATGTAACCAGAGCGTGGACTATCGTGGCCAAGTCAGACTTCCCAAGTTGTTTCAGACTTAGGTTGACTCTGAGCGAGGGCCGGGTAAATGACCTACGGCCCTTATTTTGAGAACCCCTGGCCTAGAGGAAACAACTGTGGATCTGGGCAGGATAATACATTGGATAATACAGAACGTTGGATGAGCGAAGATTGGATAAGCGAGATTTTAGTGTATTAAGGAGTTGTGCTGTTGATTATTCTACAATTCTGTGTAAATCCACATTGCAAGCGATAGAGAGAGCCCAAGACACATTGCTTGCTGCTGGAGAGGCTCGAACCATACTGTGCTTGTGTTCAGTTTGAAAGTCCTCCTCATTTGCAGACAAGCATTCAGCCACGCCATTATCCAGGCATAATCCACAAACCATTTAACTATACCATGTGCATTTTGCATAGGAGAAGACCTCAGCCAAAGATGTTTTGACATTGCAGGGGTTCCCCATTACTTCCGGGCGCTTGAAGAAAGAAAAGTCTGGAAGGGGGACTGGTCCAGTGAGGTTGCTTTGACAGCAGATGCGGAGAACCTCAGGCTCTCCTGTTGTTTTGGACTGCAGTTCCCAAAAATTTCTCACCCCTTGACCATGTTGTCCAGGGTGTTGGAAGTCCTCTGCTTTTCCAAACCTTGGGCTTAGAATCTCCACTCCTGGGAATATCCAGTGACTCTTCTTCAAAACACATTCAATCCTCGTCTAAAAAAGGGGTCATTTTCAGTCCTGTGGGGTAGAATTGCCTCTTTTGGATCACGGGGAAGGAGTCACGACACCAAGATCTCCAGAATTTGCCCTTTTCCAGCTTCACAGAGTGTCACAGGTTGGCTTTCCAAAGGGGAGTAGGACCCTGTTTCTTTTCCTACATCAGAATTCCAAAGTTGGTTGATCACATTTATTTATTTTCTCAGCATTTAGGTAGGTTTTCTTTTTCAGAGTAAGGATGAGTGTACCTTGTATGCATGGCTGTGGAGAGTCAGGAAGGAAGGAAGGGTGGGTGCATAGATCTGTTGCTGGTTTTGCACTTTAGACGTGACTCTGTCCCCCAGACTTCTCTTCAAGGACTGTGCCATGCTGGTGCCTGCTGACCCCCTTCTGCCCAAGTAGGTCTTAGGCCTCCTCCCAACCCTACCCTGAAAGGGACCTTCCCCCATCTCTTTCCCCTTGCGCCGTGCCTTTTTTAGCCATACAGTGTCTGCCTGCGCAAAACGGTGTTGTGAATTTGCCGCTCTCTTCGTCCAGCCCAGAGGGCTAAGCCTAGGCCTGTCCATCGCTCTGTGTGCACCTGTCCGTCCTGCCACCCAAAACCAACCAACCCACCCCTCCTCCAGCACACCTGCCCTCGCTGGCAGTGGGGAGGGGCTGCAAGCGGCACAGGTAAGGGGAGGTGAGCGGCAGGAGGGGGCTCCACCTGGCTGGCCCCCTCCCCATCCACAACTCTATGTCCCTCTGCCCAAGGTGGGCTTCTCTGGCGCTCGCTCGCGGCTTCAGCCTGAGTAGAGGCCAGTTGCCTGTATGTGCTTTCCTGCTCTTGTCTCCAGCGAGGAGCCGTTCAAGCAATGAAAACCGTTGTATAAATAAAATGTGTAAAGAGAGTCTTTTTACATAAATATTCTAATAAATGAATGTTTAAATTTTTCATGGCTGTGACGTTTATTCCAGGTCTGCTGTTCATGCCACCTGGGGACCATGCCGTGTGCCATCTGTGAGGGACTTGCCATATATACTGGAATATGAGCCGAACCAAATATAAGCCGAGACATCTAATTTTGCCACAAAAAAACTGGGAAAACCTATTGACTTGAGTATAAACTGAGGGTGGGAAATGCAGCAGCTACTGGTAAATTTCAAAATAAAAATAGTTACCAATAAAATTACATTTATTTATTTATAACATTTATATGCCGCCCTTCTCACCCCGAAGGGGACTCATAGCGGCTTACAAGGTATATTTATTTTTATTTATTTATCGTGTCAGCAGCAACCAGACATTTGTACTACATTTTTAACAAAAACAAACAAACAGTCAAAACACAAAGTTTGCAAGCTTGGTAGTTGATTAAATGTTCTTTGACCAGGAAAAAATATTGAAAATATCCACACAGTTTCAAAACTTGATAAACTATAAAACGAAGCTACAGTTGAGAGGGAATTGTGGATGGGACACAGACAACAAAATCGAGACTGAAAGGTTTGGCACATCTCAACCCAGCTTTTTTTGCTTTTCTCAATTTATTTGTCATGTCAGGGCAACCAGTCAATTGTATTACATTTCTAACAGAACAAAACAAACAAACAGACAAAATACAAAATTTGCGAGTTTGGTAGTTGATTAAATGTCCTTTGACCAGTATCTGGCCACTTGGAGTGCGTCTGGTGTTGCCGCAAGGACATCCTCCATTGTGCATGTGGCAGGGCTCAGGTTGCATTGCAGCAGGTGGCCAGTGGTTTGCTCTTCTTCACACTCGCATGTCGTGGATTCCACTTTGTAGCCCCATTTCTTAAGATTGGCTCTGCATCTCGTGGTGCCAGAGCACAGTCTGTTCAGCGCCTTCCAAGTCGCCCAGTTTTCTGTGTGCCCAGGGGGGAGTCTCTCATTTGGTATCGGCCATTGATTGAAGTTCTGGGTTTGAGCCTGCCACTTTTGGACTCTCGCTTGCTGGGGTGTTCCAGCGAGTGTTTCTGTAGATCTTAGAAAACTATGTCTTGATTTAAGTCGTTGACGTGCTGGCTGATACCCAAACAGGGGGTGGGCTGGAGATGTCACTGCCTTGGTCCTTTCACTATTGGCTGCTACTTCCTGGCGGATGTCAGGTGGTGCAATACCGGCTAGACAGTGCAATTTCTCCAGTGGTGTAGGGCACAGACGCTCCATGATAACGTGGCATGTCTCATTAAGAGCCACATCCACTGTTTTAGTGTGGTGAGATGTGTTCCACACTGGGCATGCATACTCAACAGCAGAGTAGCATAGCGCAAGGGCAGATGTCTTCACTGTGTCTGGTTGTAATCTTCAGGTTGTGCCAGTGAGCTTTCATATGATATTGTTTCTAGCACCCACCTTTTGCTTGATATTCAGGCAGTGCTTCTTGTAGGTCAGAGCACGGTCCAGCGTGACTCCAGTGGGATTCCTTCCCAGGTAATCCTCAGAGTTCGGGATGCTTGTCTGTTCTTAAGGTGAAAGGCAAATGTCTGTGTTTTAGATGGATTAGGGATCAGCTGGTTTTCCCTGTAATAGGAGGTAAGAGCACCTAGAGCTTCAGAGAGCTTCTGTTCAACCATCTCAAAGCTCCCTGCTTGAGCGGTAATGGCACGATCATCAGCATAGATGAAACTCTCTGTCCCTTCTGGCAGTGGCTGGTCATTTGTGTAAATGTTGAACATGGATGGAGCAAGCACGCTCCCCTGAGGCAGGCCGTTCTTCTGTTTCCGCCATCTGCTTCTCTGGTCCTGGAACTCAACAAAGAAGCTCCTGTTTTGTAGCAGGTTTCCTATGAGGCGGGTGAGGTGGTAGTCCTTTGTGATATTATACAAGGTATATAATACATACAATATATTATATTATTAGCATAGTACAATACCAGCATTAAACATTTGCTATATTGCACCATACCACTATATCGTAATATTATTAGTAATATTACATGTAATATAAATATATAATTAGAATATATTATTATTATTATATTGCATTACATTATAATATTATACATATTATATGTATATACAATATATTATATATTTGAGGCATCAGTAGGTTCAATGTTTTGGAACATTTACATAAAACTGTAATTTAAGATTAGACTGTCCAACTCTGATTCAACCATTATTCTAAACTTCTTCAATGTCAATGTGCTGACATATCCTTCTAATAATAATAAAGAGAGTAAAATAATAAATATAATAATAGAGTAAAATAATGGAAATGTAATAATAACAGTAATAATAGAGTAAAATAAATGTAGTAATAATAAAGAGAGTAAAAGAATAAATGTAATAATAAAGTAAAAACATGTAATAATAAAAAGTATAATAATAATAATAATAATAATAATAATAATAATTTTATTTAATACCCCGCCACCATCTCCCCAATGGGGCCTCGGGGCGGCTTACATGAGGCCAAGCCCAACAGCATATTACAATAAAGTAAAACCAAAACACAATAACAAACACAGTAAAATACATACAACATATGAGTACAAAGACAATAAAGCAAAATCATACACAGTAAAATAAAATAACATAACAATGAGCGGGCTGCATGTTCAAGATAAAAACTAAGATACTAAAATCAGGATGAGATAGGGATGGAGCAGATTGTTTGTGGGGGAAGAAACTCGTAAAGGAACTGGGTCATAAATATAGACCTTCATACAGGTGGGGAATATATTCTGGGGACAAAAACCGTTGAGGGGGAGCAACTGTGTATGATAATATGGCTACTCTCCAAAAGCACATCGAAAATGCAATAATTACAATGATAAATAGAGTAAATGAATAAATGTAATAATAATAAATAGGGTAAAATAATGGAAATTTAATAATAACAATAATAGAGTAAAATAAATGTAATAAGTAAAATAATAAATATAATAATAAAGTAATAAAAGAAATAATAGAGTAAAATAATGTAAATATAATAATAATTGCAATAATAATAGTAAATAGAGTAAAAGAATAAATGTAATAATAATAGTGATTAATAAATGTAATAATAATAATAGAGTAAAATAATATAAATGTAATAATAATAGTAAATAGAGTAAAATAATAAATCTAATATTGACAACAGAGTAAAATAATAAATAACCTTGACTCGAGTATAAGCCGAGGCGGGGGGGGGGGGGGGGGTTCAGCCTTAAAAAAGGGCTGAAAAACTTGACTTGAGTATATACGGTACTTGGAAAGGCCATTGTGCCTGGTAAGGTGGAAGGCAGTAGGAAAAGAGCGAAGCCACATTCCAGATGGAGACACAATCAAGGAAGTCACAGCCCTGAGTTTGCAACCAGAGCAGGGCTGTTGAGGACAGGGTGACTTGGAGGCCATTCATTAATGGGGTCACCATCAATTGAAATCATCTTGATAGTTTACAACAGCCCTTTCCAGTCTTGGTTTCCTTGGTGGTGTTGGACTACAACTCCCATTATCCCAGTCCATGGAGTAGGCCATGTATGGAGAACTCAAGGCTAGCAAGTGTTGTTTAACAGGAATAATCATTTATAAGCTGCTACCCCAATCGTATCCAATGAATTGGTCATATATGATATGAACACTAGGTGGAAATCTTTCTCCATCCTCGACTATGCTTTCAGAGCGACAATAAACCTTCCTACACACCCAAAATCATAGAATCAAAGAGTTAGAAGAGACCTCATGGGCCATCCAGTCCAACCCCCTGCCAAGAAGCAGGAGTATTGCATTCAAATCACCCCTGACAGATGGCCATCCAGCCTCTGTTTAAAAGTTTCCAAAGAAGGAGCCTCCACCACACTCCAAAGCAGAGAGTTCCACTGCTGAACGGCTCTCACAGTCAGGAAGTTCTTCCTCATGTTCAGATGGAATCTCCTCTCTTGTAGTCTGAAGCCATTGTTTCGCGTCCTAGTCTCCAAGGAAGCAGAAAACAAGCTTGCTCCCTCCTCCCTGTGGCTTCCTCTCACATATTTATACATGGCTATCATATCCCCTCTCAGCCTTCTCTTCTTCAGGCTAAACATGCCCAGCTCCTTAAGCCGCTCCTCATAGGGCTTGTTCTCCAGACGCTTGATCATTTTAGTCGCCCTCCTCTGGACACATTCCAGCTTGTCAATATCTCTCTTGATTTGTGGTGCCCAGAATTGGACACAATATTCCAGGTGTGGTCTAACCAAAGCGGAATAGAGGGGTAGCATGACTTCCCTAGATCTAGACACTATGCTCCTATTCCCAAGAAGGAATTTTACACCTCTCACCTTGAAAGATCTAGAAGCATTTGCACCTTTTCACAAAGACGTTGCTGCATTGGATGCACATTTTTCTTAAATCTTCTGTAGACCCCATATGATGCTGTCCGTTCTTTGAAAATGTAAGCAAGCATCAATCTTTTCATTATCTGGGAGTAAGCCTATATCCAGGGAGCCCCCATTGGCACAATGGGTTAAACTCTTGTGTCGGCAGAACCACTGACTGACACAATTTGGGGAGAGCGGATTGAGCTTCCTCTGTCAGCACCAGCTTCCTATGCGGGGACATGAGAGAAGCCTCCCACAAGGATGGTAAAACATCTGAGCGTCCCCTTGGCAATGTCCTTGCAGACAGCCAATTCTCTCACACCAGAAGCGACTTGCAGTTTCCCCCAGTAGCTTGGGGGAGGGGGCAAATTGAAAGCTTCAGAAGTGGTGATGCCTTACGAAGATGCAGTCGTAATGTAATATATCTTTGTAAATACCTCATTATTTACAGTTGGTTTCTTCCAAGCTCTCTCTCCCTTGTCCTAACACACAAACTTTCCATTAAATGGATTGTAGGTTTTTCGGGCTGTATGGCCATGTTCTAGAACAGTGTTTCTCAACCTGGGGTTCGGGACCGCTGAGGGGGTCGTGAGGGGGTGTCAGAGGGGTCGCTAAGGACCATCAGAAAACAGTATTTTGGTTGGTCATGGGGATTCCGTGTGGGAAGTTTGAGCCAATTCTATCATTGGTGGAGTTCAGAATGTTCTTTGATTGTAATGAACTATAAATCCCAGCAACTACAACTCCCAAATGTCAAGGTCTATTTTCCCCAGACTCTACCAGTGTTCACATTTGGGCATATTGAATATTCGTGCGAAGTTGGGTCCAGATCCATCATTGCATGACTCCACAGTGCTCTCTGGATATAGGTGAACTACAACTCCCAAACTCAAGGTCAATGCCCACCAAACCCTTCCAGTGTTTTCCATTGGTCCTGGGAGTTTTGTGTGCCAAGTTTGGTTCAAATCAATCATTGGTGGAGTTCAGAATGCTCTTTGATTGTAGGTGAACTATAAATCCCAGCAACTACAACTCCCAAATTACAAAATCAATCCTCCCCCAACCCCAGTAGCATTCACATTTGGGCGTATTGGGTATTTGTGCCCATTTTGGACCAGTGAATGAAAATACATCTGCATATCGGATATTTACATTATGATTTATAACAGTAGTAAAATGACAGTTGTGAAGTAGCAATGAAAACAATGTTATGGTTGGGGGTCACCACAACATGAGGAACTGTATTAAGGGGTCACGGCATTAGGAAGGTTGAGAACCACTGTTCTAGAAGCATTCTCTCCTGACGTTTCGCCTGCATCTATGGCAGGCATCCTCAGAGGTTGTGAGGTCCATTAAATAAACACATGAATCAATTATGAATGTAAAAAAGAGCTACTTTGCTAGGTGACAATAAGATAGTCCAGGTACAGGATCAGATACTGGATGCTCTGCTGGATGAGTCAAGGCCAGCGCTTGGGTGAAATTCTGGCACAGCGTTCCAAATGGGGCAAACCTAATCTTGTTCAGCGAAGTGCCTCCTACACAGGAGAACCACTTAACACAAATTAATTGATGTTCTCCTTGCGTTGCCCGTGTTCAAGATGCCAATCAACCTCAGTGACTTGGAGAAAATTAATCATAAAAGTCTATCACGTAATGCTGGAGTCAGCCACCCTCTGCTTGATTTGCGTTTGCCAACCTATAGGGATGCATCTATGTGGCAAGTGTACATCTCACGCAAGCAGTTTTGACTCTGTGTCACATCTACCTTTATCAAAGTACCTTTAGCGGCCCTGTTGCTAACAACAAAAGTAAAGGCATGCTTTGTCACTTGTCCTTGTTATTTTATTTTATTTATCGTGTCAGGGGCAGACCAGAAATTTGCACTGCATTTTTTAAACAAACAAACAAACAAACAAAACACAAAGTTTGCAAACTTGGTAGTTGATCAAATGTCCTTTGACCAGTATCTGGCCACTTGGAGTGCCTCTGGTGTTGCTGCAAGAAGGTCCCCCATTGTGCATGTGGCAGGGCTCAGGTTGCATTGCAGCAGGTGGTCTGTAGTTTGCTCTTCTCCACACTCGCAAGTCGTGGATTCCACTTTGTAGCCCCATTTCTTAAGGTTGGCTCTGCATCTCGTGGTGCCAGAGCACAGTCTGTTCAGCGCCTTCCAAGCTGCCCAGTTTTCTGTGTGCAGAGGGGGGAGTCTCTCATTTGATAATCAGCCATTGATTGATTTTCTGGGTTTGAGCCTGCCACTTTTGGACTCTCGCTTGCTGAGGTGTTCCAGCAAGTGTCTCTGTAGATCTTAGAAAACTATTTCTTGATTTAAGTCGTTGACATGCTGGCTGATACCCAAACGGGATGAGCTGGAGATGTCACTGCCTTGGTCCTTTCACTATTGGTTGTTACTTCCCGGCGGATGTCAGGTGGTGCAATACCAGCTAGACAGTGTAATTCCTCCAGTGGTGTAGGGCGCAGACATCCCGTGATGATGCAGCATATTTCATTAAGAGCCACATCTACTGTTTTAATGTGGCGAGATGTGTTCCACACTGGCCATGCATCTTCAGCAGCAGAGTAGCATAGAGCAAGGGCAGATGTCTTCACTGTGTCTGGTTGTGATCCCCAGGTTGTCCTTGTTGGAAGAATGTCACACATTCTCAGCAGTGTTTCACATATAAGTTGTTTTGATGCTGTTCTACTTCACCCTTGTTCTCTACGTCATTGGTTCGTATTAGTATTTAATCCTATAGATCAGGCATAGGCAAACATGGGATCTCCAGGGGTTTTGGACTTCAACTCCCACAATTTCTAACAGCCTCAGGTCCCTTCCTTTTCCCCGCTTAAGCGGCTGAGGGGGGAAAGGAAAGGGCCTGAGGCTATTAGGAATTGTGGGAGTTGAAGTCCAAAACCCCTGGAGGGTCCAAGTCAGCCCATGCCTGCTATAGATTGTGGCAACCTGATAAATATACTAATTACAGTGCAACATCTCCAATTGTTCTGGTTTGGTAGGGAGAGTTTCGATTAATCTTATGTCATCTCAGATTTAAAATGTCCAGGTTTTTCTCTTGTTCTCCCATTTCCCCTCTTCACTTCAGTTGTTACAAACTGAAGTGCAAAACTCTTTTGCACTCAACTCAACGGAAGAGGGATGTAAGAATGGCCTCTTCTCCTGGTCAAAGCAAATGGGCGGATTGCAGTACACGTGTATGGCAAACATTCAATGCAGTTATACAATTAACAAAGACAGACAGTACATAAACAGAAGTAAAGGCTTCCCATCTTTTTCCATCTCCGGCATCTGGAGGCTGTGCTTGACTCGGCCACAGGGGTGCTGTTGCTCAGTCTTCGATGCTGAAGAGCTTTGTTGTCTTTAGACGCTCTCCTGATCAAATCGCTGGCATGTCCACATGGGCACTTTTTATTACTACCCGCCAAAGCAGTACCTATTTATCTACTCACATTGTTGTTTTTGAACTGCTAGGTGAGCAGAAGCTTGATCAGTTGATGTTTTGATCAGCAAGATTTTCTGCAGCTGGCGGTTTACCCACTGTGCTAAATCCTCTCCTAGCTTGTCTATTCTTTCTCATTAATAATTTCTGCCATCTTGACCATGCTTGCCCACATATATCTCAATTTTTGACAATGAAATGTGGGAGGATATGGCTACAGCAGTGTTTCTCAACCTGGGGGTGTCACGAGGGGGCGTCAGAGAGTTCCCCCAAAACATCAGAAAACACAGTAGTTTCCATTAGTCATAGGGCTTTGGTGTGGGAAGCTTGGGCCAATTCTACCATTAGTGGGGTTCAGAATGCTCTTTGATTGTAGGTGAACTATAAATCCTAGCAACTACAACTCCCGAATGTCAAGGTCGATTTCCCCCAAATTCCATCTGTGTTCATATTTGGGCATATGGAATATTTGTGCCAAGTTTGCTCCAGATCCATCATTGTTTGAGTCCACAATGCTCTCTAGATGTAGGTGAACTACAACTCCCAAAGTCAAGATTAATGCCCAAACCATTCTAGTGTTTTCTGTTGGTCATGGTAGTTCTGTGTGCCAAGTTTGATTCAATTCCGTTGGTGGAGTTCAGAATGCTCTTTCACTGTAGGTGAGCTATAAATCCCAGCAACTACAACTCCCAAATGACAAAATCAACCCCCCCCCCCCCAACCCAACCTGTATTCAAATTTGGGCATACTGGGTATTGGTGCCAAATTTGGTCCAGTGAATGAAAATACATCCTTCACAGCAGATATTTACATTACGATCCATAACAGTAGGAAAATTACAGTGATGAAGTAGCAATGAAAATAATTTTAATGTTGTGGGTCACCACAACATGAGGAACTGCATTAAGGGGTCGCGGCATTAGAAAGGTTGAGAACCACTGGGCTTAAAGGTGGGTATTATTATTTATTATGTACAGTATTTGTATACCGCTTTTCTCACCCCGAGTGGGACTCAAAGCAGTTTACACATAAGTAATGGCAAAAATTCAATGCCAGTACAAATAATTACAATCATACACTACAATTAGACATAAATCAATTTTTAAAAAATGCACGAGCAATAAAACAATAAAACAGTCTTGTCCGTCATTGTCTTTCCTGTGCCGTCCACCCAGACTGTGACGTGCTTCTCTCTATGTCTGAGCGAACTGCGGGTGCCTTTCTTGAGAAGCTTGAGATACTCAGCAACTGAGGCTATTGCTGGTTTTAAACATCAAAAAGGATATTTATTTACACAAAGTCCTTGCAGACTTGGCACAATTCATCAAAGTTACAGTCAATTGGTAAAGCATAAAGATGAGTTTTCCTTTCCTCCAAAAAGTAAAAGGAATTCTGGAATCTCTTACCCTAACCCTGAGCTCCAATGGTCAGAAAAAAGCAGGTTTTTTCCCTATCTATTGCTAAAAGTTAGCTTTGGAGGCAAATACTCAATGCTATCTATCTAACTCTTTCTCAATAAACTCAATACTGAATACTTTCTCAATAGCTTTTCTATTAATCTATCTATAATTTCTCTATATAGCTCAATATACAATATACTAGTATCTATATTAACTTAATATAGCTTAATATACAATACACAATATATAATGTACTAGCTGTCCCCTGCCACGCGTTGCTGTGGCCCGATCTGGTGATTTGGAAAATAATGAGAAGGTGGTTGATTTCTAATATATGTAATGTCTTTATGCTTGTGTGTAAACAGTATTTCTTGTTTCTTTGTCAGTGTTGATGTGGAGATTGTCTGGTTTGCCTACTCTGGAACATGCAACATATTATTGTCCTTCTTTAGGGGTCCTTTTCAAATCTATGATGCTATATTTCTCTCTGT
Source organism: Anolis sagrei (assembly GCF_037176765.1). NCBI lineage: Eukaryota > Metazoa > Chordata > Lepidosauria > Squamata > Anolidae > Anolis > Anolis sagrei. The sequence continues at coordinate 72,149,508 of NC_090034.1, forward strand.
GTGAATCATATCTATATCTATGGCTGTATGGCTCTTTGTCAGGAGGGCTTTGATTATATTTTCTTGCCCTGATGAAGGGAGTTGGGTTGGATGGCCTTAAGTATTTTCTGATGGTCATGGGGGTTCTGTGTGGGAAGTTTGCCCCAATTCTGTCCGTGGGGTTCAGAATGCTCTTTGATTGTAGGTGAACTGTGAATCCCAGTGACTACAACTCCCAATTCTCAAGATCTATTTCCCCCAAACTCCTTCTGTGTTCATATTTGGGCATATTGAGTGCTTGTGCCAAGATTGGTCCAGATCCATCATGTTTGAGTCCATAGTGCTGTCTGGATGTAGGGTGAACTACAACTCCCAAACTCAAGGCCAATGCCCACCAAACCCTTCCAGTTTTTTCAGTTGGTCATGGGAGTTCTGTGTGCCAAGATTGGTTCAATTCCAACATTGACAGAGTTCAGAATACTCTTCGATTGTAAGTAAACTATAAATCCCAGCAATTACAACTCCCAAATGACAAAATCATAATTTTTTGAGTGATGGTCACTCCTTGTGTTGTGAGACGTTTTGTTGCCAAATTTGGTGTGATTTTGTTCATTGGTTCTTTTGTTTTTAAGGTACTCATTATGCACAGAGCATTTTTATATATATAGATAGTCGGCTTGGGCAATCCATGGTTCCAAATGGTTCTAAAGTACTTACAAAACTAAAGTTCTGGTGGTGAAAATTTCAGAACTCTAACAAAACTCTCAAAATTTCATAATAAATGGCAGTTCCTAATTGGTTCTGTCATTAAAATCACCAATAATGAAATAATAATTAAATTTTGAAAGTTTTGTTAGAGTTCTGAAATTTTCACCACCAGAACTTTAGTTTTGTAAGTACTTTAGAACCATTTAGAACCATGGATTGCCCAAGCCTCATAGATAGCTTAACACTCAATATATAATGTATAGTTTTTGCAATGGTTTTCCCAGAGCTACCTGCCTAACCATCAGCACGTCTGAAGTCTTTCCTCTAAACCAGTGATTCTCACCCTGGGGTCCCCATATGTTTTTGGCCTTCAACTCCCAGAAATCCTAACAGCTGGTCAACTGGCTGGGATTTCTGGGAGTTGTAGGCCTAAAACATCTGGGGACCCCAGGTTGAGAACCACTGCTCTAAACTGAAAAGGCAGGGGAGAGTCCAAAATGGAGATCTCTTCCCTGGGAGAAAAGGCGGTCCCTAGACCCAAAGATATACCTTTCTGAACCAATAGCTGCAAAGGAGGCCTGCAGACTGGCTTTGCAGACTCTGATGCTATTAACTTTCAAGGCTCTTGCAAAGCTGCAGCAGCCCTGGGAGAAAATGCAAGAGGGAGCAACCTCAAGCAACTGCAAAGTAAGGCAAATCAGGCTTCTGGGAGACGGAACATTTCCAAAATGTTGCATACATTTACTTCTACTGCCCGAAGGCCTGGTCCCAAAACCATGATTTTAATTTTTAATTTTTTTCCTATTTTTTTCTAAAGCTAAAACCAGGGAAAGCAACAAAAACTAGGAAAAATGGCACTTGCAAGAGGAGGAAATCACACTGGGCATGACCTGTATTTGGGGGCGATTTACTCTGCTACATGGAACATAAATTTTAAATCAATCATATCTGGCGCAGTCTTCTTGTTTTTGAACTGAGCCAAAACAATTCCCACAGGCTTCAGCAAAGAGAACAACGGCAAGGCAAAAATAAATAATAAATATATTGGTTATGGAATGCAGCTCTGAGTGTGGGATCAACTGCCATTTGTACGTTCCATTCCTCTCTTTAGGGTGCGGTTGACTCACCCACTTCATTCCTCTCTTCTTTGCCACCTTGGGATTTTTGTCTCTCTCTTTCTTTTGGTTGGAGGCCCAGCACACCCCCAAATTCTCTGGCTTTCCCATTGTACATCACTTCTGAAGATGCCCTGACTTGCTCGTTCTTGGGTGGAGCAAAGGGAGAAAAAGAGATTGGCCCTTGCAATCTAAGCAGAATAGCAACCCATTGATGGGCTCCTATGTAAACCCTAATGAGAGCTTGCTTGCCAAGTATGTGTCGTGCTTCTCTTATCCAGAATTTCAAAATCTGAAATATCCAGAGATTTGCCATTGTCTTCCATTGGGGCTGAGAGAGTGCAACGTACCCAAAGGATCTATCTGGGCCAAGTGAGAAATCCAATCCTGGTCTAGATTTGCGCTCAAACCACTACACCACACTGGCTCTTAACACCTACACAGAGGCGGCCCTAGGTAATTTTCAACAGTAAGCAAACAGTATTTTGGTGCCCACCCCCCCAACCAATCATTGATATATATTTTCTGTTCGTCGTGGGAGTTCTGTGTGCCATATTTGGTTCAGTTCCATCATTGGTGGAGTTCAGAATGCTCTTTGATTGTAGGTGAACTATACATCCCAGTAACTACACTTGCCGCACTTGCTCCCTTGCCTGGCCCGCTTTGGGTCCGGAGGCGTGCCTGAAGACCCCAGTGTGTGCACCAAAAGTCACCTCTTCTCCTGACTTTCTCCTCAGACATTGGGACCAAGAGAGAGAGAGGTGGAGATGCCCACCTTTCCTGAAGGTAGGCGCAAAAACAAAGGAGGGAGCGGAGGTGGGAGATACCTCCAGCCGGAGGCTCTCTCTCTCTCTCTCTCTCTCTCTCTCTCTCTCTCTCTTGGTCCCAATGGCTGAAGAGAAAGTCAGGAGAAGAGGTGACCCACCCACGGATTGGGGAGAGGAGAGGAGGCGGGTGGAGTGCTGGGGGATCGGGAAATGGAGCCGGTCATGGGGAAGGGATCGAACGCAGAGAACGATTGAGGGCTGGCTCTGCTCATGCACCCGGTAGCTGGGTGGAGCAGGAACAAGAGGGGTGAGGCGAGGCTCAAGGACCCGGCCCCTCTGGGAAGAGGATCGCCTGGCAGCAAGGCAAGAAAGCCGAGGCTCCCTCCAGACTGCTAGGGCTGTTGTGAGCTGAGGGGACGCTCCTCAAGTGGCGGTCGAGGGGCATTTACAGAGGCGCCTTTGCGCCCCTGGCAAAAAAAAGTGTTCTGCGACCGCTTACTTCGCGTAATGGATGAGCCACCCCTGCAACTACATATAGTAAAGGCAAAGGCAAAGGTTTCCCCTTGACATTAAGTCTAGTCGTGTCCAACTCTGGGAGGTGATGCTCATCTCCATTTCTAAGTCAACGAGCCGGCGTTGTCCATAGACACTTCCAAGGTCATGGGGCCAGCATGACTGCATGGAGAGCCATTGCCTTCCCACCGGAGTGGTACCTATTTTTTTTTTATATATAAATTTTTATTGAACATTTTAAATACAAACACATGGAAAGAGGGGGAACATTTAACAAGGGGATAGAAAAGTAGGAAATATATCCACCACCAAAGAGAAGAAGGGAAAAAGAAGAAAAAGAAAAAAAAAGCCCAAAAAAAAGGTGCAAAAAAAAAGATGCACCAAAATAATAATAATAATAATAATAATAATAATAATAATAATAATAATAATAACAAAATCTAAGCTGAAATGACTTCCACTCAAATCCCAGGATCTTCTTCAGTTATTTCTTCATCTTATTTATATCTTCTTAGTCTGTACTATTTTTCTATTTTTTCATAGTCATAAAAAAGGGTCCAATCTGTCCTTTTTACAGATTTCCCGGTATTTTTTTTCCAACAAAAAAGTAAGTTCGTCCATGTCTCTTATTTCTTTAATCTTGTCTAACCATTCATCAATAATGGGAATTATTACCTATTGATTAACAGCGCTCCATGCAGTCATGCCGGCCACATGACCTTGGAGGTGTCTACGGACAACACTGGCTCTTCGGCTTAGAAATGGAGATGAGCACCACACCCCAGAGTCAGACATGACTGGACTTAATATCAGGGGACTACCTTTACCTTTACCTTTTTTTACCGGTACCTATTGATCTACTCACATTTGCATGTTTTTGAACTGATACGTTGGCAGAAGCCGAGGCTAACAGCGGGAGCTCACTGTTCAGTAAGTTCAGCAGCTCAGCGGTTTAACCCGCTGCACCACCGGGGGCTCCTGACCTATACAGAAGCCTTTGCAAATTCAATGCCCATCTGTGTTTTCCTTTTTTGATGATACATTTCCGCTTTGGAAGTGCCTTTCCAGCTGGGAGAAATGGGTTGTTTTGGTCTACGCACCATCAGCTGGGGAATGTCTTCCCGGAGGAAGCTCACCTGACTCCGGCCCTGATGGCATCTTGCTGCATAATGCAGAAGGCATGGTTTTTCAGGACGGAAGGGTTTCTGGGAGACGTGTATCGTTGCTGCTGTGTTTCCTGCAGCCTCCCTGTCGTTCTTGTGTAATGTCTTTTGTAATTTGTTTTATTTGTTTTCGTGAGGGTTTTAAACAGGGCTCAAATGAGACCAGCCCAACTATTAAGCAGAGTTAAAAGAGCAACCTTACGCAGCAGATGCTGGAGGGCAGAGAATGGCAGCCTGGTGCAGGTCAGGATAACTATCTACATGCAAGACAGGATCTCCTACATCCCTTCAATTGGGTTGGTTGGGCAGCACTTCAATTGGATGAAGGTCACGCTTCATCTCCGTTCCCACCCCATGGACCACATTATTGCCTTTTGCACGCACCGGAAGCAATGCAACATCATTTCCAAACCTTCCAACATCCCTTTATCCTTGAACATTTATGGAACGATGAGAGTTGGGCTGCTGGGAATGGTGTGAGTGGGATTCTAGGATGGGGAGTGTAGTTTTAAAATATATTAGTAGCACAAAGGGTTAAGTTGGTTTTTAAATAATAATAATAATAATCCTATTAATAATAATAATGATAAATATTAATAATAATAACAATAATAGTCCTTGTGACGGCGCGTCTGGCACCACTTGTATGTAAATATATAGTTGAATTGTTTGGTTATTTACAGCTGTCTATCAATGTTGTTTTACATCAATTGGCTTGCTCCCCCAGCTCAATTGTTTGACTCCACTAGGCTTGGGCGGTTTCGTTCGTTAATTTCGTAATTCGTTATTAATTCGTATTTAAATTAGCTTACGATCCAATATTGAGCCATGCAGGAATAGTGTGAGGAGTAATTAAGATTTGAAACATTTTTTTCAATTTATTTTGTAATTATTTTGTAATTATTTCGAAATTATTTCGAAATTATTTCGTAATTATTTTTGCATGTCTGGTGCAAGTTTTATAGTTGTTGTTTGTTTTATCACACCAACAGTCAACAACAGAGGGAGAGGGAAGCTTCAGAAGTTCCTCCTGTCCCATTTGGAGGTTTTTTTAGCATATTGCACAATCTCGTCCGCCATTAACGAATCGATTCGTAATTTTACGAAATTTCGTAAATTTTGAAATTTTTAAAAGGAAAATTTCGGAATTATTAAAAAAAACAAAACGCAAGGGCCCCCTAAAAACGAAACTAGTTTAGAACCAATTTTTTCCGTGGTTACCCAAGCCTAGACTCCACTCCTTCCTAAGGAGGAGGGCAGTGCTTTCTTTTTCATTCTTCCACCAAACAACTCAACAGATGGACATGAGAAAGGCTTGGCTCTAAGCCATTAGTCAAGTCATCTCTTATCACCAATTCTTAAGTTTATACTCTTAAGATTCATACTTCATGCCCAGCTCATCTGGACGACGTTGAGGAATCTTAGGCACCTTCAAACCAGTCCTTTGGCATCAAGAGGAAGACTTTGTGCCTTCAATACAGGCCGTTTGACTGGGGTTGTGAATGTTCCAACTTCATAGCCATTGAGCTAGAGGGAACTTGGAAGCTACTCAGCTGGAAAACTCCTTGGACCCAAAGGCAACCAGAGACTGTAATGTATATTTTCTTTACCCCTTTTGGAACATCAAGTTTGTGCCTTAGAAAGATAACTCTTTGTGAACAATAAAGCCTGTTTCGAGTTATCTATAGTGTCTTGATCCTTGAGAGTTCCAGTTCTCTAAAGGAAGGCAAGAAGCAATCCCCTGGGGAAAAGATGTCACGTCCATGTTTCTTTCACTAAGAACTATAGCCCCCCGGCAGCGACGGCATAGTCCTAGACACTTGGGAAGTGTCCGACGTGTGATCCAATACAACAGCCAGCAGAGTGTCTGCTGTGGACTCATCATGTTGTGTTTCAAATAATAATAATAATAATAATAATAATAATAATAATAATACTTTATTTATACCCCACCACCATCTCCCCAAGTGGACTCGGGGTGGCTTACATGAGGCCCAACAATCACAACAAAGCAAATATACAACATAATATAAATAATAAAAACAGTACCAAATAGGTATACAATACAATATAAAATCACAATAATCGAAAACGATGGGCAGGGCCGGTAGCAAAAATTAAAATGTTTAAAAATTCTAGGTGAGATACGTAATGTAGTGTATCTAGAACAGTGTTTCTCAACCTGGGGGTTGGGACCCCTGGAGGGGTTGCCAGGGGGTGTTAGAGGGGTCACCAAAGACCACCAGAAAACACAGTATTTTCTGTTGGTCATGGAGGTTCTGTGTGGGAAGTTTGGCCCAGTTCAATCGTTGGTAGGGTTCAGAATGCTCTTTGATTGTAGGTGAACTATAAATTCCAGCAACTACAACTCCCAAATGTCAAGGTCTATTTTCCCCAAACTCCACCAGTGTTCACATTTGGGCATATTGAGTATTTGTGCGAAGTTTGGTCCAGATCCATCATTGTCTGAGTTTACAGTGCTCTCTGGATGTAGGTGAACTACAACTCCCAAACTCAAGATCAATGCCCACCAAACCCTTCCAGTATCTTATGTTGGTCATGTTCTGTGTGCCAAGACTGGTTCAATTCCATCATTATAGTTTACTTACAATCAAAGAGCATTCTGAACTCCACCTATGATTGAATTGAACCAAACTTGGTACACAGAACTCCCATGACCAACAGAAAATACTGGAAGGGTTTGGTGGGCATCAGGCATGTAGACGGGGGGGGGGGGGGGGGGGGGGTTCGCGAAAAGGCCTTACTGGTGCATTATTTAAGCTGTTATGTTTATTCATGTCATGATCTGATCACCATACTCAATATATCCCATATGCATGGGGGTATTGGGGTAATGATACAAAAGGTTTGCTAGGGTAGACCCTCTTTCACTCAGACTCAGCCCCCCCCCTGAAACTCAGCCCCCCCCGAAACCCCCCCTAAAAAAATTCACACCCCCCCCCCCCCAAAACGAAATCCTGGCTACGGGCCTGGTGGGCATTGACCTTGAGTTTGAGAGTTGTAGTTCACCTTCATCCAGAGAGCACTGTGGACTCAAACAATGATGGATCTGGACCAAACTTGGCACAAGCACTCAATATGCCCAAATATGAATGCTGGTAGAATTTGGGGGAAATAGACCTTGACATTTGGGAGTTGTAGTTGCTGGGATTCACGGTTCACCTACAATCAAAGAGCATTCTGAACCCCACGAACAACAAACTTCCCACACAGAACCCCCATGACCAACAGAAAATACTTAAGGCCATCTAATCCAACTCCCTTCATCAGGGCAAGAAAACGTAAACAAAGTCTTCCTGACAAAGCCATCCAGCCATAGATTAGATAGATAGATAGATAGATAGATAGATAGATAGATATGATTCACACATACACAGATATAGTATCATAGATTCACACAGAGAGAGATATAACATCATAGATTTGATAGGGACCCTTAAAGAAGGACAATGATATGTTGCCTGTTCCAGGGTGGGCAAACCAGACACTTTCCACATCAACACTGACAAAGAAACAGCAAGAAATACTGTTTACCCACAAGCATAAAAAATTACATATATTAGAAGCCAACACTTTCTCATTACTGTATTTTCCAGATCAACAGACACTTGGCAGGGGGCAGCTAGTATAATATATCCAGGAAATAAACCTCGGACTCTCCCACTGAGCTAGTATTTTTTAATAGCTCACCTGCTTTATCTCTCTTTTTATAGCTACCCAAAATAGGGTGACTGTGCTCCTCTTGGCTTTTTGTCTTTATTTGTATTTTTATTGCATTTTTTTCTTTTGTCAAGTACAAAGGGAATATAATTAAAGGGTGGTAGAAGAATACATACAACAAATATATATTCATATGAATCCCTAGGCAGAGGTTGTTCGAGGTGTGAACCCATGACCTCATGCATTTTGGATATGAATCATACTATTAACCAGTCTTTCCCAATTCAGTGTCTTTCAGATGTGTTGGATCACAACTCCCAGAATCTCCCAGGCAACATACTGCAACACATCTGAAGGCATCGGATCAGGAAATGTTGATCCTAAGCCTCTGTTTTTAATTGCCATGGCTGCATCCTAAGGAATCCTGGAGTTTGCATTATAGCAAGCATGGACAAACTTGGGTCCTCCAGGTGTTTTGGACTTCAACTCCCAGAATTCCTAACAGCCTCAGGCTCCTTCCTTTCCCCCCTCAGCCGACTATGTGGAAAAGGAAAGGGAAAAGGAAAAGGAAGGGGCCTGAGGCTGTTAGGACTTCTGGGAGTCAAAGTCCAAAACACCTGGAGGGCCCAAGTTTGCCCATGCCTCCATTACAAGCTCAGCCAGAGAGTTCCTATACTGCAAACCCTTGGATTCCATAGGATGCAGTCATGGCAGTTAAAGTAGAAACACTTATCTATATAATAAACATCAAAGTATGTATACATGGCTGCTTGTTTGTTTGTATCACAAAGGCTGTTGCTAGGTGAAGTGGCCCTCTGTGATGTTATTGGATTGACTGTTGCTGGGTGAAGTAACCTCCTGCAATGTCACTGGGAGAAGAAAGGTGATGCGTGTAGGAGGAGAAGGGAGAGAGGAAGGAAAGAGCCACAAGGAGAGCCATACTGTCATGTTGTAGGTCTTCTCAGAGCTGGAGAAGGGAGAAAGTAGGCAGGCAGGGTTCCCAACAACACCTGGGCAGCAATGGATGCGTGTAGGAGGAGAAGGGAGAGAGGAAGGAAGGAAAGAGCCACAAGGAGAGCCATATTGTCATGTTGTAGGTCTTCTCAGAGCTGGAGAAGGGAGAAAGTAGGCAGGCAGGGTTCCCAACAACACCTGGGCAGCAATGGATGCGTGTAGGAGGAGAAGGGAGAGAGGAAGGAAGGAAAGAGCCACAAGGAGAGCCATATTGTCATGTTGTAGGTCTTCTCAGAGCTGAAGAAGGGAGAAAGTAGGCAGGCGGGGTTCCCAACAACACCTGGGCAGCACTGGATATATATATTGTATATATTCAAGTATAAGCTGAGTTTTTCAGACCTTTTTTAGGCTATAAAAAGTCCCCTCAGCTTATACTTGAGTCAAAGTTGTTTATTATTTTGCTCTATTATTATTTATTACATGAGGAAGAACTTCCTGACTGTGAGAGCCGTTCAGCAGTGGAACTCTCTGCCCCCCTTTATACCACCCTTTAATTATATTCCTTTTGTACTTGACAAAAGGAATATGTGAGAGGAAGCCACAGGGAGGAGGGAGCAAGCTTGTTTTCTGCTTCCCTGGAGATGTGAAACAATGGCTTCAAATTACAAGAAGGGAGATTCCATCTGAACATGAGGAAGAACTTTCTGACTGTGAGAGCCGTTCAGCAGCGGAACTCTGCCCCGGAGTGTGGTGGAGGCTCCTTATTTGGAAGCTTTTAAACAGAGGCTGGATGGCCATCTGTCAGGGGTGATTTGAATGCAATATTCCTGCTTCTTGGCAGGGGGTTGGACTGGATGGCCCATGAGGTCTCTTCCAGCTCTTTGATTCTATGATTCTATGATTTATTATTTTACACTATTATTATTACTACATTTATTTTTTACTCTATTTATTATTGTTATTATTACATTTATTATTTTATTCTATTATTATTATTATTATTATTATTATTATTATTATTTGAAACACAACAAGATTAGTACACAGCAAACAAGATCACTATGCTAGTTTTTGTATTTGATCACACATCGGACCAAGGTTTTTCAAAATGCCCATACTAAGAATATTTATCAACTGCAACATTTTGCTACGTGCACCACTAAAGGTATCATTTATGTCATTATATGTCCTTGTTCCCTGATGTACGTCGGGCAGACCAGTAGACAAATTAAACTCTGTGTAATCGAACACAAGAGTAAAATTAGGAATCAGGCCATTGACTCTAGCCTATATAAACATTTCAATGTCAGGAACCATAGCCCTGAATCATTCTGGGTCTTAGTTTTAGAGGTGGTTAGATCTTCCTGATTCAGGAGGAGGTTACATCCTCCTCCTGAATCATTCTAGGTCTTAGTTTTAGAGGAGGTTACATCCTCCTCAAACACAGATTTATTCACTAGACTACAACAACATGAAGCCTCCTGGATTTTTACACTTAAAACTGTGCATCCTAAGGGTCTAAATGATTCCATTTCATTTCAATGTTTCATGCCTCCTTAAACATGAGTAATTTGCAATGGATGACTGAGATACAGCCATACTGATAGCTTTAAATTTTTCTTCATACACTTTAAATTTCTCTCTATATACTGGAATTTCTACTTGCCTCTCCTGTATTTACCATAGAATCAAACTAATAGCAGAGCACCTTTGTAGGAGAACTTATGTGAGTATTTTTGGTTCCTGTCATGTATGCTTTCATTACATTTGGTCATTTCTTTCCTATACTATGTTTTTTAGCCACTCATATGTGTTCCCTGAAGGTCGACGTCATTGTTAACATTTTTATATTGACTCTACTTTAAGAACTCTCCACTTTGCAAAACTGACTATTTGTGGATTTCTACACTTGTATCAACTCCTACCTGGAGAAGACTCTACACAGTTGAAACAAGTTGTGATTTATATACTGTGGATTCCAAAAAAGGACTGAAAAACTTAGATTTGCTGTTGACAAACTTTGGTTTAAAAAAGGACTTATAAACTTGTGTATTCTGCTGTAAGAATCTGCTGTTTGTCCCACATTAGGAACTTTTGGATTAAGAGACTTGCAAAAAAGACTTACAAACTTGTTATTGATGAACTTTTGGTTTTCAAAAAGAACTTACAAACTTGTGCATTTTGCTGTAATAAACGACCTGGCTACAGTGATCCAGGCAACGGTCATCTCGAGGCTTTACTACAGGCATCCTCAAACTGTGGCCCTCCAGCTGTTTTGGCCTCCAACTCCCAGAAGCCTTTGCCAGCTTGTTCAATGGCCAGGAATTCTGGGAGTTGGAGGCTGAAACAGCTGGAGGGCCACAGTTTGAGGATGCCTGCTTTACTGTAGCGCCCTCTACATTGGCCTTCCTTTGTCAGTGATCCGGAAACTGAAGCTGGTGCAAAATGCAGCGACTCGTCTTCTCGCCGGAGTGCCAGTGAGGTGTCGTATCACCCCAATCCTCCAACAGCTGGACTGGCTTCCGATTGAGTACTGGACCACTTTCAAGGTGCTGGTACTAACCTTTAAAGCCTTACATGGTCTGGGGCCGGAGTACCTGAGGGCCCGCTTATCCCCCTACCAACCCCAGAGATTACTCCGATCTGAAGACCAAAATTTGCTTGCAGTCCCCAACATCCGGACTTATCATTTGTCATCTACTAGGCATAGAGTTTTCTCGATCGTGGCCCCTTATTTATGGAATGCCTTGCTGGTTGAAACTTGAACCATCCAAGACCTACTCGCTTTTCGGAAAGCCTGTAAAACTTTTCTTTTCCGGCAAGCTTTTGACGGGTGAACAACTCGGACTATGCCTGCTCTCGCCGCCTATTGTTTTGTTATTGTTATTTTTAAAGCTAATTGTATTGATTTAATCTGCTTCTGTAAACTGCTCTGAGCCAAATTGGGAGTAGTGGTATACAAGTTAAATAAATAAACAAACAAACAAACAACAACAACAACAATAAACAGTTGTTTATCCCACATAAGGAATTTTTTTTTTGTTTAGAGAGTTGCATTAGTATACTTTGTAGAAGCTGCTAGTACATTGAGTCTTGTAGTACTACGAGCATAGACTGATATGCATTCTTATGATTATATAACTGTATTACTTTCTGGTTTATAGTGGCTTTTTGCCCTTATTTTGAAATTTCACCAGCAGCTGCTGCATTTCCTACACTCAGTTCATACTCAAGTCAGTATGTTTTGCCAGTTTTTTCTGCAGTAAAATTAGGTACTTCAGCTTATATTCGGGTTGGCTTATACTCGAGTATAGATGTTATATATATCTATATACTAGCTGTCCCCTGCCACGCGTTGCTGTGGCCCAGTCTGTTGTTCTGGAAAATAAAGTAATGAGAAAGTGTTGGTTTCTAATATATGTAATTTCTTTATGCTTATGGGTAAAGAGTATTTCTTGCTGTTTCTTTGTCAGTGTTGATGTGGAGAGTGTCTGGTTTGCCCACCCTGGAACATGCAACATATCATTGTCCTTCTTTAAGGGTCCCTTTCAAATCTGTGATACTGTTTCTCTGTGTGTGTGACTCCTATCTATCTATCTATCTATCTATCTATCTATCTATCTAGCTCGATGGCTGGATGGCTCTTTGTCAGGAGGACTTTGATTACAGTTTCGTGCCCTGATGAAGAGAGTTGGATTGGATGGCCTTAAGTATTTTCTATTGGTCATGGGGGTCCCGTGTGGGAAGTTTGCCCCGATTCTGTCATTCATGGGGTTCAGAATGCTCTTTGATTGTAGATGAACTGTGAATCTCAGTGACTACAACTCCCAAATGTCAAGTTCTATTTCCTCCAAACTCCATCCGTGTTCATATTTGGGCGTATTGAGTGCTTGTGCCAAGTTTGGTCCAGATCCATCATTGTTTGAGTCCACAGTGCTCTCTGGATGTAGGTGAACAACTCCCAAACTCAAGATCAATGTCCACCAAACCCTTCCAGTATTTTCTGTTGGGCATGGGAGTTCTGTGTGCCAAGTTTGGTTCAATTCCATCATTGATGGAGTTCAGAATGCTCTTTGATTGTAGGTGAACTATAAATCCCAGAAACTACAACTCCCAAATGACAAAATCATAATTTTTGAGTGATGGTCACTCCTTGTCTTGTGAGATGTTTTGCTGCCAAATTTGGTGTGATTTCGTTCATTGGTTCTTTTGTTTTTAAGGTACTCATTATGCACAGAGCATTTATATATATATAGATTAGTGGCACTATAATTAAGTCGTGTGGAAGGGCTCCTGAAGTCAACTGCCTTGCCTCAATGCCTTTTAGCGCTGCCCTTGATGAAGAGAGTCTTCTACTTCCCAGCAATGAGCAGCCACCCGGTTAAGAAGGACTGGCAAGGCCAACATCTCTCTTGCCAGATTGAACAGATGGAGAAGGGTATTGGATGCCATGTGAGCGAATGAACTCAGGTAGCCTGGAACAAACTCACAAAGATAAATCGGAGAAGGAGAACATTCCCAACCCATTCTAATTGCTTATCTGGAAGACCTTTCAGGCTTTATCTGAAGGGAAACTTGGACGGCATCTTATCAGATTTATGTTTATGATTTTCAAATTTGTTGGCATTTGTCCTATCTTGACATTTGGTTTCTCTTACAAGGTTTCCAAGATTTCCAGAGAGAGTGCTGTGACCTGCAGCAGGAAAAAAAGATAGAAGAAGCAAAAGTGTGTGTGTGTTGGGGGGGGGGGGGGGGGGGAGAAAGGTTCTTATTATGTAGTTTAGTCACTTTTTAAAGGTCTTATGCAGAGATTACAGATTTGGAACTTTGCTTGTAGCCAAGGATAACACTGCTAACTCAAGGTGAATTACTCTCTGTTTCTGGAACAAGCATTTTCCCTTATGTTTCCTTTCCATGGAAAATTTGCTGAGGCCACTGGAAATCGATGCCCCTTTGCCGACATGCCATGCAGGTGGCACACAACGGAAACAAATGCCCTGCTAGCCCTTGCTGTTTGCTCTCAGTCTGCCAAAGGGACATTTACTTACCTTTTGAAACACCCTGAGAAGAATTGTGTTACGTTTTATATTATACTAGTTTGGGTAGCCGGCGTTGTCTGGATTATTTGACAAAGTCATTTTTTAATTTGACAAAATGCATAAGGTTGTGGGTGAACTATTATTATTATTATTATTATTATTATTATTATTATTAAACTTTATTTGTACCCCGCTAGTATCTCTGGAAGGATTCGATGCGGCTTACACAGGCCGAGGCCTCAACAACACAACATAACAATACAATCTAAGCAAATCAAACAATTAAAACAGAATAAAGCAAAATAAACAACAAGCACAATACACTAAACACAATAAAACTGGGCCGGGCCGGAAGGTGGGTACAAGATTAAAAGTGCTGATGTGACAGGAGGTGTATAAAGGGCTTCTAGGGCAAGTGCGATGTGCGATGTGCAGCAATCATTGGTTCTGATAAAGTGCTTATGGGACTTGGTAGTGGAGATTTCCTAATCTGGGAATGCGCATCGGAAAAGCCAGGTCTTCAAGTTCTTTCTGAAGACAGCCAATGTAGGGGCCTGTCTAAGGTCTTTGGGGAGGGTGTTCCAGAGTTGGGGGGACACCATGGAAAAGGCCCTGTCCCGCATCCCCACCAAGCGCGCTTGCGATGCCGGTGGGATCACGAGCAGGGCCTCCCCAGATGACCGAAGTGAACACGTGGGTTCGTAGATGGAAATGCGGTCACGCAGGTAGGCTGCTCCCAAACCGTTCAGGGCTTTGTAGGTAAGCACCTGCACCTTAAATTGGGCTCGGAATATAAACGGCAGCCAGTGGAGCTCCTTGAACAGGAGGGTTGACCTCTCTCTGTAAGGGGCTCCAGTTAGCATCCTGGCTGCTGATCGTTGGACCAGTTGGAGCTTCCGAGCCGTCTTCAAGGGTAGCACCACGTAGAGTGCACTGCAGTAGTCCAATCTGGAGGTGACCAAGGCATGGACCACTCTGGCCAGATCCGCTACAACTCATATCATGCTAGATTAACCCCAAAAATCTCCATCAGTACTTGAAGTTTGTTATGTTGGGCTCTAGCTGCATCATCCGTGGGGTTCAGTGTGTTCTCTGACTGCAGGGTAAACTACAACTCCTACTACGGTGAGTCAGTCCCCTCAAACCCCTCCAGTAGGTTGAGTTAGTCATAGAATCATACAATCAAAGAGTTGGAAGAGACCTCATGGGCCATCCAGTCCAACCCCCTGCCAAGAAGCAGGAATATTGCATTCAAACCACCCCTGACAGATGGCCATCCAGCCTCTGTTTAAAAGCTTCCAAAGAAGGAGCCTCCACCACACTCCGGGGCAGAGAGTTCCACTGCTGAACGGCTCTCACAATCAGGAAGTTCTTCCTCATGTTCAGATGGAATCTCCTTTCTTGTAGTTTGAAGCCACTGTTTCACGTAATCCAATCTGGAGGTGACAAAGGCATGGACCAGCTTGGCCAGATCTGACTTCACAAGGTATGGTCGCAGCTGACACATGAGTCTTAATTGTGCGAAGGCCCTCCCAGCTACCACTGATGCCTGAGCTTCAAGAATTAGCGATGTGTCTAGGAGGACACCCAAGCTGTGGACCTGTGACTTCAGAGGGAGTGCAACCCCATCAAGCACAGGTTGCCACCCTATATCCCGATCTGGCTTATGATCGACCAGGAGGACCTCTGTCTTGTCAGGATTGATCTTTAGCTTATTCCTCCTCATCCAGACAGCCACAGCAGCCAGGCACTTGTCCAATACCCGAGCGGCTTCCTTGGAATTAGGTGGAAAAGAATAGTAGAGTTGGGCGTCATCTGCATAGAGATGGCATCCAACTCCAAAACTCCGGATGATCTCGTCAGCTGCAATGTGGTGCTGGGAGAGAGATCTAGTGATACCAAGGACTGCCAAAAAACAACTGTAGAGAAATCAAGCCTGAATGTTCATCCTTTGGGAATAAGAAGGGCTGGCATCAGAAGTGACTTGCAGTTTCTCAAGTCGCTCCTGACACGACCAAAGCTAGGAGATACATAAATAAGCTTCTGCTTTTCTATAACCTTCACCACACCCAGTGAAATATGTTGGAGCATGTAAAAATCAGTTGATGAGTGTCTTAACTGGAAAATGCAAAGCACGAAGCTCATTGGTTGGGCTACACCCGAGAAGCTAGCTGAGCCTGGGAGTTTTGGCAACAGTTACATTTTTAGATTTTCTGTACAGCAGCTTGCCAAGATAGTTTCTATCTCTGCTTCTGGACTGCTGGAAGAAGATCTTTCACATGGACGCCTAAGGATAATTTGAATCTCTCTCAAAGGACATTGTGTGATTCAATGCAACTGTTCACATGACTGTATATATGTTGCTCTGCATAACAAAGAGTAAACACCTTATTCTTTATTGATCATCTGTGTGGCATCTCTTTTCTCTAGCAAGACAGTGTGTGGATTGGTAAAGACTTGAACAAAAGGATGGTGGCACTCAATCACAATTTCCTACTACTGCACATTCCTCAAGCTCTCCTACAATGTATTCCACAGAGCCAGAAACCACTCTGGAGCATGTGTGTGTGCTGGAGGGGGTTGAGGGTGGATAACCCCCACATTTAGATGCTGTTGTCAGCAACATGCTGAATCCAAGCCATAACTTTTTGGTTGGTCCTAATAAAGATGTCGCCAGAGCTCATGCATTTAAAGGTGTTGCCACTGCTCATGCATTATGGGCTGTGGAGAATCGCTTTATGATAATGGAACTCTGTCAACAAAACAATGTGCAACCACTTCAGACGACTGTGTTCTCAAGCAATAGAGTGCCTGCCATGAAACAGGGGCCCACTGCCCAATGGGACACTTTCAAAAGGTGAGCAAATAATGTTGGAAGAGACCCTAGGGGCCATGCAGTCCAACCCCATTCGGCCAGGGAGGAAGACACAGTCAAAGCACTCCTGACAGATTGACATCCAGCCTCTGTTTACAAACCTCCAAAGAAGAAGACTCTGTCACACTTCTAGGGAGTGTAGTCTACTATCAAACAGCTCTGGCGATTCGAATATTTAGTTGGAATCTTCTTCCCTGCAATTCGAATCTGTTGCTCCACATCTTTGTCTTTGAAGCAGCAAAAAACAAACTGGTTCTATCTCCAATGTGACGTCCTTTCGAATATTTCAGCATGGCTAGTATGTCTCCTATTCGCATTCTCTTCTCCAGGCTAAGCATAGCCAGGTCCCTTAGCCTAGGGCAGTGTTTCTCTACCATATCCCTGTGATATGGTCGCTTTAGGACAACGTTTCTCAATCTGGGGGTCAGGACTCCTGGGGGGCGGGGGTCAAGAGAGAATGTCAGAGGACTCACCAAAGACACAGTATTTTCTGTTGGTCATGGGGGTTCTGTGTGGGAAGTTTGGCTCAATGCTAGCATTGGTGGCATTCAGAATGGTCTTTGGTTGTAGGTGAATTATAAATCCCAGCAACTACATCTCCCAAATATCAAGATTTATTCCCCCCAAACTCCAACAGTGTTCACATTTGGGCCTATTGAGTATTTGTGCCAAGTTTGGTCTAGATCCATCATTGTTTGAGTCCACAGTGCTGGCTGGATGTAGGTGAATTACAACACCAAAATTCAATGTCCACCAAACCCTTCCAGTATTTCTGTTGGTGATGGGAGTTCTGTGTGCCAAGTTTGGTTTGATTTCATCATTGGTGGAGTTCAGAATGCTCTTTGATTGTAGGTGAACTATAAATCCCAGCAACTACAACTCCCAAATGTCAAAATCAATTCCCCTCAAACCCCAACAGCATTCAAATTTGAGCGTATGGGTTATTTGTTCCAAATTTGGTCCAGTGAATGAAAATGCATCTTGCATTTCAGATATTTACATTACGATTCATAACAGTAGCAACATTACAATTACAAAGTAGCAACGAAAATAATTTTATGGTTGGGGGTCACCACAACACGAGGAAGTGTATTAAGGGGTCACAGCATTAGGAAGCTTGAGAAACACTGCTCTAGTTTGACTCCATTCCTCCATGTCCTTATGTCTGGATGAGAAGAAAACAAGCTTGTTCCATCTTCAATGTGGTAGCCTTTCAAATATGTAAACGCTACTATCATATCCCCTCTCCGCTTTTCTCACAAAGGTAAACATACCAAGCTCCCACAGCAGCTCCTTAGAGATATTAATGGTTTTTAGACCTTGGACCATTTTGGTCACCTTTTTCTGGACACTCCAGCATGTCCATATCTTCCTTAATTGTAGTTCCCAGAACTACAAGGCATCATTCCAAGTGAGGCCTGACCATAGCAGAATGGAATAGGACTTTGACTTCCCTCGATCCAGACACTTTGGATCCTTTCACATGGACTGTTTGGAAGCTAATTCTCTAATTCTGTATCTGGACATTTCTCTTTTTTTCTGCCTAAGTGTAGTATCTTATAGAATCATAGACCGCATGGGCCATCCAGTCCAACCCCCTGCCAAGAAGCAGGAATATGCATTCAAATCACTCCTGACAGATGGCCATCCAGCCTCTGTTTAAAAGCTTCCAAAGAAGGAGCCTCCACCATACTCCGGGGCAGAGAGTTCCACTGCTGAACGGCTCTCACAGTCAAGAAGTTCTTCCTCATGTTCAGATGGAATCTCCTTTCTTGTAGTTTGAAGCCATTGTTCCGCGTCCTAGTCCAGGGAAGCAGAAAACAAGCTTGCTCCCTCCTCCCTGTGACTTCCTCTCACATATTTATACATGGCTATCATATCTCTTCTCAGCCTTCTCTTCTTCAGGCTAAACATGCCCAGCTCCTTAAGCCGCTCCTCATAGAGCTTGTTCTCCAGACCCTTGATCATTTTAGTTGCCCTCTTCTGGACACATTCCAGCTTGTCAATATCTCTCTTCAAATGTGGTGCCCAGAATTGGACGCAATATTCCAGGTGTGGTCTAACCAAAGCAGAATAGAGGGGTAGCATTACTTCCCTAGATCTAGACACTATGCTCCTATTGATGCAGGCCAAAATCCCATTGGCTTTTTTGCCGCCACATCACATTGTTGGCTCATGTTTAACTTGTTGTCCATGAGGACTCCAAGATCTTTTCACATGTACTGCTCTCAAGCCAGGCATTGTCCCCCATTCTGTATCTTTGCATTTCGTTTTTTCTGCCTAAGTGGAGTATCTTGCATTTGTCACTGTTGAACTTCATTTTGTTAGTTTTGACCCATCTCTCTAATCTGTCAAGATCGTTTTGAATCCTGCTCCTGTCCTTTGGAGTATTGGCTATCCCTCCCAATTTGGTGTCGTCTGCAAACTTGATGATCCTTCCTTCTAACCCTTCATCTAAGTCATTAATAAAGATGTTGAACAGGACTGGGCCCAGGACGGAACCCTGTGGCACTCCACTTGTCACTTCTTTCCAGGATGAAGAGGAAACATTGGGGAGCACCCTCTGGGTTCGTCCATTTAACCAATTACAGATCCACCTCACCGTAGTTTTGCCTAGCCCACGTTGGACTAGTTTGTTTGCCAGAAGGTCATGGGGGACCTTGTCGAAGGCCTTACTGAAATCCAGGTACGCTATATCCATGGCATTCCCCGCATCTACACTGCTCGTAACTCTATCGAAAAAAGATCAGATTAGTCTGGCTTGACTTGTTTTTGATAAA
Source organism: Anolis sagrei (assembly GCF_037176765.1). Classification (NCBI taxonomy): domain Eukaryota; kingdom Metazoa; phylum Chordata; class Lepidosauria; order Squamata; family Anolidae; genus Anolis; species Anolis sagrei. The sequence goes on from NC_090034.1 coordinate 72,169,082, forward strand.
TTCATATTACATTTCTTCCTGTTGAGATTCGTTTTGCTAGGTTTGCTCCATTGCTATTAAGTTCATTTTTGGATTCTGATCCTGTCCCCTGCGGTATTAGCTACTCTTCCTTTTTTGGTGTCATCTGCAAATTTGATAGGTATGCCCTCTATCCCATTATCCCAGTCATGACAAAGATGATGGCGACTGAGCAACTCTAAAGTGAATTCATCTATCTAGCTCATTTGCACCTTCATTAACATTTTTAAAAAGTTAATAGCATAATGGCTGGCACCCTTCTACGGATTTACAACATCATAAACCAACTTATAAATCATTAAAAGTTGCAGCATTGCAAACTGACTATATTTCCAGGAAGGGAGCATTGCTATAGCTGCACCACTGGGGCCAATACCCAAGCATATCAACAGTGTGACCATGACACAATGGCTGTGATGTGCAAGAGCACAGCACTTTGCAGGAAAGTCTGCTCTTCTGCAATAATAGTGCAAGGAGGAAAAGCCAAAACCCCGAGCAGAGATGTTGGGAACCGGTAGCCCCAGAACGGAGGGCTGTGGAAACTCACGGGTTCATCTCAACCAGAAACAGAATCCAAAATGATCAAAGGTCTGGAAACTATGGATCCCTAGGCCAGCATACCGTCTATATATATAAAAATGCTCTGTGCATAATGAGTACCTTAAAAACAAAAGAACCAATGAACAAAATTACACCAAATTTGGCAAGAAAATGTATCACAACACAAGGAGAGACCATCACTCGAAAAATTATGATTTTGTCATTTGGGAGTTGTAGTCGCTGGGATTTATAGTTCACCTACAATCAAAGAGCATTCTGAACTCCATCAACGATGGAATTGAACCAAACTTGGCACACAGAACTCCCATGACCAACAGAAAATATTGGAAGGGTTTGGTGGGCATTGACCTTGAATTTGGGAGTTGTAGTTCACCTAGATCCAGAGAGCACTTTGGACTCAAACAATGATCAATCTGGACCACTTTTGGCACAAGCACTCAATATGCCCAAATATGAACACAGATGGAGTTTGGAGGAAATAGACCTTGACATTTGGGAGTTGTAGTCACTGGGATTCACAGTTCACCTACAATCAAAGAGCATTCCGAACCTCACGAACGACAAAATCGGGGCAAACTTCCCACACAGAACCCCCATGACCAACAGAAAATACTGAAGACCATCCAATCTAACTCCCTTCACCAGGGCAAGAAAACATAATCAAAGACCTCCTGACAAAGAGCCATCCAGCCGTAGATATAGATAGATATGATTCACACACACACACACACACACACACAGATATAGTATCATAGATTTGAAAGGGACCCCTAAAGAAGGACAATGATATGTTGCATGTTCCAGGGTGGTCAAACCAGACACTCTCCACATCAACACTGACAAAGAAACAGCAAGAAATAACGTTTACCCACAAGCATAAAAATTATATATATTAGAAACCAACACTTTCTCATTACTTTATTTTCCAGATCAACAGACTGGGCCACAGCAACGCGTGACAGTGGATAGCTAGTATGATATACAAGGGTTGTCCGGAAAGTAAGTTTACAAGGCATGTAGCTCTCAAGGGGAATTTTCGCAGGGGAAGTTGGTATCACTGCCATGTAGCGGGAAGCCAGAAGGAGCTAATGAACAGTGCCAGTTGTCAGTAGCTCATCCACTGGCATTGTGGTGAAGGTTAGAGATGAGCGTCCTCATTCCATTTTCAATTGTGAAGTTCGCACTGTAAGACTCTACCTAAATGCGAAGGGCGTGAACGCCGCTGTGATTCATCATGAAATCGTTTCAGTTTATGGAGAGGACATAATGTCAAGACAGCATGTGACAAAATGGGACGGAATATATTGTGAAACCATGAAGAAACTTCGCAGAGCCATCGAAAACAAACTTGGTGGGATGCTGACAGCGGGAGTCTGTCTCTTTCATGATGATGCGTATCCACACACCACTCATGCAACACAAGAGTTGTTGACTTCCTTTGGTTGGGATGTTTCAAGCCACCCCTTTCACAGTCTCGATCTCACACCCAGAGACTGTTATCTGTTTACTAAATTGAAGAAACACCTGGGTGGAAAATGAGGTGAAAATCAAAGTCACGAACTAGCTGAAAAAGGCAGAGGGAAACTTCTATGACACAGTATCAAAAGCTCGTCCCACGGATGATAAAATGTATTGAACTGAATGGTGACGATGTGGAAAAATAATGTAATACCTAGGCTACAATCCATGTAAGTTTTATTAAAATATACTCATTCTTTGTATATTTTTAAAAAAAATTGTAACTTTACTTTCCAGATAACCCTCATACATTCTAGTAACTTGCTCAGGCTGCTATGACACACACGACAAGACTGTTGACCAAATGGATTGAGTCCATGGCAGGGAAAGGGCTGGGAAAAGTTAATTTTGGACTACAACTTCCAGAATCCCTTTGCTCTCCATCTTCTAACTTTCAATGCACCCTGATACAAACAAACTAGAAGATGACATCAGAAGGTAATGCAAATAGTCTCCAAGTTAAGAACAAAATAGGTTCTGTAGTTTTGTTCTTAAGCTGAATTTGTTTGTAAGTCAGAACAGGTATATTTTTAAGTGTAACTCCCCCCCCCCCCTATATATAATCTTTGGAAAGCACAGGGAAGGGTGAATACTCCTGTCCTGATTGTTTCGCTGTTTGTGCCCGTGTTCAGAAAATTTCACCTTACTTTCTGTCCCTATGAGAACTGAATTTTGAAAAAAAAAAAATGGCCGGTTGTGGAAACAAGAATTGGGAATAAAGCTTCAGTGGAGACCCCCTTCCCCCCTGATAATAATTCTTCCAGGGGCTAATTCCCCTTCCGAGAGGTAGATTTCTCTCACTTCTTGTTGTCTCACCCCCTGTTGTAGTTCAGCCTGTGACTGTGTCTGATGTTCATGGTGGGAATGGGGATGAAGGGTTTTCTGGGCCTGGGCCTGTTGGCACTGGGGATGAGGGTTTGCCTGAGCCCGAGTTAAGCCCAGACGAGAGACCTGAGGTGTTTCATGAAGATTCACAAGATCACATTTCTGGGAGAGGCCCTCGACAGTCTTTCTCTGAGAAACTGTCTTCTGAAGATGATTTGTCAGGTGCAGAATTTAAGGGGAGTGAAGACACAAAGCAAATCTTTTGTAAACAGAGACAAAGTTCTCAGGTGCAATGAAAGTCAATTGGTTTGCAGGAAAAGAGGAAAAGAGATAAGAAACCCTTGTCTGGTTGTAAGGGCAAGAGAAATGCTTTCCTTTCGGTTCTGGGGTCAGGAAAAGCTTTATATGGATTCATGGGAAATAGTTGCCTCAGTCTCATCAATGCTGGAACTTGTTTCCTAGTGTTCCTAGTTTCGTGTACCAAGTTTTGCTAGGCTCCTGATCTGTGTATTGGAGCCTGGCAAAACTTGCTGCCTCGTTCTGTAGATTTTGTACCTGTTGTGGTTCAGCCAGCTGCTGAAGATGAGGGGTTGGGGGTTCAGGGCCTGATGGTTCTGTGGGTGCCCAGACAGAGGGGGTCTTAGAGAAAGACGGTTTTCCAGCTGAAAGAATGGAGGGGGGTTTGGAGCAAGATGCTGTGGCTAAGTCAAAGTGTGAGAGTGAAACTGATTTGGAAGCCAACAGGCAGGGAGGAGAGGATAACATTGGTTCATCTGAAGAAGCAGCTAACTTAGACAGAGATACCAGACTGCTTCTGAGGGGGCAGAAATTCAGGTGCAAGAAAAGCCATGAGAAAGAGAGGCAGAAGTGAGCATCTCAAGGACAAAGGAATACGTTAATATTTTGCAGCCCTTAAATTAGGGAGAAAGCTGGTAGGATTTCAGATCAAGCAACGTTGCTACTGGAGTGAGAAACTCCTGTCTTGTTCCTGGTTCATGCTTTAGCTCAAGGCCCAAGATTCCTGGTCAAGTTTTGCTTCTGGCTTTATGGATTTACCTATGGATTCACATTCTTGTTTTGTTCCTTGTTTCTTGGATTAATGTTCATGTTTTAACACTTGTTTTTTGGATTTACCTATTGCCTTTGGGACTTGCTTTCTTTATTAACACTTGGATTTTTACCCTATTATTTACTTATGGTGCCTTTGGCCCTTTTTTATATGTGTTTTATCAAAATACTGTTTATTACCTGGTTTCCTGGTGAGTGTGGTGAGCAAGGTGAACTCCTGCTGAGGTGCAACAGTGCCTTTGAATCTTGTGTTTTGCCTTGTGCCTTGAAGCTCATGGACTATCCTTTATCTTGGGACTATACTGCTTTGCCTACATATGTTGTTGTTCATTCGTTCAGTCGTCTCCGACTCTTTGTGACCTCATGGACCAGTCCACGCCAGAGCTCCCTGTTGTCCGTCACCACCCCCAGCTCCTTCAAGGTCAGTCCAGTCATAGTCTTCAATAATCTGCTTGTTGATTTTACCAAGCTGGTGTCGTGTTTAAGGTCAGAGGTGTTCCTGCTCTGGAGTACAACACTCCCGTTCTTAACTGTGAGTCATTTGTAAGTCAGATGTATGTAACTTGGGGACTGCCTATAATTTACTGAAAAACAGGCACAATCCTCTGACAGATATTACCTTCTGCCTTGTTCATGCCCTCCAATTTTAACTAGTGAATAAAACTTATAGAATTTATTCAATTCTTATTCACTTCGTCGTGGGTTTTTCCTACTATTGGCTCCCTCAAATGGGTTTTCCAGGAGACCTCTTGAAAGATCAGCACTAAAAGCAGAAAAGAAGAGGGAAACAGTGTTTGCATAATATTGCTGATGAGGTTTCGTGCACCACTAAACCAGCCTGGAGAACAAGTTGGGGAGCTTATATAGTGCTTTGGTTGGAAATCATGTGCTTGAGATTGCAAGAATTGCAATCTTGTGCTTCAGTGCTACTGTATAGACGTTGGATCAGGCTGCATAAAACGCTTGGAGGTGGGAATGCCATAGAAGCGATGGCTTGAGTCCACTGCAGTTATCCTGACAAGGAATGTTCTTGCATAGATAGACTTGCAAAAAAAGTATTTCTGAACCAACTTTCCCTCCTTCCTTGCCAATCCATTAGTCAACAGACTTGTATAGACACACAAAAATTAATTTAGAATTCATGCAGGGTACATTTGGACATTGTTGCGCCCTGGGGCTTGTTAGTTTTAGCTGCATTCATCTGAAAGGGATTACTCTTTTGCTGAGCAAGGAAGAAGGCACCAAGTCTTTTGAGCAACCAACATGTTTAAGCAATCCCCAAATTAATATAAGGCAGAGCAAAGGGATAGAGATGTAAACCAGGTTCGAAAAAACACTTAGGTTGGTAAAATCTTAGAGCTAGAAGAGACCCCCATTCTGCCAGGCAAGAAGACACAATCCAAGCACTCCTACAAGGTGACCATCCAGTCTCCATTTACAAGCCTCCAGAAAAGGAGACTCCCTCACACTCACAGGCAGTGCATTCCATTATAGAACAGCTCTTACGATCCAGTTCTGAGCACAATTCAAAGTGCTGGTTTTGACCTATAAAACCCTATACAACTCCAGCCTAGTGTACCTGTCCGAACGTATCTCCTTCTATGTCCCATCTTGGAGTTTAAGATCTTCTGGGGAGGCCCTGCTCTCAGTCCCACCTCTATCACAAGTGAGGCTGGTAGGGATGAGGGGCAGGGCCTTCTCAGTGGTGGCCCCTCGCCTGTGGAACTCACTCCCCGGGGTAATTAGGTCATCAACATCCCTCCTCTCCTTCAGAAGGAAGCTGAAAACATGGATATGGGACCAGGCTTTTGGGTAATCTGGCAGTTTGACAAGATAATGACGACCAGAATTTGGAAAGGACTATGGTAATGCTGAATGGACTTACGGATTTTAGAACTCGGTGAACATTGGCCACTAGATTGTCTTTTTAGTTGTTATTGTATTAATTGAATGTTTTAACTATTGTGGTTATTGTTGTTATATATTTTATCTGTTGAATTGTTGGCATCGAATTGTGCTGGTTGTAAGCTGCCCTGAGTCCCCCTTAGTGGGTTGAGAAGGGCGAGGTAGAAGTGCCCGAAATAAATAAATAATAAATTACTGTCAGGAAGTTCTTCCAGATTTTTAGCTGTAGTTTGACGCCACTGCTCCATGTTCTAGTCTAGTGATTATCAACCTTCCTAATACCACAACCCTTTAATACACTTCCTCATGTTGTGATGACCCTCAACCATAACATTATTTTTGTTGTATTGTCGAAGGCTTTCATGGCCGGAATCACTGTTTTGTTGTAGGTTTTTTTGGGCTATATGGCCATGGTCTAGAGGCATTCTCTCCTGACGTTTTGCCTGCATCTATGGCAAGCATCCTCAGAGGTAGTGAGGTACTTCTGAGGATGCTTGCCATAGATGCAGGCAAAACGTCAGGAGAGAATGCCTCTAGACCATGGCCATATAGCCCAAAAAAACCTACAACAACATTATTTTCGTTGCTATTTCATAACTGTAATTTGTGGCAGAATGAAAATCATGCGTAGTTCACATTTTTACCAATCTACGCACTGTCTTGCTGGAGAAATATATGCCACACAGATGTTCAGTAAAGAATAAGGTGTTTACTCTTTGTTATGCAGAGCAACATATATAAAGTCATGTGAACAGTTGCATTGAATCACGCAATGTCCTTTGAGAGAGATTCAAATGTTCCTTGGGTGTCCATGTGAAGGATCTTCTTCCAGCAGCTCAGAAGCAGAAAATATATACTAACTTGTCTTGGCAAGCTCCTGCACAGAAAACCTAAATATGTAACTGTTACCAAAACTCCCAGGCTCAGCTAGCATCCCAGGTGTAGCCCAACCAATGAGTTTCGTGCTTTGCATTTTTTCAGTTAAGACACTCACCAACTGATTTTTACATGTTCCAACGTAATTTTGCTACTGTAATGTAAATATCTGATATGCAAGATGTATTTTTATTCACTGGACCAAATTTGGCATAAATACCCGATACACCCAACTCTGAATACTGGTGGGGTTGAGGGGGGTGGGTGTTGATTTTGTCATTTGGGATTTATAGTTCACCTACAATCAAAGAGCATTCAGAATTTTACCAACGATGGAATTGAACCACACTTGGCATACCAAACTCCCATGACCAACAGAAAATACTGGAAGGGTTTGGTGGGCATTGGCCTTGAGTTTTGGAGTTGTAGTTCACCTACATCCAGAGAACACTGTGGACACAAACAATGAGGGATCTGGACCAAACTTGGCACAAATACTCAATATGCCCAAATGTGAACACTGGTGGGGTTTGGGGAAAATAGACCTTGATATTTGGGAGTTGTAGTTGCTGGGATTTATAGCTCACTGACAATCATAGAGCCCTTCTTTCGCCCCCGCCAGTCTCCCAGACTCGCTTGGTGAGTACAAGGGAGGGAGCTTTTTCCTCTGTGGCTCCCCGACTCTGGAACTCACTCCCTGGAGAGATTAGGAAAGCCCCTACCCTAGAAACTTTTAAAAAGAACCTCAAAACCTGGCTCATTCGCTGCGCATTTGATGAGTAGATCTACATCCTCATACTAGTGTTTAGTTTAATGATTTTTGTTATTGGAGTGCATTCCCCCCATAGGAAAGTTTTGCTCCACAACCTCCACTAAAACGAGCTCTCCTCCGCAAATAATCTGTCCTTGTTTATCTCGTGTTTATCTCGCCTGAGTTTTTAATGTTTCTACTAGGCTTGGGCGGTTTCGTTCGTTAATTTCGTAATTCGTTATTAATTCGTATTTAAATTAGCTTACTATCCAATATTGAGCCATGCAGGAATAGTGTGAGGAGTAAATTAGATTCGAAACAATTTTTTCAATTTATTTCGTAATTATTTTGTAATTATTTTGTAATTATTTTGTAATTATTTCGTAATTATTTTGTAATTATTTCGTAATTATTTTCGCATCTCTGGTGCAAGTTTTATTGTTGTTGTTTGTTTTATCACACCAACAGTCAACAACAGAGGGAGAGGGAAGCTTCAGAAGTTCCCCCTGTCCCATTTGGAGGGTTTTTTAGCATATTGCGCAATCGCGTCCGCCATTAACGAATCGATTCGTAATTATACGAAATTTCGTATATTTCGAAATTTTTAAAAGGAAAATTTCGGAATTATTTAAAAAAACGAAACGCAAGGGCCCCCTAAAAACAAAACGAGTTTAGAACCAAATTTTTCCGTGGTTACCCAAGCCTAGTTTCTACCCAATTTTCTTTTATCCATTACATGTAGCTCACCCATGTTTCCGTGATTGTGTTTATTGTAATTTTATATTGCTATGTTGTCTTTTGTTTTATGTAATTGCATTATTATTGTTTATTATTTGCATTGTTGGTTTTGTTTTATTTCATGTAATTGTTGTTTTGGGCTTGGCCTCATGTAAGCCATTGGGGAGATGGAGCGGGGTACAAATAAAATTTATTATTATTATTATTATTATTATTATTATTATTATTATTATTTAGAACCCCACCAACGATAGTATTGGGCCAAACTTCCTACACAGAACCCCATGATCAACAGAAAATACTTGAGGGAGTTGGGATGAATTGCCAACTCCCTCAAGTATTTTCTGTTGATCATGGGGGTTCTTGATACTTGAGGGAGTTGGGATGAATTGGCAAGATGGATGGATGGCATCCTTGAAGTGACTGGACTGACCTTGAAGGAGCTGGGGGTGGTGACGGCTGACAGGGAGCTCTGGCGTGGGCTGGTCCATGAGGTCACGAAGAGTCGGAGACGACTGAACGAATGAACAACAACGGGATGAATTGACAGTTTTTTAGGGGAGATGTTCATCTGCATCCGGAGAGCACTGTGAACCCAAACGACTGTGCCAAAGGGTTCCTAAGACCATCAGAAATATGTGTTTACTGTTGGTCATTGGTGACCTCTCTGAAACCCCTTCACGACCCCCCCCCCCCGGGGTCCCAACCTGATCTAAGGCATTAATCAAGATGTTGAAAAGGACCGGGCCCAGGACAGAACCCTGCTTATGGCACTGCAATTCTAAAAGTGGAAAATTTGCCTTTTTGGATGACAACTCCCAATCCAAAAGACAACACTTCCCAGTTCTGCTTCACGCTCCAGACAGGATATTTTGCCAGCAAACATTGGCTAGTACTAGTGATGTCATGAGCAATTAGCCAAAAGATGAGAAGTTAGCCTGGAACAATTGATATTATCCACACACTCAAACGGCAAGCAAAACAATGAATGAATACACTGAATAAAATTGCCAATCTGTAGCTGTCATATCTGGCACTTTTATAAATATCTGAGTGCTGACGTTTCAATAAAGATTAATGTTGGAATGTTTTAAAGATGGTAAACTGGGTGTGTGTGTGTATACAGTATGTGCCTTCAGGCTGACTGTCGGCTTGCAGCCCCATGAATTTCATAGGGTTTTCTTTGGCAAGGAATCCTGCCAGGTCATACCAGACAGGGCTGACCCTGCCGAGCTTCCAAGATTCAACAGGGTCTGGTGCCTTTAAGTATTTATACAGGTCAAGCTGATCAGAAATACTGGGGAAATTTGGAAGTTAATTTTGCAAATGGATGTAAAAGTCAAATGCTGCAATTCTGCATGGCTATGCAAAACATAGTAATTCTGCATGCAGAACTACACTTTATTGACGTTGTGGGCGTTCAAGTCCCTTCCGGCCTATCATTTACCTTCTCCTAGACCAGTGGGTCTCAATCTTCCTAATGCCACGACCCCTTATCACAGTTCTTCATGTTGTGGTGACCCCTAAACATAACATTATTTTCGTTGCTACTTCGTAACTGTAATTTTCCTACTGTCATGAATCATAATATAAATATCTGATATGCCGGATGTATTTTCATTCACTGGATCAAATTTGGCACAAATACCAGATATGCCCAAATTTGAATATTGGTGCGGTTGTGGGGGGTTGATTTTATCATTTGGGAGTTGTAGAAGCCCCAAAGTGTACAGAATCTGGCTTTCCCATAGCAGACCTGACACTCTCCATATATACCAATGATGGGCAAACTTTTGAGTTTGGTGTGTCAATACTCGCCAAAAAACCGAGCATAACTCGAGTGGGGTGTCACTTCGAGAAAAAACCCATAATTTCATGATACTTATAGTTTAATAACAAAAATATATTATTGTAATATATAACTGTATTTAATAAACCAAAAACTAATTATTTAACTTACCTACTTTTTCTATAATGCCATATATCTCAGCATTATAGAAAAATGATGGTGTAGGAGCCGAGGATGAAATGTCCTCCTTGGGATGCAGCCCCATCTTCTCTGTATGCAGCTGCATGCGGTTGTGTGTCATCGAAAATGGCTACACACGTGTCATAGGTTTGCCATCATGGATATATACACTATCTCCTTCCCAATGGAGTAGAGCATAGCGGGTAAACAACAGCTCTGCTGTCTGTCACAATTTGAAATTATTAGATTGAGTCTCTTATAAGCATATTCTGCTGATGTGGTCCTAAAGTTGTAAATTTATTTATCATGTACTAGCTGTCCCCTGCCATGCGTTGCTGTGGCCCAGTCTGTGTATGTGTGTTTTGCATGTGTATATATGTGTATGTGTGTGTATATATTTCTGTATATATGTATATTTGTGTGTATATATATGTGGTTTTGTGCATGTGTTGTAATTTTTTTGTTTTGTTTTTAAAGTCTCTGCTGCTGTGTTTTTTATTGTTTTTATGGGCGTTGGCCACTCATTTGCCTGAGAGGTGTCTTGTGTCCAAATTTGGTGTCAATTTGTCCAGTGGTTTTTTAGTTATGTTCATCTCACAAACTAACATTACATTTTATTTATATAGATTCTATTATTATTCTATTATTATTATTTTATTATTGTATTATTTATATTATTATATATTTATTATTCTGTTATTATTATTATATTTCTATGACCCTCTGCGCATGCTCAGGAACAGTAGCCTAGCTTTGCAGTGCTGCTTTTCTTATTATTTATTTTATTTTTTGTCTTTTTAAGTCCCTTCTGCTGTGTTTTCCAGTATTTTTATAGGTGATGGTCACTCATTGGTCTGAGAGGTGTATTGTGTCCAAATTTGGTGTCAATTCATCCAGTGGTTTTTGGATTATGTCAATCCCACAAACGTACATTACATTTTTATTTATATAGACTAGCCGTCCCCTGCCATGTGTTGCTGTGGCCCACTCTGGTGGTCATGAGGGTTCTGTGTGGGATATTTGGCCCAATTATATCATTGGTGGGGTTCAGAATGCTCTGTGATTCTAGGTGAACTATAAATCCCAGCAACTGCACCTCCCAAATGTCAAGATTCTATTTTCCCCAAAAATCCACCAATGTTCACATTTGGCATATTGAGTATTCATGTAGTGTTTGGTCCAGATCCATCATTGTTTGTGTTCACAGTGTTCTCTGTATGTAGGTGAACTACAACTCCCAAACTCAACATCAATGCCCACCCAACCCTTCTAGTGTTTTCTGTTGGCCATGAAAGTCCAAGTTTGGTTCAATTCCATCACTGGTGGGGTTCAGAATGCTCTTGGATTGTAGGTGAACTATAAATCCCAAGAACTACAACTCCCAAATATCAAAATCAGAACATTTTGAGTGAAGGACATACATTGGGTTGTTAGGTGTATGCCGTCCAAATTTGGTGTCAATTCGTCCAGTGGTTTTTGAGTTATGTCAATCCCACAAACGAACATTACATTTTTATTTATATAGATTTACAGTTTTTATAGTCCACCTTTCTCACCCTGCAGGGGACTCAGGGCGGATTGCAATGCAAATATACATGGCAAACATTCAGAGTCATAGACACACAACATAAATAGACAGACACACAGAGGCTATTTAACTTTCCAGCTTCATGAGGGTATGCTTTGAATTCCAGCCACTGGGGGAGCTGTTGCTTCACCATCCACTTGTGACACCGATGGAGTACTTCCTCATTCTTTTGCACGCTGCTGGAGATTCTTATGGCGTGGTAAATTCATTAAATTAGCCTCCCTGCATAAGCGGTACCTAAATTTCCTACTTGATAGATGCAACTGTCTTTTGGGCTGCAAAGGTTGACAGCAAGCTAGACAGTTGGTCGGGAGCTTACTCTGACCCAGGCTGGTTTCGAACTTATGACCTTTCAGTCAGTAGTGATTTTAGTTGACTCCCAATCTCCTGCACCACAACCTGGTCCAAATTGATGACAGATGTCTTCCATCCTGGCTCCATCTCAGTTTCCTGGCCGGATGTTGACTTTTCTTGATTGGTGTTAGCCTTGTGTTGACTTCCTTCTTAACAATGTAAACATTTCTCTTATCACTCATAGTTCTTATCACAGTTTACCATTTCAGTTCTCATTAGCAACTTTTAATAACAGTCTCAGCAAGCAGGTAGTTAGTCATTGCAGGCCTTAATCATTTAGAATGGTGTCTCCAGAATTGTTAGCTCTCATTCATTCATTTCTTTCATTCAATTCATTCACACCATATATCAAATCCACATTTATCAAATCTGCATATTAAATTCCTTGTGACAATATCAACCACTTACACCAGTGGTTCTCAATCTTCCTAATGCCACGACCCCCTAATACAGTTTCTCATGTTGAGGTGACCCCTAACCATAAATTATTTTTGTTGCTAATTCATGACTGTAATTTTGCTATTGTTATGAATCGTAATGTAAATATCTGATCTGCAGGATGTATTTTCATTCACTGGACCAAATTTGGCACAAATACCCAATACACCCAAATGGAGTTGAGGGGGTTGATTTTGTCATTTGGGAGTTGTAGTTGCTGGGATTTATAGTTCACCTACAATCAAAGAGTATCCTGAACTCTACCAATGATGGCATTGAATCAAACTTGACACACAGAATTCCCATGACTAATAGAAAATACTGGAAGGGTTTGGTGGGCATTGACCTTGAGTTTTGGAGTTGTAGTTCACCTACATCCAGAAAGCACTGTGGACTCAAACAATGATGGATATGGGCCAAACCTGGCATGAATACCCAACATGCCCAAATGCGAACACTGTTAGAGTTTGCGGAAAATAGACCTTGACTTTTGGTAGCTGTAGTTGCTGGGATTTATAGTTCACCTACAATCAAAGAGTATCCTGAACTCTACCAATGATGGCATTGAATCAAACTTGACACACAGAATTCCCATGACTAACAGAAATTACTGGAAGGGTTTGGTGGGCATTGACCTTGAGTTTTGGAGTTATAGTTCACCTACATCCAGAGAGCACTGTGAACTCAAACAATGATGGATATGGGCCAAACCTGGCATGAATACCCAACATGCCCAAATGCGAACACTGTTAGTGTTTGCGGAAAATAGACCTTGACTTTTGGTAGCTGTAGTTGCTGGGATTTATAGTTCACCTACAATCAAAGAGTATCCTGAACTCTACCAATGATGGCATTGAATCAAACCTGACACACAGAATTCCCATGACTAATAGAAAGTACTGGAAGGGTTTGGTGGGCATTGACCTTGAGTTTTGGAGTTGTAGTTCACCTACATCCAGAGAGCACTGTGGACTCAAACAATGATGGATATGGGCCAAACCTGGCATGAATACTCAACATGCCCAAATGCGAACACTGGTAGAGTTTGGGGGAAATAGACCTTGACATTTGGGAGTTGTAGTTGCTGGGATTTATAGTTTACCTACAATCAAAGAGCAATCTGAGCCCTACCAACGATAGAATTGGACCAAACTTCCCACACAGAACTCCCATGACCAACAGAAAACACTTTTTTCTCTGATGGTCTTTTGCGACCCCTTTGACACCACCTTGCGACCCCCGCAGGGGTCCCGACCCCCAGGTTGAGAAACACTGACTTACACTTTAGGGATGTGGGCAACTGCTTTTAATAAAATACTTCCATTCACTTCCAAGCTGTCCTACTTATGTCCCTCATCCTCTGACTACTTTATGTCACTTTTAAATTAGCAGATTCTTTGACACAGGGAGGCCTCCTGGAATCATTGTACAGATAGGATAACCGAGGCAGAAGGAGTCAAACGCAAGACTTAAATTAACAGAATTATTGAGGAAGAGCTCTACAGCTGCCAGCATATTTATCTTAGTCTGCCTTTGCATGGGGAATTATGCCGGTTATTATGATGTGTCTCTGCATGAAATTATCTCCCAGTTAAATGAAAATAATGGCCATGTTTGCTACTTTGAGGAATATCGTATTTGCATGAACCTGTTGATAGAGTTACATCTAGGATTACATTCACTTAGCTGAGAGTAAGCCTTACTCAGGACTATATATGTGTTAGAAATAGATAGATCAGTGTTTCTCAACCTGGGGGTCGGGACCCCTGGGGGGGTCGCGAAGGGGTGTCAGAGGGGTCGCCAAAGACCATCAGAAAACACAGTATTTTCTGATGGCCATGTGGATTCCATGTGGGAAGTTTGAGCCAATTCTGTCGTTGGTGGAGTTCAGAATGTTCTTTGATTGTAGTGAACTATAAATCCCAGCAACTACAACTCCCAAAAGTCAAAGTCTATTTTCCCCAGACTCCACCAGTGTTCACATTTGCACATATTGAGTATTTGTGCCAAGTTTGGTCCAGATCCACCATTGCGTGAGTCCACAGTGCTCTCTGGATATAGGTGAACTACAACTCCCAAACTCAAGGTCAATGCCCACCAAACCCTTCCAGTGTTTTCCTTTGGTCATGGGAGTTCTGTGTGGCAAATTAGGTTCAAATCCATCGCTGGTGGAGTTCAGAATGCTCTTTGATTACAGGTGAACTATAAATCCCAGCAACTACAACTCCCAAATTACAAAATCAGTCCTCCCCAACTCCAGTAGCATTTACATGTGGGTGCATTGGGTATTTGTGCCCAGTTTGGTCCAGTGAATGAAAATACATCTTGCATACCTGATATTTACATTATGATTTATAGCAGTAGTAAAATGACTGTTATGAAGTAGCAACGAAAACAATGTTATGATTGGGGGTCACCACAACATGAGGAACTGTATTAAGGGGTCATGGCATTAGGAAGGTTGAGAACCACTGAGATAGATGGATAGACAGACATACAGATAGAACAAGCAAGTAAGCTTATGTTTGAATACATCAGTGGTTCTCAACCTTCCTAATGCCGTAACCCCTTAATACAGTTGCTCATGTTGTGGTGACACGCAACCATAAAATTATTTTCATTGCTACTTCACAACTGTAATATTGCTACTGATACGAATCAGAATGTCAATATCTGATATGTAGGATGTATTTTCATTCACAGGACCAAATTTGGCACCAATACCCAATACACCCAAATTTGAATACTGGTGGGGTTGTGGGGGACTGATTTTGTCATTTGGGAGTTGTAGTTGCTGGCATTTATAGTTCACCTACAATCAAAGTGCATTCTGAACTCTACCAACGATGGAATTGAACCGGACTTGACACGCAGAACTCCCATGACCAACAGAAAACACTGGAAGGGTTTGGTAGGCATTGACCTTGATTTTGGGAGGTGTAGTTCACCTACATCCAGAGAGCACTCTGGATTCAAACAATGATGGATCTGGACCAAACTTGGCACGAATACTCAACATGCCCAAATGTGAACACTGGTGGAGTTTGGGGAAAATAGACCTTGATATTTGGGAGTTGTTATTGCTGGTATTTATAGTTCAGCTACAATCAAAACCCCGGTCGCGCAGTGGGTTAAAGCACTGAGCTGCTGAGCTTGTTAATCGAAAGGTCACAGGTTCGATTCCGGGGAGCGGCGTGAGCTTCCGCTGTCAGTCCTAGCTTCTGCCAACCTAGCAGTTCAAAAACATGCAAATGTGAGTAGATCAATAGGTACTGCTCCAGCGGGAAGGTAACGGCGCTCCATGCAGTCATGCCGGCCACATGACCTTGGAGGTGTCTACGGACAACGCTGGCTCTTCGGCTTAGAACTGGAGATGAGCACCACACCCCAGAGTCAGACATGACTGGACTTAATGTCAGGGGACTACCTTTACCTTTACCTTTACCTACAATCAAAAAGAATGTATTTTCATTCAAATATTTGGCACAAATACCCAATACGCCCAAATCTGAATACTGGTGGGGTTGGGAGAGGATTGGGTTTTTTTGTCATTTGGGAGTTGTAGTTGCTGGGATTTATAGTTCACCTGCAATCAAAGAGCATTCTGAACGTTAGAATTGGACCGCACTTCCCACACAGAACCCCCATGACCAATAGAAAATACTGTGTTTTCTGGTGGTCTTCGGTGACCTCTCTGACACCCCCTCGAGACCCCCCCCCCAGGGGTCCCAACCCTCAGGTTGAGAAACGCTGGGTTAAATCCTTGCGCCAGCAGGACTGAATACCAACAGGTTGGAGGTTTGAATCCGGTGAGAGTGCGGATGAGCCCCTTCTGTCAGCTCCAGCTGGGAAAAATAGACCTTGACATTTGGGAATTGTAGTTGCTGGGATTTATAGTTCACTTTCAATCAAAGAGCATTCTGAACCCCACCAACAATAGAATTGGGCCAAATTTCATACAAAGAACCCCCATGCCTTGAAGGGACTTGCTGGTGTGAGCCTCCATCCAACCTCAAACACTCTCCATCATGCACACAAGCGCACCACATTGCCGTGTGCCGAGCACGCCTGCTCTCCCCTCCCCTGCTTGGAGTCTCAGAAAACCCCTCCCCTTGGCTGAGAGGCTGGCCAATCACAGCGGAGGAGGGGTTTTGGTGGGACAATTCGCTGTCTGTTTCCAAAATGGAAGAGAAGGACAGATGGAGAGATCTTCAACCTTCTCTGCCAAAGGGGTTCCTAGGATCATCAGAAATATATTTTCTCGTGGTCTTTGGTGATACCTCTGAAACCCCCAAGGGTCCCGACCCCCAGGTTGACTAACGCTGGAATAGATGTCGAATTTTTGTTTAATGTTTTCACTTTGCCCAGTGTATTTCTGCCTTGTAATATTGAATGGCCTTCTTCAGGAATGGATACAAAACAAAAGAAAGGAGACAATACCGCCATGACTAAAATTATAAAAAGAGACAAGTTACAATTGAAGTCCCAGTTATATGTATCTTATATCAAAATTGTATATATATTTTAAAAAACACCCACGAATCCAGATAAATTCACACAAGACCAAAATCTAACTCCCATCACAATTTTTCAACATTATGTCTAGAAATCGCTAGTTTGAGAAGTAGGAGGACATTTTCCTTGTATTTTTTTTATCAACCCTTCAAGAAGGCTATTCAGTATTAATAGGCTGAAATGCATTGGGCCACTTGGAAAAATAAAAAACAAAACCATCTTTTTCAACACTGTGTTGTAGTTCAGCGTGTTGCTCGAGTTGCTACTCCTAGTAGCAGGGAGAACGGGTCTACTTTAGAGTCGGAAGGAGAACAGCAGTGTCAGCACATTAGAGAAATCATTATGGCTCCAAGCGATACTGACACGTTCCTAGGTTTCTCCGATTGTGAGATGGGGGATGGGGAAGTGAGCAGAGGTGTAAAGAGGGCTGCTCGTGAGCCAGAGTCTGAAGGGGAATTACAAAGGTAGCGTATTCGGGAAATACTTTGTGCACCAACAGAGGATGAAGATTTCCTTGGGTTTGAAAGGAGTTCTGGGACTGGGAGTGATATGGAAGAGGAAGAGGAGTTAGATTGGACCCGTGTGCAAAACATAAGGGATATTTGTAACCAGCCCACCTCTAGTGAGGAATTTGAGGGGTTTACTGGGGATTGGCAGCCAGGGGACTCTTGGCAGGATCTGAACCCTGAAAATCGTTGGCAGAGGTGGAGGGATGGGCATTCAGCTGCAGGTTTGGGAGCAGCTGAGAGTGATGACGATATGGTGAGGAGTTCATCAAGCTCTGAGGAAGAACTTTGAGATAAAAGGGGGTTCAGTTTGGACTACAAGTCGCAGAAGGCAAAGTGTCTTTATGGGACATAATTCTTTGTACCTGCCAACTTTCCACCTTGGGTCCTGGGTTATAGCTTTGTGTGTTCCTGTGCTCCTGTTTCCTCAGTGACTCCAGCGTTCCAGCCTTGCTTCTCAACGGAATTGACTACGGACCGGTTTGACTTCGCTTTTGGACTTCTCGACTTTGTTTGCTAATATCTTTGTGACTTTAACAACTTTGAGTTTTGAAACTACGCTTTTCCAGCTTCAGAGACTGTGCTTTTGTCCTATTTTGATTTTTAAGCAATTCGCTTCATCTTTGGTTTAATCTGGATTATTAGGCAGCACTATAATCTGGATTATATTTTCGTTACTCCTATTGACTTTATTTTGGTGTCAAATTGCTCCAGCGGGCCTTAGCACTGAAGTTAAGTGCTTTGTAGGTCCTTCTATTTTCAATAAAGCTGTGCTTGAACCTTTTATCTGTGTCTGGCGTTGTTTAAGGCTTCTGGGTCCTGACACTTTGGGACTTTGTCTCTTCTCTACATTCCTTCCGCTGGGTGTTACCAATCCGCATTGCTTTGGATTTTTTAATAGACATGTCTACGATCATACTCTCTGTAATCAAGAACTGACTAATATATTATTTTCACCTTTGAGTTGTTTATGTGTATAATTTCTTCCCTCCTTGTTGTTAATTATTTTATTCCTTGCTTTGTTTAATTATGACTGCTCAAGATGGTAGACGTGGTGCTTTCCTTCCACTCCCCATGATCACCAACACAATCCATGGATGACCTTGTGTCCCATTTTGGGAGAAAGCCATGATAATTACCAAATAAACACATATTACCTGGAATACTGTCTCCAGTACAGGGCACAACAGAACTTCAGGAAGGATATGTGCACAGTGAACAGCGACTAAAATAGTCAAAAGTCTGGAAGCCATGAATCCCTCGAAGGGGCATCTTGGGAAGCAGGACAAAAAGTTCAGAGGTAACATGAGAGCTGATTTCAAATATTTGAAAGAGTGTCAAATTGAAGAGGGAGCTACTGCTCCAGAGACTAGAGATGCATCTACACCAGTGGTTCCCAACTATCTTTTGATCAGGGACCACTTGACCAGAGATCACTTTGACCAGGGACCACTTTGACCAGGGACCACATGACCAGGGACTACTTGACCAGGAACCTCTTTGACCAGAAACCACTTTGACCAGGGACTACTTGACCAGGGACCACTTTGATCAGGGACCACTTTGACCAGGGATTACTTGACTAGGGACCACTTGAACAGGAACTACTTGATCAGGGAACACTTTGACCAGGGACCACTTTGATCAGGGACCACTCTCCAACATTAATACCAAAAAAGGTTACAAATCCGTTTTTGGTCAACATTAGATTTGCTTTTGTGATTTGGGGTGCTGATTCAGAAAACTGCATTGGATAGGCCACATCATCTCTAGTTTCTGATACAGAATATTTGGCCAGACAAAAAAACATATTTAATAATCTAGAGGCGCGAACCGTATTTTAGGTCTTGTGGTCCACCAGTGGGTCGCAGCCCACAGGTTGGGGACCACTGCTTTAGACCTTACTCCACAAGCCCAATGGCTTTGGTGTGAACAGTCAATAGAACCAACTCAGCAACAGCAGGATGTTTTTGATGTTTTACCATCCTTGTGGGAGACTTCAGTCATGTCCCCGCAAGGGGAGCTGGAGCTAACAGAGGGAGCTCATCCGTACTCTCACTGGATTCAAACTTCCGACTTGTTGGTCTTCAGTCCTGCTGGCACAAGGATTTAACTCAGCGTTTCTCAACCTGGGGGTCGGGACCCCTGGGGGGGGGTCTCGAGGGGGTGTCGCCAAAGACCAACAGAAAACACAGTATTTTCTGTTGGTCATGGGGGTTCTGTGTGGGAAGTTTGGCCCAATTCTAACTTTCAGAATGCTCTTTGAGTGTAGGTGAACTATAAATCCCAGCAATAACAACTCCCAAATGTTTAGGTCTTTTTCCCCCAAATGCTACCAGTGTTCACATTTGCGCATATTGAGTATTCGTGCCAAGTTTGGTCCAGATCCTTAATTGTTTGAGTCCACAGTGCTCTCTGGAAGTAGGTGAACTACAACTCCCAAACTCAAAGTCAATGCCCATAAAATAATTCCAGTATTTTCTGTTGGCCATGGGAGTCCTGTGTGCGAAGTTTTCTTCAATTCCATTGTTGGTGGAGTTCAGAATGCTCTTTGACTGTAGATGAACTATAAATCCCAGCAACTACTATTTCCCAATGACAAAAATCAATCCTCCCCCAACCCCACCAGTATTCAGATGTGGACATATCGGGTGTTTGTGCCAAATTTGGTCCAATGAATGAAAATACATCCTGCATATCAGGTATTTATATTACAGTTATTAAGTAGCAACGAAAATAATTTTATGGTTGGGGGTCACCAGAAAATGAACAACTTTATTAAGGGGTCTTGGCATTAGGAAGGTGGAGAAACACTGATTTAACCCATTGAGCTATCAGAGGCTCCATAGAAAAAGGTATGATATGGTCACTAGGTTCTTGTGGGTTTTTTCGGGCTATAGGGCCATGTTCTAGAGGCATTTCTCCTGACGTTTCGCCTGCATCTATGGCAAGCATCCTCAGAGGTAGTGAGATCTGTTGGAAATAGGACAATGGGTTTATATATCTGTGGAATGGCTGGGGTGGGGCAAAGAGCTGTTCTCTGCTAGAGCTAGGTGTGAATGTGGTATGGTCATTTTGGGGTCCCCATAAAATAGAAGCAACTTGAAGATATGCAACAACAACAGAATTCGATGGGCATTAATAGACAAGTGAGCATTAGCACTCCATTCCGTTCCCAAGGTTGACTCGCTCAGCCCAAAGACAACAGTCTCTCCAAAGAAACACAAGTCTTCTGCTATAAATACACCTGATTCAATGGAGGCTTCTCCCAGATTTAATTTGAGGGAGCAGGCTGAGAGTTCTCATTTCCAGTTTTGCCAATGCTTTTTCTGTCTTTGCCAAGAACAACTGGATGTTGCAATGACAGCTATGAAAATGCTGGTGTTTTTTTCCTCTCCTGACCTCAATTTCCCTTCCAGGTTCAGAACACAGGGACCCAATTCTTGTCTGTTTTGTTGGCACTGGGGAAAGGCTTACAGTTGTCCGTAAGGAGATCCTGGAATGGAAACTATCTTCGTGGCTTAACTGTTTTAGGGACCAAGGTCAAAGGAGCAGCATTTTCATAGCTATCATTGCATTTCTGTCCTTGTTCATTGTATAGAAGGGCATTTTTCCTGGCAGGTATTCAGAATCAGAGACCAAGCCAAAAGTTCATTGCTAACTTTTTGTTAATGGTCTTGTTTCTTTGCATTGGACGCCAGCCTGTTTCCATAACTGCCCATTGCATGCCCTCTCAGGGGTGAAGACAGAATAATAATAATAATAATAATAATAATAATAATTTGTCGTGTCACTAGCGACCTGAGAAACTGCAAGTCGCTTCTGGTGTGAGAGAATTGGCCGTCGCAAGGACGTTGCCCAGGGGACACCCAGATGATTTGATGTTTTATCATCCTTGTGGAAGGCTTCTCCCATGTCCCCGCATGAGGAGCTGGAGCTGATAGAGGGAGCTCATCCGCACTCTCACTGGATTCAAACTTCCGACTTGTTGGTCTTCAGTCCTGCTGGCACAAGGATTTAACTCAGCGTTTCTCAACCTGGGGGTCGGGACCCCTGGGGGGGGGTCTCGAGGGGGTGTCGCCAAAGACCAACAGAAAACACAGTATTTTCTGTTGGTCATGGGGGTTCTGTGTGGGAAGTTTGGCCCAATTCTAACTTTCAGAATGCTCTTCGAATCTCTCCCTGGATTCGAACCTGCGACCTGTCAGTCTTCAGTCCTGCCGGCACAGGGGTTTAACCCACTGTGCCACCGGGGGCTCCTATAATAATAATAATAATAATAATAATAATAATAATAATAATAATATAAACTTTATTTGTACCCTGCTACCATCTCTCCAAAGGACTCGGTGCGGCTTACATGAGGCCAAGCCCAAAGTACATCAAACAAAACATCAATAAACACAACATCAATAAACAATCAATAAAATACAAATCATATAAATCACATAAACAAAAAACAATCAATAGTGACATAAACAATTTTTAAAATAGCCTGGCCAAATGTAATAGATTAACATTGAAAATATGCTGACATGAACAAGGTAAAATATAACTAGGATAGGATTTTTTGGATAGGATGAGGGAGCACAGTCCATCCTAAGTCAGTATTAATGTGCATTGTGAGGACATATTTCTGAGAGTTCTCCTTATTCTGGGAAGGCACACTGGAACAACAACGTTTTCAGGCTCCTCCTAAAGACTGCCAACGTTGGGGCATGTCTAATGTCCCTGGGAAGTGAGTTCCAGAGTCGGGGGGCCACCACTGAGAAGGCCCTCTCCCTCATACCCACCAATCGCGCCTGTGAAGGAGATGGGAGCGTGAGCAGGGCCTCTCCAGATGATTGAAGAGATCATGTGGGTTCGTACACAGAAATGCGGTCACGCAGGTAGGCAGGTCCTAAACCATTCAGGGCTTTGTAGGTAAGAACCTGCACCTTGAATTGGGATCGGAAAATGAATGGCAGCCAGTGGTGCTCCTTAAACAGGGGGGTTGACCTCTCCCTGTAAGTCGCCCGAGTTAGTAACCTGGCTGCCGCCCATTGTACCAATTGAAATTTCCGGGCTGTTTTCAAGGGCAGCCCCACGTAGAGTGCATTACAGTAATCCAATCTGGAGGTGACTAAGGCATGGACCACCTTGGCCAGATCCGACTTCACGAAGTACGGTTGCAGCTGGCACACGAGTCTTAATTGTGCAAAGGCCCTCCCGGCCACCGCCGACACCTGAGCATAAGTGATGAGTCCAGGAGGACACCCAGACTGCGGACTTGTGACTTCAGACAGAAAAGAGATGTCAGAAAAAGAATCCCTTTGGACCATAGGTACACCACGAAGAACATTACTCTATATGTGTCCTTTTAAACCATATCATTCTTATTCTGGTTCTATCATATATTTAGTCCCCCTTTTGTCCAAGGTAGGAAAAAAGCCACATAGAAATTCTGGAAGTAATTCAGAGTTGAAAAGTGATGGTCAAATTACTGCAGTTACCAGTAGTGAATTACTTTGGGAAATAATGACTGCATAGTGAATCTTCATTTCAAAACTAATCCAATGGATTGTGACAACATTAGCTGAGGCCCCTCTACACTGTCATTTTCAGCATCTGGAGGCTGTGCTCGACTCTGGCCACAGGGGGTGCTGTTGCTCCATCTTCCATGCTGAGGAGCTTTATCGTCGGCAGAAATCCTCCCGATTGAATTGCGGGCATGTCCTTAAGGGTGTATTTTATTACCTCATTGCTTAAAGCAGTACCTATTTATCTACTTAAATTTCTGTTTTTGATCTACTAGGTGAGCAGAAGCTGGGTCAGATGGTGGGTGCTCACCTCAACCCGGGCTTGAACTGCCAACCTTTCGATTGGCAGGATTTTCTGCAGCTTAGCGGTTTAATTTGCTGTGCTAAGCCTGGCTCCTGTGTAGACCCATATACTTACTTAGGCGATCCCTCGTTGTCCAAGTAGGATAGTCTTCCAGGATCAGTGTACTGGCGGTGGGTCTGTGGGTGACTGTGGAGCCCTATTCTTGATCTGCATCCTCTCCCACAGTGAGGGCATTGGTTTCCAGGTGGAAGGCAGTCCCGGTCGGGGTTGGCTTGATGGGCCTTCCTCTTGGCACGTTTCTCTCTTTTGCCCTCCATTCGTGCCTCTTTAAATTCTACAGCACTGCTGGTCACAGCTGACCTCCAGCTGGAGCACTCAAGGGCCAGGGCTCCCCAGTTCTCAGTGTCTATGCCAGAGTTTTTAAGGTTGGCTTTGAGCCCATCTTTAAATCCCTTTTCCTGCCCACCAACATTCCGCTTTCCATTCCTGAGCTCGGAGTAGAGCAACTGATTTGGGAGACGGTGGTCAGGCATCCGGATAAATGCTGTGTAGACTCATATAATCCAGTTCAATGAAGTTCAGTCTGCATTATGAGTCTACATTGACCATGTAATGCAGTTCAAACCGAATTAGATGGCAGTGTAGAGAGGTGGGTCTACACCAGGCATAGGCAAACTTTGGCCTTCCAGGTGTTTTGGACTTCAGCGCCCACCAGGGCCGTAGCCAGAAAAAAATTTCGGGGAGGGTTGACAATTTCGAGGGGGGGGGGTTGACAATTTCGAGGGGGGGTGACAATTTCGGGGGGGGTTAGAAAATTTCGGGTGGGGGTTGAAACCTGCCCCTAGCTCACGCTGAAACAAAGAGCACAGCAGGGGGCAGAGCAATCTTCCATAGCCTGCAGCTCCACCCCTGTCAATCACCTCCACCAAGTCTGGCCTCCTTAATGAGAGAATTCAACACACACACCCAACTTGGTTGCTTCACTACATCGGCTATTGCTGCAAGTAATGACAGTGTGAATAAATTGTCAATATTTGCTTGAGGTAGTGCTTACAGTTCTGGAGGGACTCTTAATTTTTTGCATCTTATAGACTTAACATGGGGATTTGGTTAACCAGTTAAAATTCATGAGTAAACCAGGTTTTTTAAAAAAAATCTGAAACATTTCGGGGGGGGGGGTTGAACCCCTAAAACCACTCCCTCGCTACAGGCCTGGTGCCCACAGTTCCTCAAAGCCAGTCGGCTGTGAGGAATTGTAGGAGTTGAAGTCCAAAACACCTGGAGGGTCTAAGTTTGCCCATGCCTGATCTGCACTGTAGAATTAATGCAGTTTGACACCACTTTAACCACCATGAGTCAATATTATGGAAAGCTAGGATTGGTAGTTTAGCAAGGTACCGGTGCTATTTAGTGAAGAAGGTTAAAAACCTTGAAAAACTACATCTTCCACGATTCTCTAGCATTGAGCTCAAGTGGTGTCACATTGGAAGAGTGCCCCAAGGACACCCAATGAACTCCAAAGGTGGCTTGAACCCTTGTCTCCTTGGACCATTGAGTTAAAGTACTGCAACGAAGCATAAATAAATAGGTCGGTTTCTCTGTGCAAAAGACAAAAATAGCTCTCAGACACACACTTTGGTATCAAACGAAAGACACCAGCGGAGGCCAACCAGCCTGGAGCTAAAACCCATCCCTAATTCATGCCGAGCTTAATCCAAGTGAAAGGGTGCCTAGTCTGCAATGTGCTTCTTTCAGAAGCATACGCATTACGCAAGGCTTTCTTGTCCACAACAAGCGAGTGGGAAATCAATGGTCTTGACACAACTGGGCAGACACTCCAAAAAGACACCAGCGCAGCAGGAAACGGCCAAGGAAAACCGGACAAGCGACTTTCCTCCAGGCCAACGTCATGTATGCTAAACCTTCAGGGAGCCGAGAAAAAGGCTCGGAAGACGCTGGAGCCTCCTCCCATGGAGTTCAATTAAGACCTCTTCCTATTAAGAAGGGCACCCACACCCGCTCCTGACGCTTGATTAGAAGTCAGCAAGACGCAAGGCGTGAGGTTAACCACCTACAGGCCTTGGGTTGTAGGTTAAGCGTGCCCCAAATCATCCCTCTTAGATGTCACAAATTTCTCTATAGATGCATGGAATGCAGAGTAACCCTCAAACCAGTAGAGAATGATAATGGTCCAAACTTATGTTTGATCTAAGGCAGCGTTTCTCAACTTGGGGGTGGGGACCCCTAGGGGGGTCGTGAGGGGGTGTCAGAGGGGTCACCAAAAACCATCTGAAAACACAATATTTTCTGTTGGTCATGGGGCTTCGATGTGGGAAGTTTGACCCAATTCTATCCATTGGGTTCATAATGCTCTTTGATTGTAGGCGAGCTATAAATCCCAGCATCTACAACTCCCAAATGTCAAGGTTTATTTCCCCCAAACTCCACCAGTGTTCACATTTGGGCTTATTGAGTATCCGTGCCAGGTTTGGTCCAGATCCATCATTGTTTGAATCCACAGTGCTCTCTAGATATTGGTGAACTACAACTCCAAAACTCAATGTCCACCAAACCCTTCCAGTATTTCTGTTGGTCATGGGAGTTCCGTATGCCAAGTTTGGTTCAATATCATCATAGGTGGAGTTCAGAATGCTCTTTGATTGTAGGTGAACTATAAATTCCAGCAACTACAACTCCCAAATGTCACGGTCTATTTCCCCTCAAACTGACCAGTGTTCACATTTGGGCATATTGAGTATTTGTGCCAGGTTTGGTCCAGATCCATCATTGTTTGAGTCCACAGTGCTCTCTGGATGGAGGTGAACTACAACTCCAAAACTCAATGCCCACCAAATGCTTCCAGTATTTTCTGTTGGTCATGGGAGTTCTGTGTGCCAAGTTTGGTTCAATGCCATCATTGGTGGAGTTCAGAATGCTCTTTGATTGTAGGTGAACTATAAATCCCAGCAATTACAACTCCCAAATGTCAAGGTCTATTTCCCCCAAACTCCACCAGTGTTCACAGTTGGCATATGGAGTATTCATTGCCAACTTTGGTCCAAATCTATCACTGTTTGAGTCCAAGGTACTCACAGTTATGAATCGTAATGTAAATATCTGATATGCAGGCTGTATTTTCATTCACTAGACCATACTTGGCACAAATACCAGATTCACCCAAATTTGAATACTGGTGGGGTTGAGGGAGGATTGATTTTGTCATTTGGGAATTGCAGTTGCTGAGATTCACCTACAATCAAAGAGCATTCCGAACTCCACCAACGATAGAATTGGGCCAAATTTGGCACACAGAACTCTCATGACCAACAGAAAATACTGGAAGGATTTGGTGGGCACTGGCCTTGAGTTTTGGAGTTGTAGTTCACCTACATCCAGAGAGCACTGTGGACTCAAACAATGATGGATCTGGATCAAACTTGGCACAAATACTCATAGGCCCAAATGTGAACACTGGTAGGGTTTGGAGGAAATTGACCTTGACATTTGGGAGTTGTTGTTGTTGGGATTTAGAGTTCACCTACAATCAAAGAGCATTCTGAACCCCACCAATGACAGAATTGGGCCAAACTTCCCACACAGAACCACCATGCCTTGAAGGGATTACCTGGCGCAAATCTCCCTCCAGCCTTGCATGCTCTCCCTCACCCATACATGCTCACCACACTGCTATGAGCCAAGCATGTCTGCTCTCCCTGCATGGAGTCTCAAAAACAGCCCTCCACTTGGCTGTGAGGCCGGCCAATCACAGTGGAAGAGGGATTTTGGTGGGAGGATTCGGCGTCTGTTTCCAAAAAGGAAGAGAAGGACAGAAGGCGAGATCTTCTCTCAAAGCCGTTCTTAAGACCATCAGAAATATGTTTTCTGATGGTCTTTGGTGACCCCTCTGAAACACCCTCATGACCCCTCCCCAGGGGTCCCGACCCCCAAGTTGAGAAATGCTGCTCTAAATCCTCCAGCACAACTCCACTGCCAACTTCCACAGGAAGAAAGAGATTTCACTCCTATGGTGAATACAGACGTTTTTAGAAATTATAGATGGGGAACAATTTGACACCAAACATTAGAAGGCACTCAGCTGCCAAAGAGAGAGAAAAAGAAGGACTCTCTGCCATCGCTTGGGGAGAACAGGGTGGGGGCATGAAAAGGCAAGCAGAACGGCCAATAACTGGAAATTAGGAGAAAGGAGGGGGTAATGTGCAATATAATTGCCGTGGTTCAATGCTATGTAATAATGTCCATTATATGTTGTTAGGGACCATTTTGTGATCTCTCGGGCTTTCTAAGAAATGTGGGATTTTGACTTTCTTCTAGGAAGGTAGGAGAAATTGGAACACGAACTTACCCATCTCATGCTGCCTGGGACTGACATCCAACCAAAATGTAATTATACTTTGAATTTTCGAAGCATTTTTGAAGGTTTTTTTTTAAAGAACAGTAGAATACATATGTATATTAAGTGCACTCAGCTATAGCAGTGCAAGTAAATGTACACTATAGAATGAATTGCTTTGGAACCAAGGTAGCATCTACACCAGGGGTCCTCAAACTAAGGCCCGGGGGCCGGATACGGCCCTCCAAGGTCATTTGCCCGGCCCTTACTCAGGGTCAACTTGTCTGAAATGACTTCAAAGCACACAACAACAACAACAATCCTATCTCATCAGCAGGCCCACACTTCCCATTGAAATACTAAGAAGTTTATATTTGTTAAAATTGTTTTTCATTTTAATTAATGTATTGTTTTTAGGTGTTTTTTTGCACTACATGTAAGATATTGCAGTGTGCATAGGAATTCATTCATTTTTTTTTCAAATTATAATCCAGCCCTCCAACAGTTTGAGGGATTGTGACCTGGCCCTATGTTTAAAAAGTTTGAGGACCCCTGATCTACACTGTCGAATTAATCCAGTTTGACATCACTTCAACTGCCATAGCTCAATGTTATGGAAACATGGGAATTTTTATTTTGCAAGGCTTTTAGCCTTCTTTGCTAAAGAGTACTGGTGCTGCATCAAAGGACAAAACAAGAAATCCTTAAACATGAATCTCCCAGGCAAAACTTCCACGAGGCAAGAACCAGAACTTAGCAGGATTCTAAAACGATGCTTCATCTGACTATATTTCCCACGCTTGGAACTTTATATCCCCTCGTTAAGCCATTCCAAGCACTCAGAAATTGGTTTTGTTTTCCCTGAATGCCTCTCATCCTTGGTTGAGCTGTCTGCTTTGGCTAATTTCCACCCGCCTGTCTACATGCTCATTCGTTTCTGCAGGTGCCAAGTTGTTTTCAAGCCTCAAATCCTGAGAACTCTCTGGGAGCAATTCAGGGAGTAAACCATCATCCCTATACCCTGTAGGAACATTCTCATGGGAAACTTTGAACCGGTGTCTCTATGTCATTCTCTGTATCAATATCATTGACCAAACCATTACCATCTTGAACCTCATTGACATCATTCCCCACATCCAAAGCACAGTAATCTTGAAACACAATCACAGGCTGAACTCCAACACACTTCAACTGCTACAACTGTATCCTGGAGAACCCTGGTACCTGTAGTTTGCTGAGGCATTAGAGTTCTCTGGCTAAGGATATTGAATAACCTTGCCTAAACAACAAATCCCAGGATTCCATGTGGTTCTTCAAGTGGTATTAAAGTGCTACAATTATGTAGTGTGAAAGAGACCCTCGGCCAGCATGACCAGCATGGCAACCTGTAGAACAGTGTTTCTCAACCTGGGGGTCGGGACCCCTGAGGGGGTCGTGAAGGGGTGTCGGAGGGGTCGCCAAAGACAATCAGAAAACACAGTATTTTCTGCTGGTCATGGGGATTCCATGTGGGAAGTTTGAGCCAATTCTATCGTTGGTGGAGTTCAGAATGTTCTTTGACTGTAGTGAACTATAAATCCCAGCAACTACAATTCCCAAAAGTCAAGGTCTATTTTCCCCATACTCCACCAGTGTTCACATTTATGCATATTGAGTATTTGTGCCAAGTTTGGTCGAGATCCACCATTGCGTGAGTCCACAGTGCTCTGTGAATATAGGTGAACTACAACTCCCAAACTCAAGGTCAATGCCCACCAAACCCTTCCAGAGTTTTCCGTTGGTCATGGCAGTTCTGTGTGGCAAATTAGGTTCAAAATCATCACTGGTGGTAAGGCAGAAAGGTATACAGAAAGGTACAGCTATAGAAAAGGCAAAAAGCACAGCTTTAGTTTTACTAAAGCTGCAGGGGTACGTGTAGAAAAGAGAACGGATGGACTTCACCATATATGGGAGACACAAGATGAGTTTTTGTGAAAGGGTGAAAAATCGGTCATGAGACTTGCCAACTCTGCAGAAAGGAAGTAGCCGAGGCTAAAGTTGGAACTTGCCAAGGTCAGCAGATGTTTTCGGCTGTATTTTGCATGTCAGCGTCTTGAGATGTTTCCAAGAAGGGGCTGGCTTATTGCGAAGCGAAACTTAAAAATATATGAGCTAATTGCTTAATATAATTATAATATTGACAGCTTTTTTTAACCAATGATTTAATCTTCGGGGCGGCTCTTAAAGCCGAACCCCTTTTGATGTATAAAAGAACACTACCCTTTGATGCTGGTAGGTTTTCCCCGGAGACACCATTGTTGTGTCGGAAAGCCTCTAGCAGCTGCTATAAATAAACTTTGATATTCTTGCTGAACCCAGTTGGCCGTCTTTCCTGACTCATCTGCGTCCGCAATTGAACTGAAACGGAGCATTTTTGGCTGAGCCTTTGAGCAATTGCTCGGGGGAAAGAAAAAGCCTGCTTCATTTTTGGAGGTTCCACCGAGATTTCATTCAGACGGGCCAGAGTCGGGGGAGACGGATCTTGTTGGCAAGACGATTTTTGATCAGCATCAGGGGCGCGAGAGGCGATTGCCGTGAGCCGAGACCAAAGGGGGCCCCCGACTGATATCCGGCTGCGACACTCCCCTCTTCTGTCAGTGCTGCTTGATCAAGGTAAATCGCAACTCTTCGGGTTCTCAAGAAATCAACTGGGAGTGGAGGAGTGATAAGAAGGATCCAAAAGGAGGAAAGTCCGGGGGACGAAGGTTGTTCCAACGTCTACAGAGGCCCGGCAAGTATAAGTGGTCAAGTAAGACACTAGGTAACACACACACCAGCGCTGGGGGGAAAGGGGGACCACTAAGTATCCCGTGGGGTAGTGGGAGGACGGGGCAAACCTTGCAGTTCCTAAAACGTGCCGTCGAGTGTCCGGGCGTCTAGGTCAAGGTTTTGCTCCCCACTAGAGGCCATGGGTGGGAGGAACTCAAAGGCAGTGTCTCCACTTCAGTGTATGCTAGACAACTTTGACAAGTTTGTAGCTGCATCGAGTCAGGGAGATCCAGGAGATTTTAAGGACTACAGATTAAGGAATCTGTGCACAGGAGAATGGCCCACCTTTCCTTTTGGGTGGCCTGCAGAGGGGTCATGGGACCTAAAGAAGATTAGGCAGGTAGGAAAAATTGTGCTAACCATCATCTGGATCAATATATTTATATTGATGCCTGGGACAACGTGGTGACCCAAAATCCTGATTGGGTCCGGAAGTGTAAAAGTGCAGTGTATGATGATAAGGAAGAAAGAAAAGAAAGTCAAGGTTAAGGTCCTTGCCCAGGAAGAAGAGCCGGTGGAAGAACATAGTTACCGGGGGCAGTGATATGCAATTCCCAATGCGCCCCCGCTAACAGTGGCTATGGGCACTAAAAGAGAGAATGTACAGAGAAGGTGTCAGGAGAAGAAGGAGGCGAAGGACGAGGTCAAGACAGAGGCAGAGAAAGAGATAGAGGATGTGGAAGAGGCAGTGGAGGTTATACTCCACACCAGAAGAGGGAAGCAGTAGTGGCTGCAATAGCAGAAGAAGAATGGGAGGATGCAGAGGAAGAAGAATGAACCGACCAGGCTCTCGTTTTGCTGGACCCCGGGGAGCCGATGGTCACTATAGAAGTAGGGGACCAGCAAGTTGACTTTTTAGTGGACACTGGGGTAGAACGATCAGTGGTGAACAAACTTATTGGTCCTACCAACACAGAAGTCACCAAAGTGGTGGGGCTGTCAGGAAAAATTCAGAAATGCCCTTTTCTACAAGAACGAACATGTAATCTGACAGGCCATAATGTGAGTCATAAATTACTATATCACCCTGATTGCCCAGTGTCATTATTAGGAAGAGACATTTTGTCAAAATTAAGAGCACAAATCCAATTTTTAGACAATGGCCAAATGAAATTGACAATACCCATGAAAGAAGAATGGAGGATCAGGCTCCCAGACTTGGAAAAACCGTTCGACTTGTTCGTGTCTGAAAAGGAAGGAGTGGCTATAGGGGTGCTTACCCAGACATTAGGATCATGGCAGAGACCAGTGGCTTATCTGTCAAAACAGTTAGACACGGTAGCACAGGGAATGCCGCCCTGTCTTCGTGCAGTGGCAGCAGCAGTAGATTTGATAAAAGAAGCAAGTAAATTGACCATAGGACAGCCACTGGCCGTCAAAGTACCACACCATGTAAAGGCGTTGTTAGACACCAAGGGACCGCGCTGGCTCACAAATGAGAGACTGACAAAATATGAGGGGGTGTTATGTGATAACCCGATGGTGACCCTAGAAACTTGTGCCACCTTAAATCCGGCCACCTTGTTGCCTGCCCCAGGAGAGGAAACAG
This sequence comes from Anolis sagrei, assembly GCF_037176765.1. NCBI lineage: Eukaryota > Metazoa > Chordata > Lepidosauria > Squamata > Anolidae > Anolis > Anolis sagrei. The sequence goes on from NC_090034.1 coordinate 72,201,243, forward strand.
TCCACCAGTGCATTCAAGTGATGGAACAGGTATATTCCAGCCGACCTGACTTAAAAGACGTACCAATGTCCAAGGCAGACATGACCCTGTTCACAGATGGCAGTAGCTTCATGGAAAATGGTGAGAGGCGTGCAGGATATGCGGTGGTACAGGGGGGGGGAGAGATTCTGGAAGCAGAGTCGCTCCCTCCGGGAACCTCCGCTCAACGGGCTGAATTGATAGCCCTCACCAGAGCACTGCAGTTGGCAAAGGGAAAACGGGTCAATGTCTACACGGACTCAAAGTACGCCTTTACTACACTCCATGCCCATGGAGCTTTGTACAAGGAGCGGGGACTCCTTACGTCGGCTGGAAAGGGCGTTAAAAATGCAACTGGGATTGTGGCCCTCCTGGAGGCGGTCTGGGACCCGGACAAAGTGGCTGTAATGCATTGCAAAGGACACCAAAGGGGAGAAGACCCAGTGACACAGGGTAATAGATTAGCTGATTTGGCCGCAAGAGAGGCAGCTAAGCACCCCCACAATGAGCAGCACCTGTTGGCTGTGACGATAATAGGAGATCCCCCATTAGAAAAGTTTACATACACAAAAGAAGAGGAGAATTGGGCTTTGGGGGAAAAAGGAGAATGGAAGGGAGAGGTCATTGTGATGCCAGATAACCGCGTTTATGTCCCTAAGGATATGGCGTGGCACATAGTCCGACATATGCACTCCAACACACACCTGGGTAAGACAGCCCTAGCTAAGCTGCTAGAACGGCAAATGTACATTGATAGACTCCATAGCCTGACAGCAGCAGCAGCGCACAGATGCTGGACATGCGCCAAGAATAATCCTCGAGAAGGACCCTTAAAGCCACCAGGAATTCAACACATAGGCAACGTCCCATTCGAGGCAATTTTGACTGATTTTACTGAGATGCCCCCGCAAAAGGGCTACAAATATCTGCTTGTCTTTGTGGACACCTACACCGGGTGGGTAGAGGCATACCCAACCCGAACTGAAAAGGCAGTAGAAGTTTCAAGAGCACTTTTGAAAGACATAATCCCCAGATTTGGAATACCATTAGAAATAGGGTCTGACAACGGTCCAGCTTATGTACACAAGGTGATTCAAGGACTGAGTCAAATATTGGGCACAAAATGGAAATTGCATTGCGCTTATAGGCCCCAGTCCTCAGCTAAAGTTGAGAGAATGAATCGGACTCTAAAGACTGCTATGTCAAAATCTGTCAAGAGACAGGGCTGGGTTGGACTGTAATACTGCCCATGGTACTATTGAGAGTAAGGTGTACCCCTCACAAAAGAACAGGTCTGACCCCCTATGAGAGACTATATGGCAGACCACCATTAAATTTGAGGTCGATACTGGACAAAGGGGGAGACCAACATGTGATTGGAGATAAACAAACCATTCAACAAGTGCAAGCCCTGGCTGGACAGATAAAACAAATTGCACAATATACTTCAGAGTTAAATCCACCCTATCCTACCACACCTTTGCATTGTTTTTCGCCAGGTGACGAGGTGCTTGTGAAAGAGTGGAAGATTGACCCACTAGGACCTAAGTGGAGAGGGCCCTATACTGTGCTGATATCAACCCCTACTGCCATTAAAGTGAAGGAAGTTAAACCTTGGATACATTACACCCGTGCCAAGCTGGCACCCCCCATGTGGGAGATAAAAAAGGCAGATCAGAGTGACCTGAGACTCAGGATCGTCCGGCAACTCCCTGAGGGGTCAACAAGGCCATGAAGCTGACCTCTTCGGGAACAACAGATCGTCGCAGGTCAAATATGACGCAGTGTGGCCCAACGAAAGCCCTATCTTGGAAGTGGTGGATAGAGATTATAATGGGGAGGAGGGAAAGATGCCCTAGAAAACCAATAGGAGTTCGAACGGTTTTTGGATATATGATGCTTATAAACATGATCACTATGATACAGGGAAATTGGCTAAAAGAACATGCTAGATTCATGTTTGATCAGCATGGAAAAGATGTGACACTCCTATATGAACATCCAGAGAAAGTAGGTGACTTCTCTTTCCTCCCTTCCCTAATAGCTGACCCCCAGGTGGTGCTCGGGGGGTTACAAGGAACTATTCAAAATCCCACCATATTTTCTCAGGTCCCCGATAGATTAAAACACATTAAATTTAGACGAATAAGATATACTGCCACCACGAGGGGAATGTGTTTTTGTTGTGCAAACAAGGGTACATGGAATCAAAAATGGAAAGGCTGGGAACACAGAAAAGCCTTCCTAACAAGGTTGACAAATTACACTCACTGTCAGGACAAGTTTTATTTATATGGGACCTATAACTCTACATATGTTAACAAACAAAATCTGGCCGACACGGACTGGAAAGAACTGTACCCTGAATACCCACTGTTTGAGTCAAATTACACATCCCTGAGAAATGGAGGCAGTATTTGTTCAGGATGGCATATTAGAGATCCCAATATGTGGTTTTTCTTTGATAAATGGGCAACCAATTTTCATCCAGGAAAAAACCAGTGTGTTGGGGTAGGATACCTGACGTTCCCTGTACGAGTCCTTAAACATCCTAGGAGGCTTCAGAGATCTTTAAAAGCCATAGCACCCCTAGGACCTGAGTGCTCAGACGAAGTGATTATAGACTCACAACTGTCCGAAACTGGAGGCTCAAGGATAGGAGGAGGATTAATAACAGGGCTCCTAACTCTCGGGTCCTATCCTGGAATAATGGCCCAAGAAAACAGAAAGAGTATCATGGGACTCACATGTAGATTAGAAAAAAGCATAAATGCCACAGGAAAAATAGTTAGACAATTACAATCAGAAATTGAAGAACTAAGCCAAATGGCAATGCAACACAAGCTAGCCCTAGATTATTTGTTGGCAACAAAAGGAGGATTCTGTTCTATAATAAAGGGCCAGTGCGTGGTCCAGTTTCATAATCTGAACCAAACAATTGAAGATGATTTGGAAAAATTGCAAGAGTTAATAAATCATAACGTAAAAGAAGATGGATGGCAACCTTTTTCATGGTTGACGTCTTTGCTTCCTTCAGCATCATGGCTTAGAGAAATAATACTTGTGATTATGTTATGCGGGTTTGTCTTTTTGTTGCTAATGTGCTGTTTTCCAATTTTGCTTCAAGTTTGCCAGAGATATATGCATCAGACAGCTTCGGTAGAAAAGATAGCTCTCATTAAAGGGCGTAATTGGAGAGATCCGTAATATCTAACCTTTGCTGATTTGCTCTCGCTTTTGTAAAATCGCTTCGCAAAACAAAAACATGTGGGAATAAGGCAGAAAGGTATACAGAAAGGTACAGCTATAGAAAAGGCAAAAAGCACAGCTTTAGTTTTACTAAAGCTGCAGGGGTACGTGTAGAAAAGAGAACGGATGGACTTCACCATATATGGGAGACACAAGATGAGTTTTTGTGAAAGGGTGAAAAATCGGTCATGAGACTTGCCAACTCTGCAGAAAGGAAGTAGCCGAGGCTAAAGTTGGAACTTGCCAAGGTCAGCAGATGTTTTCGGCTGTATTTTGCATGTCAGCGTCTTGAGATGTTTCCAAGAAGGGGCTGGCTTATTGCGAAGCGAAACTTAAAAATATATGAGCTAATTGCTTAATATAATTATAATATTGACAGCTTTTTTTAACCAATGATTTAATCTTCGGGGCGGCTCTTAAAGCCGAACCCCTTTTGATGTATAAAAGAACACTACCCTTTGATGCTGGTAGGTTTTCCCCGGAGACACCATTGTTGTGTCGGAAAGCCTCTAGCAGCTGCTATAAATAAACTTTGATATTCTTGCTGAACCCAGTTGGCCGTCTTTCCTGACTCATCTGCGTCCGCAATTGAACTGAAACGGAGCATTTTTGGCTGAGCCTTTGAGCAATTGCTCGGGGGAAAGAAAAAGCCTGCTTCAGTGGAGTTGAGAATGCTCTTTGATTATAGGTGAACTATAAATCCCAGCAACGACAACTCCCAAATTACAAAATCAATCCTCCCCTAACTCCACTAGCATTTACATGTGGGAGCATTGGGTTTTTGTGCCCAGTTTGGTCCAGTGAATGAAAATACATCTTGCATATCTGATATTTATATTATGATTTATAACAGTAGGAAAATGACTGTTATGAAGTAGCAACAAAAACAATGTTATGGTTGGGGGTCACCACAACATGAGGGACTGTATTAAGGGGTCACGGCATTAGGAAGGTTGAGAAGCACTGCTGTAGAAGGATACTTATTGAAAAATCTGGGCCCAAACATATACCCTCGCCAATTCCAGGCAACATGGATGGAGCACTTCTGAAAATTGTATTTACTGAACCATTAACTTCAGCTGAAATGAATTGGGTTGCTAGAAAAGCAAACAAAGCTAGCAAACTCATGGAAAATACAAGCCAATATTTAATCTGACCTTTTATTAGATCTGCATACAGTACACTCATCTGTATTTGAAGGACAGGCTTAAATCAGCCAGCAAACATCTTGGTTTACTCTGGAAGCATTTCAAAAAGACTTTGTACAAGCAGCCCAGTGGTAGGTGTCCCTGGTCAACATTTCTTCAATTTCCTCCTGAAACAATGAGCTTGGAGATATCAATTGGGAAATGTTGGGTGAGTTTTCCAAAGCTTGGAAGGGTAATTTAATATACGAGGGTTGAATGAAAAGTAATGCCTCTATTTTCGTTACTTGGGTTTGGATGGGAATATTTTAATAAATCAAACGCAGAAATAATCTTTAGAATGTGCGCTTTAACTACCACTATTCACTTTTCCACATAATCACCAGACAATTGGATACATTTATGCCAACGATGAACAAGTTTTCTGAAGCCGTCATGAAAGAAGTCGACACTCTGTTTCCACAACCAGCGTCTCACAGTTTTCTCATCCTGGGTACCCATCATGCACAGATCTTCTGATAGTCAAACAAAGCAATAATGTGTTCTTGTGAAATGCCCATTATGCTTGAAATTTCTCTCTGAGTGATAAGACAATTGTCCTGAATCAATCTGTCAACCTTTTGCTTGTGAAACTCAGTGGTTGTTGTCACAGGACATCCAACTCTTTGTTTGTCACGCAAGTCAGATGTTCCCACCTCAACATCTTTAAACTTTCTTGCCCAATGACACACAGTAGTCACATCAACACAATAGCTATAAATAGCTTGCATTCTCTGATTAATCTCCTTTGGGGTGACACCTTATGCTGTCAAAAATTCAATGACTACACGTTGCTTAAGTTGCATCGACCGACCATCTGTGCAGGGTTCCATACTTTGCACTTTAACAACACAACTTTTCGATGCTAAGGCTTTCCGCCAAAATAGAACTGTAGAGGAGAGTCTACTGAACAAGCCAGTACCTGCCGCATACCAGTACTGCCATCTGTTGAGGAGAATAATTATGCACAGAAACATATGGCTTTCTTAACACAAAAGACCTGGGCATGAATTTTTGCACAGAGTTATTGCGCCACATGCTTTTATGTGTGGAATCATTCCTCAACAGCACTTTGGGAAGTTTTAATAAAGAGGATAGTACTGTGGAGCAATATTGGTTTTCTCCTATAGCAAAGGGGAAAGTACCGTAATTATCATTATGGAATTACATAACCCTCAATATATGACACTCATTTTACCTTTTGCTGAAGTTCTGATCCTGCGTGACACTCCTCCTTTCCATTAAAATGGAGATTGCAATCTGTATATTTACTCTATTTCTATTTTATTTTTAAAACTGCTTTTGACTTGTATTTCTTGATTCATGTTTACTGTTGTTCTGCCATATGTTGAAAATGCTTCAAGCCATAAGCTGAAAATGCTTCAAGTCATGACCCTATCACAGCATTTTCTGAGATGTATTCAGGTGTGATTTGTCATTGCCTGCCTCTGAAACTGAGAGAGTGTGACTTGCCTAAGATTAAAGCCAACGTCATATTCCAACAGTCAAAGCTTGATATCATGCCTGCTCTTTAACTTATATATTGATTGTGAGCTGTGCTGTGTTTCTAAAAGATTGTAAACTGTCTTGAATCCAGTGTTGGGAGGAAGCTGTGATATTTTGGACTTCATCAAACACATCCCCGCAACCACGTCTACACACTTCTTATGAAATGTCAGAGTCCTTCACATGACACAAACCAACTTCTGGCTTTCATCCTTGGTGTTTTGTCAATGAACTGTATTAGAAGTATTGTTGAAGGTTTGCACGGTCAAGATCACAAAATACAGCGATAGCAAAGTGGTGATATCTTACAATTGCGTAACTGTCTTGAGAAACAGGGGAAAGAGGAGCTGGGGACAAACCGTCTTCTGATCTCCTGATACTCTTGGAAATGGGAGAAACCCTAACCCTAACCCTAACCCTACACAAGGAATGGGATCCATCGTTTTATCACCAGACGCATCTGCTTGTCTGGTTTTGTGGGATTCCTTCTGGCTTGTTCGTCCTGAGGACGTGGAGGTGGCCCTTGGTGAGAGCTACTATAGTGAGAGCTACTACGTCAGCTCTGGACCCCTGCCCGTCTTGGCTAATTAAATCGGCCAAGGATGGTCTGATTGACTGGTTTATGTTAATCATCAATGTATCGTTGGAGCAAGGAATTTTTCCATCAGGCTTAAAACAGGCAGTGGTCAGACCACTCCTGAAAAAGACTTCCCTTGATTCCACGGTCTTGAATAACTATAGACCAATCTCAAACCTCCCTTTTCTGGGCAAGGTGTTGGAGCGGGTGGTTGCTGCTCGGCTCCAGGGCTTCCTGGATGACATCAACTATCTGGATCAGTCACAGTCTGGCTTCAGACCCGGCCATGGCACCGAGACGGCTTTGGTCGCCTAGGTGGATGATCTCCGTAGGGAGCTGGACAGAGGGAGTGTGACCCTGTTGGTTCTCTTGGACATCTCAGTGGCTTTCGATACCATCGATCATTGTATCCTTCTGGGACGACTCTCCAGGATGGGCCTTGGAGGTATGGCTTTGTCGTGGCTCCGGTCCTTCCTGGAGGGTCGATCGCAGATGGTGAAGCTGGGAGACGCCTGCTCGGACCCCTGGCCTTTGACCTGTGGGGTCCCACAAGGCTCCATTTTGTCTCCCATGCTTTTTAACATCTACATGAAACCGCTGGGAGAGTCATCCGGAGTTTTGGAGTTGGGTGCCATCTCTATGCAGATGACACACAATTCTACTACTCTTTCCCACCTAACTCCAAGGAAGCCCCTCGGGTGCTGGACGGGTGCCTGACCGCTGTGGCTGCCTGGATGAGGACGAACAAGCTGAGGATTAATCCCGACAAGACGGAGGTCCTCCTGGTCGATCGTAAACCGGATCAGGGTATAGGGTGGCAACCTGTGCTGGATGGGGTTACACTCCCCCTGAAGTCACAGGTCCGCAGTTTGGGTGTCCTCCTGGATTCTTCACTTACGTTTGAAGCTTAGGCGTCGTTGGTGGCCAGGAGGGCCTTTGCACAATTAAGACTTGTGCGCCAACTATGAATGTACCTCGGGAAGGCGGATCTGGCCAAGGTGGTCCACGCCTTAGTCACCTCTAGACTGGATTACTGTAATGCACTCTACGTGGGGCTGCCCTTGAAAACGGCTGGCAGCCAGGTTGTTAACTGGGGCTCTTTACAGGGAACGGTCAACCCTCCTGTTCAAGGAGCTCCACTGGTTGCCATTCATTTTCCGGACCCAATTCAAGGTGCAGGTGCTTACCTACAAAGCCCTGAACGGTTTGGGACCCGCCTACCTGCGTGACTGCGTCTCTGTATACGAACCCACGCAGTCTCTTCGATCATCTGGAGAGGCCCTGCTCTCGATCCCACCTGCATCGCAGGCGTGATTGGTGGGGACAAGAGTGGTGGCCCCTCGACTCTGGAACTCCCTTCCTAAGGACATCAGGCAGGCCCCAACTCTGGCAGTCTTTAGGAGGAGCTTGAAGACGTGGTTGTTCCAGTGTGCCTTCCCAGAATAATGATCCCATAGCACTTTGTCCTCCAAAGCACTTTACATTTTTAGGTCTGCTTGTATGTTTTTCACAAACGCCAGTATCACCTTTTCGCCCATGTACCAGCATTACTTTAAGTTTTAATTTTACATTTGGCCTTCCCACAGTTATAATTGTGTGTTGTCATATTGTTAATGTTGCATATCTTATTGTCTATGTTTTTATTTTTAATTGCTTGTATTGTTGTTATTATTGCTTGTATTGTTGTGTTTGGGCTCGGCCTCATGTAAGCCGCACCGAGTCCCTTGGGGAGATGGTAGCGGGGTACAAATAAAGTGTTATTATTATTATTATTATTATCATTTGTTTCAGTGACATAGAACAATGAGTGTTGCTATGGGCGGTCTTCCCCCGAGCATTGATGCTCAGCTTATTTTTCTGCATGCAGCTGGAATGGTATTTTTTAAAATTTAATATTATAGTATACAAAGAAATTACACAATTTTAATTGGAGCCCCGGTGGTACAGCAGATTAAACTGCTGAGCTGCTGAACTTGCTGACTGAAAAGTTAGTGGTTCAAATCCAGGGAGCAGAGTGAGCTCCCACTGTTGGCCCCAGCTTCTGCCAACCTAGAAGTTCAAAAACATGCAAATGTGAGTAGATTAATAGGTACAGCTTCTGCGGGAAGGTAAAGACATTCCATGCAGTCATGCCGGCCACATGACCTTGGAGGTGTCTCTGGACAACGTTGGCTCTTTGCCTTGAAATAGAGATGAGCACCCATCCCCCCCAAGAGTCAAACATAACTACTAGAATTAATGTCAGAGGAAACCTTTACCTAATTGGAAGACATCAATACTTTGCTTTTGCTGTATTTTGTGATTTTGTCTGTGAAAGCCTTCAACAATACTTCTAATACAGTTCATTTGAGGAAAAAACACCAAGGATGACAGCCAGAAGTTGGTTTGCAGTATTTTCCCCTTCAATAGTAATCTTTGCTTCCATAATAGCTTGTTATTTATTTATTTATTGGAACCTATAAAAGGTCAGGAATAATTCGTAATAACCTTAAAAGTCTGCCTTAAATTTGAGCATATAATTTATAAGGCTCGTATCACATTGATGCCAAAAGTTATGATCTGAAGATAGAAAATCAAAATATTTCTATGTATTGGAAATCTAAAATATAAACTCAATATTGCTAAACAGTACTATTCCAGGAAGCACTGTGAGCTCCAGCTGTTAGCCCCAGCTTCTAGCAGGTTGAAAACATGCAAATGTGAGTAGATTAATAGGCGGGAAGGTAATGGCGCTCCGTGCAGTCATGCTGGCCACATAACCTTGGAGGTGTCTATGGACAACGCTGGCTCTTCAGCTTAGAAATGGAGATGAGCACTAACCCCCAGAGTTAGTCACAACTAGACTTAATGTCTGGGGAAACTTTTACACAGAATCGTATTGGAGGACCTAGAGGTTCCGATACAAGGGTCTTCCAGAAGGACTGGAGGACCTAGTAATATGTCAAATCCATTAATAATCAAGCCCACAAAATTCTTCTTATCCATATGGGGAAGTCAATTAGGCCCCCAAATGCTCCCCTCGGCCTGGTCTCCTACTCCCAGTTGTTCAGACATCTCCTTATCTGCTGGCGGCTGGATCTGAGATGATTACTGTCTCTTGTCTAAGGAGCAGCGATCCACCCAGTGCGGCGTTTGGCAACCATGATGTGGCTGCTGCGGAGTAAGGGAGTATGGGGCAAGTGGCTGATATGACTACAAGGTGGAAAGAGATTGTGCATTTAGGGAGGGCGGGGGACAGAATTGGTGCCAGCGAGACTTTCGCAATCCTCAAAGAGTTTGGCTCTGAGATAAAGCCCCATGGCATGGAAGGGATCAATAGGAATAATTGTCCTCTTTGCATTGTGCTTGCTCAGCTGTTTGCAGTCGTTTCCTTGGCCTTGCATTCTGAGCTCACAACTTGCCACCAGTTGCAGTTTGGTGAGGTGCCAGAGAAGGCAAAAACCTTTGTAAAATTGCAACTCCTATTATTCTACCTATTAAACTGGTGTAAAACTACATTCATTTTATAATGTAGGTGCACCCAGATAATGGTGGAATCCCTCTTTTTGGAGATTATTTTTATCGGTGTTTATTTGTTTTATATCCTACTTTCGCTCCCAAATGAAGTTACAAAGAGACTTACAAATATTAGTAAAAGCAAAACAACTCAGATGGAAAGAGATACTATTTTTAAAGAAAGCTTTACTCAGCCAATCTGTCGTGACCCACAGCACACAAAAAGTCTTTAACAGCAGTTGAAGGGCAAACTCAAGGTATTTTAATGTAAAACAAACTAAATATGGCACTTAAAAGTCAGTGCAAACAGTTCAAGGAGCGTAATTAAACAGGAACACAAAACACTAGATTAGCAGGCTTGAGTTGAGCCAAAAAATAACAGAAAATGCGATGAGCAAGAAGCAAAACACAAAACAAACAGTCTCTTTAAACGTTGCAAGGCATGAAGTTGAATCCAGGAATACAAACGCGTAGTCAATCAGTCCAGATGGTCGAGAAGCCAGAAGTACACTCACGAAGGTTCCAAGGTCCGAGGCACGGCAGGGAAGCAGGATACTGGAATCCAAAACAAGATTAACGGCAGACAAGAACACCCAAACAACGCTTTGTCGTCTGCAAGGAGTAAGTCCCAGAGTGCTTATTTTATTCACTGTCAGAACAATGAGATTCATTGCTCGCATCTGATTCTGCTTCCGCAGCTGCAGCATCTATACCACGCCAAGCCTGCCACCTTTGATCTAGTGCCTGATCCTGCCAGTCAGTACCCTCATTCCCATTATCCCTGAAACCTTCAAAGTCATCGCTTGATGTTGCTTCATTACAGATGTCTCTGATGTTCTGCACTAAGGTCCAGTCCACAGCCTCCTCCATCTCATCCTCACTGTCACTGGAGTTATCTGCTGTGTCCCTAAGTCTTTTGGACATGGTGTCACTCTCACTGCCAGAGTCACTAGCCACTCTCTTCATTCCCCTGTAATCTACTTGCAAAGCCTCCTCTGGCCTGAACCCTGCGAAGCTTTCTTCATCAGAGGAAGCCAGAAAGATGTCTCGAATACGTTTCAGCTGGCGCTGATTCTCCTCTGATTCTGTCTCACTCCTTCTTCTCCTTCTACTATCAGTAGTAGGTAAGGTCTCAGAAAGCTGACTCACAACACAATCCATTCAAAACACAACTTTGACGATAGTATCTGAAAAGAATGTAGAACATATGTTGGTGTGCCTTTAAATAGTTTCTGACTTACAGCAATCCAATTATTATTTATTAATTTATTTATTAATGTGCTTGTATACCGCTAATATCTCAGCCTAAATCGGCGACTCATTGCGGTTTACAACACTTAAAAAACAACAATATTCAGTTTAAAAGCATAAAACACATATACAATACAAATTATTGGGCCACCAATAACCATCCAATACATCTCGTAACTGGAGTCGCAATCCAAATTCATCGTCCATGATTACCAGTCCTTTAGTCATCATAATTCGTTGCAACGGATTAACCGAATGCTTGTTTAAACATCCATGTCTTCAATCTTTTCCGAAACACCATCAGCGAGGGGGCTGATCTTACCTCTATGGGGAGGGTGTTCCAAAGCCGAGGGGCCACCACAGAAAAGGCCCTGTCTCTCGTTCCCGCCAGCTGCACTTGTGAAGCCGGCGGGATAGAGAGCAGGGACTCCCCAGAAGATGTTAGGGTCCTGGTGGGCTGATAGGTTGAGATACGTTCGGATAGATAAGTTGGGCCAGAACCGTTTAGGGCTTTAAAGGCCAACGCCAGCACTTTGAATTGAGCCCGGTAGCAGATCGGCAGCCAGTGGAGCTGGTGCAGCAGAGGAGTTGTATGCTCCCTGCGCCCCGCTCCTGTTAGTATCATGGCTGCCGCCCGTTGGACTAATTGGAGCTTCCGGGCTGTCTTCAAAGGCAACCCCACGTAGAGAGCGTTGCAGTAGTCTAGACGGGATGTAACCAGAGCGTGGACTACCGTGGCCAAGTCAGACTTCCCAAGGTACGGTCGCAGTTGGCAAACAAGTTTTAACTGTGCGAATGCTCCCCTCGTCACCGCCGAAACCTGGGGCTCCAGGCTCAGCGATGAGTCCAGGATCACACCCAAACTGCGAACCTGCGTCTTCAGGGGGAGTGCGACCCCGTCTAACACAGGCTGTAACCCTATACCCTGTTCGGCCTTGTGACTAACCAGGAGTACCTCTGTCTTGTCTGGATTCAATTATAAGGTTTTCTTGACGAGATTTGTTCACAGGGGACTTGGCTATGTATTTTCTTTGTGACTGATAGAGCCATGGTCACATATTACATTTTTAAATATCAGCACCCCAATGGCATCTCTCTCTGCCCCTACTAGTTGTTTATTATTATTATTATTATTATTATTATTATTATTATTAAAGCAGGAACAGCTTGAAAATTGAATACACGAATTCCAAGAACGTAGGCCCCAAGAAACTGAGAGCTCTTCACCTGAATGCAACATTGCTCTCACAAGGATTGTACCAGCATGAACCACTTTTTTGAAAGCCAGAATCCCTCCCATGAAATCATAATAATATTTATTTATTTGATCAGTCATATGACCATTTCAAAATAGAACACGAGTAAAAAACAAGGCAACAAGGTGAAGACAGCAGCCGACCCTCCCATGAGATCATTTTGCCTGCACCTTTCCTCCTGCTCCTTATTTCTAATTCCCTGGGAGAAGCAAGTCTGTCTTAAACCACTGAGCTGCTGGACTTGCTGAATGGAAGGTTGGCGGTTCGAATCTGTGGAGTGGGGTGAGTTCCCGCTGCTAGGCCCAGCTCCTGCCAACCTAGCAGTTTGAAAACATGCAAATGTGAATAGATCAATAAGTATTGCTCCGGTGGGAAGGAAACAGATCACCATCCAGTCATGCTGGCCACATGGCCTCGGAGGTGTCTACGGACAACGCCAGCTCTTTGGCTTAGAAATGGAGATGAGAACCACCCCCGGAGCCAGAGATGAGCACCACCCCTCAGAGCTGGAAGGGGAAGCCTTTACCTTTATCTGTATTATCTGTGTCTTGGTTGTTTCTAGGCATTGTGTTTGTGTATGCTGGAATCCGCCATGAGTCCCTTTGGGGAGATAGGGCGGAATACAAATAAAGTATTATTTATGTATTCATTTATTTATTTATACCCTTTTTATCTTCCCCAAAGAGGACTCAAAGTGGCTTCAGGTTAATTCCTATTTAAATAAGAAACTCTTTGCCTGCCGCTTTTTTTTTTTTTGTCGTGTCAGGAGCATCCTGTTGTGAGAGAATTGGCCGTCTGCAAGGACGTTGCCCAGGGGACGCCCAGATGATTTTTGATGTTTTATCATCCTTGTGGGAGGCTTCTCTCATGAGGAGCTGGAGCTGATAGAGGGAGCTCATCCGCCTCTCCCCAGATTTGAACCTGTGACCTGTCGGTCTTCAGTCCTGCCGGCACAGGGCTTTAACCCACTGCACCACCGGGGGCTGCCTGCCAGCTGAAAGAGGACAACAGAACCATCCTTGTGAGGGAGTTTCATAGCTTAAGATCAACCATTAAGATTTTAAACAGAGGCTGGATGGCCATCTGTCAGGAGTGATTTAATGGTGTCTCCCTGCATTGCAGAATAGGGCTGAGCTGGATGGCCTTTGTAGTCTCTTCCAACTGTACAATTCTATGATTGGGGACCAGAAAGCTTGTCTTTCATAGACAATGGATATTGATCCTTATTATAAACAAGATTCCCCACTTGAGGATTGGAAAACCTTTAATTTTATATTGACTAAATGAGATGCTAAAGCAATCTCGTGTTTTAGGGTGTGGACCCGTTATAAAAACACAAACTTATGCATTGTATAATTTATGAATGCAGAGAATACAGTAATATATTAATTTTACAGAGAAATGCATGGATAGCACACTTTATAAAGTACATCCCTAGGTTTGACATCTATGGTTTCACGTACCCACACTAATCTATCTATCTATCTATCTATCTATCTATCTATCTATCTATCTATCTCCCCCTTCCTGGAAAGATTTGTGGGTGTTTCTAGGTCCTCCACCACAATTCGATGATATTCTTCGAGCCAAAGAATAGTCAAAACCAGTGGTTCTCAACCTGGGGTCCCCAGATGTTTTTGGCCTACAAATCCCAGAAATCCCAGCCAGTTTACCAGCTGTTAAGATTTCTGGGAGTTGAAGGCCAAAAACATCTGGGGACCCCAGGTTGAGAACCACTGGTCAAAACATTGAGTTTGCTCTTATCCACATTTTTGGATATCCACAGGGGTCTTGGAGTGAATTTTATTTATGTATTTATTTCGTATCAAAAGCATTGCATAAATTCAGTTCTTGTGGGTTTTTTCGGGCTATATGGCCATGTTCTAGAGGCATTTCTCCTGACGTTTCGCCTGCATCTATGGCAAGCATCCTTGCCATAGATGCAGGCGAAACGTCAGGAGAAATGCCTCTAGAACATATAGCCCGAAAAAACCCACAAGAACTGAGTGATTCCAGCCATGAAAGCCTTCGACAATACATTGCATAAATTAGTATAAAACTGATAAAAATAAGAGCACAAGTGGCTAAATATCTTTTGACCAAAAACAGTCAACAGCGACCGCATTGTCTGTAGCCTCAAACAATTCTTCCTCTGTCCATGAGGCAGGGCATTGTGGACAAGCACACAGATGCAAAGTTGTCTGTTCTGCTTCATAGTCGCACAAGGTGGAGGATTCTTCTAGGCAGTGCCATTTTGCCAGGTTGTCTTTTGATCTGCCCGCTCCGCTTCTGAGTTGGTTCAGGGACTTCCAAGTTTTTGACTGAATAATAATACATAAAGTGTATTATTGTTATTACAGTGAATAATAATAATAATAATAATAATAATAATACATTTTATTTATATTCTGACCTCCTCTAGGGGACTCAGAGTGGATTACAGCAGAGATGGGCAAACATTCAATGTCTTAAAGTTTCATACAATGAGACACACAAACACAGACAAGGCAAAGCTTCTACTTCTTCATTTCTGGCTTCTGGAGGAGGTGCTCGCCTCTGGCAGGCGTTCTCCATTTTCAAAGCAAGGAGCTTGCATTGTTACCTCCTCATTGTGTGGCCTGCAAGACTGTTTGGTATGTCTTTTGCCTTTCCCCGTAAAAGCGGTACCTATTTTATTACAATTAAAAACATTAAAACAATTAATTAAAAACAATTGATTAGATACACCAGTTAAAAATCAAATCCGAGTCTGGGCCAATTCATTGTCATAGGTTTCTTAGGTCACCTTTCCATTTGCTGCTAATCACTAGTTGAATGCCTGGTCCCATAGCCAAGTCTTAAGTTTCTTTCTAAAAGACAGGAGGGAGCTGGCCAGTCTGATGTCTTTGGGGAGAGAGTTCCACAGGCAGGGGGGTCACTGCTGAGAAGGCCCTGTCCCTCGTCCCCACCAATCGCGTTTGCGATGGTGGTGGGACCGAGAGCAGGGCCTCTCCAGATGATCTTAAACTTCGTGATGGTTCGTAACAGGAAATACATTCAGACAGGTAGTCTGGGCCACAACAGGGGCTGGATAGCCATCTGTCAGGGGTGATTTGAATGCAACATTCCTGCTTCTTGGCAGGGGGTTGGACTGGATGGCCCATGAGGTCTCTTCCAACTCTTTGATTCTATGATTCTATGATTCTATACAACCGTCTAAGGCAGGGGTCCTCAAACTTTTTAAACAGAGGGCCAGGTCACAGTCTCTCAAACTGTTGGAGGGCCAGATTATAATTTGAAAAAAACATGAATGAATTCCTAGGCACACTGCACATATCTTATTTGTAGTGCAAAAAAAAACCCCTTAAAAACAATGCAATAATTAAAATGAAGAACAATTTTAACAAATATAGATGTATTAGTATTTCAGTGGGAAGTGTGGGCCTGCTTTTGGCTGATGAGATAGGATTGTTGTTGTTGTTGTTGTTGTTGTGTGCTTTCAAGCCATTACAGACTTAGGTTGACCCTGAACGAGGGCCGGGTAAATGAGCTTGGAGGGCCATATCCGGCCCCTGGGCCTTAGTTTGAGGACCCCTGGTCTAAGGTTTATCTACTCACATTTGCATGTTTTTGAACTGCTAGGTTGACAGGAGCTAGGACTAACAGTGGGAGCTCACCCTGTCCCACGGATTTGAACTGCTGACCTTCAGGTCAGCAATTTAGCAGCACAAGGGTTTAACCCATTGCGTCATTTCAGCCCCATTGGAAATCCCAGATTCTGGGAAACCATAAACAGCACAGACACACCTGAATTTAGAAAATCTGCGAATTTACATTACAGAGGTTTTCGCCCACCTCAATTTTCTCTCTTTAAAAACAAGGTTTATTATTATTATTATTATTATTATTATTATTATTATTACTTACTTACTTACTTAGGCGATCCCTCGTTTTCCGAGGAGGATTGTATTCCAGTGTTCTTGTGGGTCCGTATGTGGCTGTGGAGCCCTATTCTTGCTCTGCATCTTCTTCCGCAGTGAGGGCATTGGTTTCCAGGTGGAAGGCGGTCTCGGTCGGGGTTGGCTTGACGCGCCTTCCTCTTGGTACGCTTCTCCCTTTCACCCTCCATTCGTGTCTCTTCAAATTATTATTATTATTATTATTATTATTATTATTATTATTATTATTATTAACACAACAAGATGAATCCACAGCAGACAAGATCACTCTGCTGGCTGTTGTATTGGATCACACGTCGGACACTTCCCAAGTGTCTAGGACTGTGTGATGTATTGGCGAATAATGCGTGCAGATACCAGTAAGGTCGGAGCCCCCGGTGGCGCAGTGGGTTAAAGCACTGAGCTGCTGAGCTTGTTGATCGAAAGGTTGCAGGTTCGATTCCAGGGAGCGGCGTGAGCTTCCGCTGTCAGCCCTAGCTTCTGCCAACCTAGCAGTTCGAAAACATGCAAATGTGAGTAGATCAATAGGAAACGCTCCGGCGGGAAGGTAACGGCGCTCCATGCAGTAATGCTGGCCACATGACCTTGGAGGTGTCTACGGACAACGCTGGCTCTTCGGCTTAGAAATGGAGATGAGCACCACACCCCAGAGTCAGACATGACTGGACTTAATGTCAGGGGACTACCTTTACCTTTACCTTACCAGTAAGGTGGCTTTTGCAGCTGAAGGATGGTAATTTTGTCAGCGGCGATTGTGTTTAAGTGCAGGCCAAGGTCTTTAGGCACTGCACCCAGTGTGCCAATCACCACTGGGGCCACCTTGACTGATTTGTGCCGGAGTCTTTGCAATTCGATCTTTAAATCCTCATATCGTGTCAGCTTTTCCAGTTGTTTCTCTTCAATCCTGCTGTCACCTGAGATTTGCTATTATTATTATTATTATTATTATTATTATTATTACCGTATTTTTTCAAGATGCAACCCAGTATTTCTTTTCATTTGGTTTCTGTAGGGTGGATATTCTTGCTTTTAAAAAATGTGTATTTTTGTATGTATGTTCTCATGAGTAAAAACTCTAAAATGTTTTCCATCTAAGCATTGAGTAGTGTCAAACGGCATTCATTCCACAGTGTAGATCAGTGTTTCTCAACCTGGGGGTCGGGACCCCTGAGGGGGTCATGAGGGGGTGTCAAAGGGGTCGCCAAAGACCATCAGAAAACGTAGTATTTTCTGTTGGTCATGAGGATTCCATGTGGAAAGTCTGACCCAATTCTATTGTTGGTCAAGTTCAGAATGCTCTTTGATTGTAGGTGAACTATAAATCCCAACAACTACAACTACCAAATGTCAAGGTCCATTTTCCCCAGACTCCACCAGTGTTCACATTTGGGCATATTGAGTACTCGTGCCAAGTTTGGTCCAGATCCATCATTGCGTGAATCCACAGCACTCCTCTGGATATAGGTGAACTAAAATTTCCAAACTCAAGGTCAATGCCTACCAAACCCTTCCAGTGTTTTCTGTTGATCATGGGAGTTCTGTGTGCCAAGTTCGATTCAAATCCATCGCTGGTGGAGTTCAGAATGCTCTTTGATTATAGGTGAACTATAAATTCCAGCAACTACAACTCCCAAATGTAAAAATCAATCCTCCCCCAACTCCACCAGTATTTAAACTTGGGTGTATCGGGTATTTGTGCTCAGTTTGGTCAAGTGAAGGAAAATATATCCTGCATATCAGATATTTACATTACAATTTATAACAGTAGTAAAATGACACGTATCAAGTTGCAACTAAAACAATATTATGGTTGTCGAAGGCTTTCATGGCTGGAATCACTAGGTTCTTGTGGGTTTTTTCGGGCTATGGAGCCATGTTCTAGAGGCATTTCTCCTGACGTTTCGCCTGCATCTATGGCAAGCATCCTCAGAGGTATTACCTCTGAGGATGCTTGCCATAGATGCAGGCGAAACGTCAGGAGAAATGCCTCTAGAACATGGCTCCATAGCCCGAAAAAACCCACAAGAACCTAATATTATGGTTGGGGGTCACCACAACATAAGGAACTGTATTAAGGGGTCGCAGCATTAAGAAGGTTGAGAAACACTGGTGTAGATCAAGCATGGGCAAACGTTGGCCCTGCAGATGTTTTGGACTTCAAGTCCCACAATTCCTTACCACTTAAGCGGCTGAGGGGGAAAAGGAAAGGGCCTGAGGCTGTTAGGAATTGTGGGACTTGAAGTCCAAAACACCTGCAGGGCCAAAGTTTGCCCATGCATGGTATAGAATCAGCCATGAACAAGCTCATGAACAGAGTAAAAAGTCCTGCTCCTTCAATTGGATTCCAAGGCAGAGATGTCAATTCCCAGCAGATGTCACTGTTGTCGCCTTTGCTGGTGGATTGTGTTGGTTCCTCAACAGCTCTCACAGAGGCAAAGAAAACCCTGCATCACTGACCAAGCCTTCTGTAATGACAACCTGCCCACTTCCAGCCCTTTTCATCTTTGGATCTTCAAGCAGGTTGCAAGCGCTCATTACCTCCTGGAACGCCCCGCGTGAGGCAGGTATTAAGTGCCTCTAATTGCATTGTGCGTGGAGGGAAACTGAGGCACAGAGCAGGCAAATGACTTGCCTCTGGACACGGAGGAAGTCTGTGACAGGGCTCCGAATAGAGCCAGCTGACCAGCTCCTTTTGGCTTCCACCAGGCCAATAAATGCCAACACAATGCATCCAGCAAAGCCATCCTCTCGTATTGTATCTAGCATTACCTCAGCCTCGGCTCATTGTCTATCTAGAGGTTGGAAAAGTTATTTTTGGACCGTCCGCACTGGGCGTCATGTTCCAAACAAGAGCTTTGGCAAACCCCCTTCTTTTTCCTTTCTTTCTTTTCCTTCTTTCCATCCCTCCTTTTTCTTTCTTCCCCCATCCCTCCCTCCCTTCGCCTTTCTTTAGTTTCCCTTCTTTTCCCCTTCCTTCCTTCCTTCCTTCCTTCCTTCCTTCCTTCCTTCCTTCCTTCCTTCCTCCCTCCCTCCCTCCCTCCCTCCCTCCCGATATATATATATATATATATATATATATATATATATATATAAAATTTTATTTATACTCTGCGTTATCTCTCCCAAAGGAGACTCAAAGTGGCTTAACATCAAAGCATTAGCACACAATTTCAAATATAAGTAAAGGTAAATGTCTTCCCCTGACATTAAGTCCAGTCGTGTCTGACTCTGGGGGTTGGGGCTCATCTCCATTTCTAAGCCAAAGAGACGGTGCTGTCCATAGACATCTCCAAGGTCATGTGGCCAGCATGACTGCATGAAGTATCATTACCCTCCCGCTTGTTTATCTACTCGCATTTGCATGTTTTCAAACTGCTAATTTGGCAGTTCCACAGATTCGAACCATCAACCTTTCAGTAAAAGGAAGGCCTCAGTGGGAGAAAGGCCTCAGTGTGAGGTAGGCCTCAGTGTCAGTTGGCCTCAGTGTGAGACACCTCCACGTTCATGTGGCCAGGATGACTGCATGGAGCGCTGTTACCATCCTGCCGGAGCAGTACCTATTGATCTCCTCACATTTGCTAGCTTGGCACAAGCTTGGGCTAACGGTAGGAGCTCATGCTGCTCCCCGGATTTGAACCTGTGAGCTTTCGGCATGTATGTAATTTTCAACGGTAAGCAAACAGTATTCCCCCCCCCCCCCCCGCCAATCATTGATATATATTTTCTGTTCATCATGGGAGTTCTGTGTGCCATCTACTCACATTTGCGTGTTTTCAAACTGTTAATTTGGCAGTTCCACGTATTCGAACCACCAACCTTTCAGTTTCAGTTTGGTTCAATTCCATCATTAGTGGAGTTCAGAATGCTCTTTGATTTTAGGTGAACTATACATCCCAGTAACTACAACTCGCATATGTCAAGGTCTATTTTCCCCCAAGAGCGCCCCTGGGCAAAATAAACTATACTGCGAATGCTTACTTTGCGTAATGGGTTGAGCCGCCCCTGGCTTTCGGTCAGCGAGTTCAGCAACTCAGAGGTTTAACTCCCAATGCCACCGGTGGCACCCTTAATTTCAAATATACAAACATGCAAACAATAAAACATTTGGGAGTTGTCGTTTCTGGGATTTATAGTTCACCTACGCTCAAAGAGGATTCTGAACCCCAACAACGATAGAATTGGGCCAAACTTCCCACTCAGAACCCCCACGACTAACAGAAAATTCTGTGTATTTTGATGGTTTTTGGCGACCCCTCTGACACCCCTTCACGACCCCCACCCAGGGGTCCCGAGAAATACTGATCTAGATCATCGGTTTCATCCAAGAAGCTTTGGAGTTGCGAAGCCACCACCATCTCTGGTTGAGAAACTCTGATCTAGATCCTTCTCTAGAACCTTGCCTAAGAAAGGGAGATTTGATACTGGCGTGTAGTTGTTGAGTGGGATCCAGTGCCGGTTTCTTCAAAAGAGGTCTAGCTACTGCTTCCTTGAAAACATGTGTCTCCACTGCCATATAATCCAGTTCAATGCAGTTAATCTGCGTTCTGAAACAACTTATATGGCAGTGTAGCTAGGGCTTGAATTTTAGATGGAGAGGTAGATAGATTGATATACAGACATACAGATTGTTATTATTTTTAAAAAATAACCAAAAGCTTATCTCTAAACAAAATAGAAACTTTGAGAGATCTGTATTCTCTCAAAATTTACCATCTTCCTAGATCAGGGGTTCTCAACCTTCCTCATGCTGTGACCCCTTAATACAATTCCTCATGTTGTGGTGACCCCCAACCCTAAAATTATTTTCCTTCCTACTTCGCAACTGTCATTTTGCTACTGTTATCAGTCGTAATGTAAATATCTGATACGCAGGGTGTATTTTCATTCACTGGACCAAATTTGGCACAAATACCCAATACGTCCAAATTTGAATACTGGTGGGGTTGTGGGGGGTGGGGGTGGGTTGATATTGTCATTTGGGAGTTGTCGTTGCTGGGATTTGTAGTTCACCTGCAACCAAAGAACATTCTGAACTCTACCAACAATGGAATTGAACCAAACTTGGCACACAGAACTCCCCTGGCATACAGAAAATACTGGAAGGGTTTGGTGGGCATTGACCTTGAGTTTTGGAGTTGTAGTTCGCCTACATCCAGAGAGCACTGTGGACTCCAACTATGATGGATCTGGACCAAACTTTGCACGAATACTCAATATGCCCAAATGTGAATACTGGTGGAGTTTAGGGAAAATAGTCCTTGACATTTTGGGAGTTGTAGTTGCTGGGTTTTGTAGTTCACCTACAATCAAAGAGCATTCTGAACCTCACCAACGACAGAATTGGGCCAAACTTCCCACATGACCAACAGAAAATACTATGTTTTCTGGTGGTCATTAGTGACCCCTCTGACATTCCCTCGTGACCCCTCCAGGGGTCCCGACCCCCAGGTTGAGAACCACTGTCCTAGATGGATATCTTACTTAAATAGAATGAAACAATATATTCCCATATTTATATTTGCTTTGCACACTTTCCTTTCTGCCATCAGCCCGTAAAGCAACCCTTGTCTCACTCAGAGCTTGGAAAAGTTACTTTGAGGGATTATAAATCTCAAATCCTCCAACCAGTATGGTCAGTTCAGGCTGAGCAAAAGGCTAACTTTTCTGGTCTTTGGCTCAGACAAAATGCATTCATCTGCTTTCCATGTTGCAGGAAGTCACATACTAGAACATCTGGAATTACTTGTTTTATGCATTGTGAATGTAAATCCTACTGTATTTCAAGCTCTCAGGGCACGTAATTGGCAGTTCTGCCCAGTGACGTAAACCTTTGCTTGTTTTATTTTTTAAAACACGGAGAATATGAAAATTAGACTAATTTAACCAAAGACTAACTCAACCAGCGAAGTCAGCCATAGCAGAGCACTCAATGAACCAACCTGGGCACAGCATATTATTGGAGAACACAGAAATGCTGGACCACTCTAACAACTACCATGTCAGATGACACAGAGAAGCCACTGAAATCCACAAGCATGTGGACGATTTCAACAGAAACCATGAAAATGAACAAAATCTGCCTAGCATTATAAAAAAAACCCCTCTAAAATCAGAACAGTAAGTAAAGAACAACACTCAAAAACAGGGGAATACAGACAAGAAACAATCAGGGCCAGGCAATCACCTCCCAACAAAGGATTCCCCCAGGCAGGAAGCAGCCAAGCCTTGAAGCTTCAAGGCTATTCAATGCTAATCAAGGTGATCAATTGAAGCATTCACACTTGCCCCAAACAAAGAGTTCTTTCTCCCACCTGGGGGATATATATCGTTGGTGGGGTTCAGAATGCTCTTTGATTGTAAGTAAACTATAAATCCCAGCAACGACAACTCCCAAATGTCAAGGTCTATTTTCCCCAAACTCCACCAGTGTTCACATTTGGGCATATTGTGTATTTGTGCCAAGTTTGGTCCAGATTAATCATCGTTTGAATCCACGGTGCGCTCTGAATGTAGATGAATTACAAAACCAAAACTCAATTGCCCACCAAACCCTTCCAGTATTTTCTGCCGGTCATGTGAGTTCTGTGTGCCAAGATTGGTTCAATTCCATCATCGGCGGAGTTCAGAATGCTCTTAGATTGTAGGAGAACTATAAATCCCAGCAACTACAACTCCCAAATGACAAAATCAATCCCCTCCTCAACCCCACCAGTATTCAAATTTGGGCGTATCAGTTTTTGTGCCAAATTTGGTTCTGTGAATGAAAATACAACCTGCATTTCAGATATTTACATCACGATTCGTAACAATAGCAAAATTACAGTTATGAAGTAGCAACGAAGATAATGTATTGTCGAAGGCTTTCATGGCCGGAATCACTGGGTTGTTGTAGGTTTTTCCGGGCTATATGGCCATGTTCTGGAGGCATTTTCTCCTGATGTTTCACCTGCATCTATGGCAAGCATCCTCAGAGGTAGTGAGGTCTGTTGGAAGTAGGAAAATGGGTTTATATATCTGTGGAATGACCAGGGTGGGACAAAGGACTTTTGTCTGCTGGAGCTAGGTGTGAATGTTTCAACTGACCACCTTGATTAGCATTTAATGTCTTGGAAGTGCCTGGGGGGAATCTTTCATTGAGAGTGATTTGATGTGCTTGATTGTTTACTCTTTGTTGTTTTGCTGTTGTAATTTTTGAGTTTTTTTAATACTGGTAGCCAGATTTTGTTCATTTTTATGGTTTCTTCCTTTCTGTTCTTCAATTTTTTTATTGTTCTGAGATAGGAGTCAAGTGTCTTCAGGCAGATGGCGATGAAAAGGCGGATAGGAATTACCTACATGAAAGAGTCTTGTGTGCCTTTGTACTTTGGAATGGTTGGCTTTTTAGAATACCAAACAATGAGTCAGAAGATGGGTAGATATCAGAAAATCTAATCCCACGGGCCTCTTCAGTCCTTTTCAAGCCATGAAGGCCAGCGTAATTAGTTTGCACAAACAAACAAGATTCTCTGGTCTGCTCAGGATAATAGCTACGTTTTTTATCGTTCCAAGAATACGCCACCTTCCTCCTTCAATCTTCCCCACAACTGGGAATAGGACAGAAGTGTACGTAAAGTGTTGAGAAATGCATAGAGAGACATCCTCCCCCCCCCCCCAGTTCAGACGATGTAGGGTGCATCTATTTTGTAGAATTAACGCAGTTTGACTCCACTTTTACTGTCATGGCTTGATTTTAGGCAAACCTGAGGATTGTAGTTCTACAAGCCAAAGAGTGCTGGTGCCTCACTAAACTACAAAGCCCAGCACTCAATAGCATTGAGCCAGCGCAGTCAAAGTGGAGTCAAACTGCATTCATTCTACAGTGTAGACCAGGCATGGGCAAACCTGGGCCCTCCAGGTGTTTTGGACTTCAATTCCCACAGTTCCTAACAGTGTAGTGAGGGAGGGAGTGAGGGAGGGAGGGAGGGAGGGAGGGAGGGAGGGAAGGAAGGAAGGGGGAAAAAAGAAAGGAGGGAGGGAGGGAGGAAAGAAGGAGGGAAGGGAAGGAAGGAAGGATGGAAGGAAGGAAAAACAAAGGAGGGAGGGAGGGAGGGAGGGAGGGAGGGAGGGAGGGAGGGAGGGAGGGAGGGAGGAAGGAAGGAAGGAAAAGAAAGGAGGAAAGAGGGAGGGAGGGAAGGAAGGAAGGAAGGAAGGAAGGAAAAAGAAAGGAGGGAGGAAAGAAGGAGGGAAGGGAGGGAAGGAAGGATGGAAGGAAGGAAAAAGAAAGGAAGGAGGGAGGGAGGGAGGGAGAGAGGAAGGAAGGAAGGAAGGAAGGAAGGAAGGAAGGAAGGAAGGAAGGAGGAAAGAAGGAGGGAGGGAAGGAAGGAAGGAAGGAAGGAAGGAAGGAAAAAGAAAGGAGGGAGGGAGGGAGGAAGGAAGGAAGGAAGAAAAAGAAAGAAAGAAAGAAAGAAAGGAGGAAAGAAGGAGGGAAGGAAGGGAGGAAGGGGAAAAAGACGAGAGGGAGGGAAGAAGGAGGGAAGGAAATGGAGGAAAGAAGGGAAAAAGGAAGGAAGGAAGGAAGTAAAAAGAAAGAATGGAGGGAGGGAAGAAGAGAAAGGAGGGAAGGAAGGAAGGAAAAAAGGAAAAAAAGAGGGAGGAAAGAAGGAGGGAAGGAAAGGAAAGGAAGAGCTGGCTTTAGCCTATAAAGCCAAAACAAACAGTTCCGGTCCAGCTTACCTGTCCGAATGAATCTTCCCTTATGAACCATCTAGAACTTTAAGATAATCTGGGGAGACCCTGCTCTCGATCCCACCTCCGTCTCAGACGCGTTTGGCAGGCACAAGAGACAGGACCTTCTCAATGGTGGCCCCTTGGCTGTGGAACGCCCTTTCTAGGGATATTAGATCGGCCCCCTCCCTCTTAACATTTCGCAAAAAGGTTAAAACCTGGCTTTTTGAGCAGGCATTTGCAAATGCAATGTAACAGGCAATGACAGACCACAGAACGACTGACGATGCGATTCAATAGTGATTTCGGTAAGGAGACGCTGAGGATTTATGTTTTTATTGACTATTTATGAACCTATTGTGCTGGTATGGTTGCACCAGGAGCTCCAAACTCCCTTTCATTCTTTGAGCATAGAATAGAATCATAGAATCATAGAATCAAAGAGTTGGAAGAGACCTCATGGGCCATCCAGTCCAACCCCCTGCCAAGAAGCAGGATGCATTTGCATGTGCTTGTTCTGGCCATGCATTTTGCAGTTGGATGGTTCCTGCTAGGCTGCAGTCATGGGGCTAGCCACCTGTCTATCATCGTTAAGTTTTAGTTCTGCCCCTTTTTCCAGGTTCAGGAGGGAAAGAGAACCATTTTAGTTCTGTCTTACAGTTGGAAGCTCAGCTACAGGACGTGAAAGTTTTCTACCTGTAGAGAAGCTTCGTTTCTTAAAAAGTCCAGGGGGGAACAGTCCCAAAAGCTCTGGCTGGGGAATTTACAGCCTCACATCTTTAAGAACAGTCTCTAAAGAAAGGCTTTTAAGAGAAACAGCTTTACAGCACAACCCTTGTTGGGGTTGGAGAAACGGACCTACAACTTTTGTGGGAAAAATCCTAAGGACTCCAGCTGGAAATTCTTCAGAGCCTTGGCTGGTAGGTCTACTCGGGTACCCAAGAAGCAATTTGGAGCTGGGAGTAGGGCCCACACCAGCAAAGCCTAGAAAGCAGATTGCCCAAGGAGGAGTCAAAAAGGGTTTTCCTCGTAAAGGGAATAAATAGTTCTCCAAGCAAGCTGCCTGTCCCTTGTGGACGAGATTTAAGCAAGCCACCAGTTGATTCAAAGCCTTGAAGTATTTGTTTGATTTGTTGAAGATCTAAGATTGTTTATTGAAGACCTAAGCAACAATAAAGAACTTTGTTAAACTTTTAAGCTTCTAAAGACTTTGTATAGGAAAACCCATAGGGCCTCTCATCCGAGGCACCCCGGCTTCCCGCTGGGCACAAAGCGCACGTCCTGTTCAAAAGCCAATTGCTATAGGCCCAGCGCGCGACAGCACACCTATATTTTATATGCTGTTTTTAATTGTATTTTATATGTTGGGGGCATCGAATTGTGCCAAATGTAAACTGCCCTGAGTCACCTTTGGGCTGAGAAAGGTGGTATATAAATATGGTAAATAAACAAATAAATATTAAATAAGGAAGGAAGGAAGAAGGGAGGGAGGGAGGGAGGGAGGAAAGAAGGAAGCAAGCAAGCAAGCAAGCAAAGGAAAGACTGAAAGGATGTAAACATTTCTGGATTTTAAAAATCTGAAACCCATGATGAGACTTAAATGGCTGAGGGGGGAAAGGAAAGGGCCCGAGCCTGTTAGGAATTGTGGGAGTTGAAGTTCAAAACACCTGGAGGGCCCAAGTTTGCACGTCTAATCTCATACTCAAATATCGAAACCCGGGGTCATCAAATTGAACTAAGCTGTGGTAGATTCTTTAAGCAAACGGACAGGCTTTTCTGCCAAGGGAACTTAGTGTTAGAGACCCTAAATTGGGTCTTCTTAGGTCTACATCACGGGAGCACAAAAGGAAGGAGACAGTCCCAAAAAAAGATCAAAAAACAAGGTTTATTTTAGTTTCTTCATAAAGAAGACGGACAGCCTGGCAGCATACGCAGATGCTACCCTTCAAGTGACTGCTGCGTCCCCTTGACTTTTGACCACTGATATATAACCTCAAGTAAACAAGAACATTTTTTTGTCATGGAAAGTACTCTCTTTCCAGCCCCCTCCCTTGACCTTTTGATGGAAAGTACCTTCTTGTACCTGCAGACTCTGCGCTTAACCACAACCTTTGAACTTAACCACAATACAACTTCCGACCTCTACATGCCACATCTTGTTTCTTAAAAACATTTTTTTCCGTGTTGCTCTTTTTCTACAGAGAAAGGGTATGTTTCTCTTTTGCTCTTAATTTCATTCAAAGCCCCTTGCTCAGCATTTGCAAATTTCACTCAAAGACCCTTTCATTAGAAGTAACTTGTTCTATATATTATTGAAACCAAAATCAACTAGCCACTTAAGGAGCATTGTGGGTCCGCTGCCCAGCATGCCGTGCTACTTTGACAGCCAGAAGAAATGTAGAATGGGTTTGAATGCTATAACAAAAGTTTAATTTTCTTTCAGGTCTGAAAAGATGTCTGATGCAGAGTCTCTGCTCAAAAGGAATCAGACAGAACCAAGCAATACAGTGCAAGACATCATTTATCCCCTTTCACAACCATTTAAAAGATCCACTCACTCCCTTGATTGGCTCAGAAATGGTCAAGCCAGGACCGGGCTTTCGTTGGTTGGTTTGTTGGATCCATCTCTATTGGCCTCATAAATCCAGCTGTGCATAGGACAACAGGATGCTGATACCAGGCTGCTGTCCTTTGTGCAGCCATTTGGACATGACAAAAGACATTTAATTAATTAATTAATTAATTACGAGATTTATATGCCGCCCTTCTCACCCCAAAGGGGACTCAGGGCGGCTTACAAGATATATATACATACATTATATGTATTACATTATTAGCATAGTATAATATCAGTATTAA
Source organism: Anolis sagrei (assembly GCF_037176765.1). NCBI lineage: Eukaryota > Metazoa > Chordata > Lepidosauria > Squamata > Anolidae > Anolis > Anolis sagrei. The sequence goes on from NC_090034.1 coordinate 72,229,279, forward strand.
TTATTACTGTAGAGATGTGTTTATTATAAAGTGTTATTTATAATGTGTTTAAACTGTATTTATAATGTTTATTATAAAGTGTTATTTATAATGTGTTTAAAACTGTATTTGTGGTTTACATTTGTTGCCATGGCCTAGCTGTGAGGGATAGGTTGCCATGGTGACAAGACAAGGCAGCAGAGGAGGTGGGCGGAGCTAAAGGAGTAAAAGGTTTGAAAGTGGCAGTTAAGCTCCAGTCCGGTGGAGGAGACCCGGAGAAGAGCAGAGCCAGTTAAGGGCTCTGGGAAATAGCAGAGTCAAGAAAGGACTCTGGGGAAAGTAGTTTAGTCCGGTGGAAGAGACCCGGGGAAGAGGAGAGCCAGTTAGGGCTCTGTTGTGAAGCTGTGAGAATTCAGTAGTTCCTAGAATTTGTGAATATTTCTTCAGCAAGAGAGCTGAAGGTGTTACCTTGTTAGATTGCTTAGGTTAAAAGAATCTAACAGAGGGGGTTTTCAGGATTGCCAGTAAGGAAAGACTGGTGATCAGTGGTTTGTTCCGAGTATAGGGCAAACAGTGTGGACATTCACAATAGGGAACTCTGAAGTAGTATAAGCACTTCACTAAAGAAGAAGTTTGTAGAATTGTATCATCAGAAGCATGTATCTCAAACCAGCCATTTTGTAACATCAAGCCTTGTGCCAAGTTCAAATTCTCAAAACTGCAACAATTACGTTCTGTTAACAATAAAACTTGTTCTCTTTATATTTCAAACCTGCCTCCTCGATTGCTGTCATGCTTGGTGCATTCCACACTACCAAAGTCACCTCACAACACAACTAAAGATAAACAGAGACCTAAACCAGCGTCTCTAAACATATTGGTGGCAGCTTAATTGATATCTAAAAGAAGGTTCCTCACAGAATATTAGTGGCTATAAAGAAGATTAATACTTCCTCACATAATTTTGTTGACAAGCGGTGGGATTAGTGCTTCTTTACAATTACTATATTGTATTATACCATTATATTGTAATATTATTATAATATAAATATATAATTATAATATCATATTAGTAGTAGTATTATATTGCATTACATTATAATCTAGATAAATAAAAATGTAATGTTCGTTTTTGGGATTAACAGAACTCAAAAACCACTGGATGAATTGCCGTCAAATTTGGCCACAAGACACCTACTAACCGAAGGAGTGACCATCACTAAAAAAATTGATTTTGTCATTTGGGAGTTGTAGTTGCTGGGATTTATAGTTAACCTACAATCAAGGAGAATTCCGAAGGCCACCAATGATGGAATTGAACCAAACTTGGCATACAGGACTCCCATGACCAATAGAAAACACTAGAACAGTTTGGTGGGCATTGACCTTGACTTTGGGAGTTGTAGTTCACCTACATCCAGAGAGCATCGTGGACTCAAGCAATGATGGATCTGGAGCAAACTTGGCACGAAAATTCCATATGCCCAAACACAGATGGCATTTGAGGGAAATTGATCTTAACATTTGGGAGTTGTAGTTACTGGGATTTATAGTTAACCTACAATCAAAGAGCATTCTGAACCCCACCAACGACAGAATTGGGGTGAACTTCCCACACAGAACCCCCATGACCAACAGAAAACACTTAAGGCCATCCAATCCAACTCCCTTCACCAGGACAAGAAAACGTAATCAAAGCCCTCCTGACAAAGAGCCATTCAGCCATAGATATAGATAGATATATATGATTCATACACAGAGAGACATATTATCGTAGATTTGAAAGGGACCCCTAAAAAAGGACAATTATATGTTGCATGTTCCAGAGTAGGCAAACCAGACACTCTCCACATCAACACTGGCAAAGAAACAGCAAGAAATACTGTTTATCCACAAACATAAAGAAATTATATATATTAGGTAAAGGTAAAGGTAGTCCCCTGACATTAAGTCCAGTCATGTCTGACTCTGGGGTGTGGTGCTCATCTCCATTTCTAAGCCGAAGAGCCAGCGTTGTCCATAGACACCTCCAAGGTCATGTGGCCGGCATGACTGCATGGAGCGCCGTTACCTTCCTGCCGGAGCGGTACCTATTAATCTACTCACATTTGCATGTTTTCAAACTGCTAGGTTGGCAGAAGCTAGGGCTGACAGCGGAAGCTCACGCCGCTCCCCGGAATCGAAGCTGCGACCTTTCGATCAACAAGCTCAGCAGCTCAGTGCCCAACAATTTCTCGTACTTTATTTTCCAGATCACCAGACTGGGTCACAGCAATGTGTTGCAGGGGACAGCTAGTTTCATATATATTTGTAATGACTTTTGAACCATTTTAAAAATAGATCGCACGTGCCTAGTAACCACGGCTGAATGTTGCAAATGACATCCATTCCACAGTGCAGATCCAATCTGAGTTTCCCTACAGCCCTTACCCTAGCATGGAGTAGTGCTGAAGAATGTAATTTTTTTCCAGCCACAACAAAGTATGAGATATCTGTGTTGTTCATGCTGTCTTGGGAATACTAGGGTTTACATTCCAAAATATGTGTCTTTTACAAGCTCTTTGTATCACGAGAGAGAGGAAAACTGCCCAAATTGATTTGCTGATGTGGATCAAAACAAACTATCTGATTTTATTTCGGGTCTCTGTGTGGGGCAGTGGGACTGTTGTGGGTGATGGCCACCTGCAATTCCCAATTGACCCCCCCCCCTCTCTTGTACATCCAGCCACAGAATATTTTCATTCCAGAGAGAGACGACTAATGAAAAATTTCAATCACCACCAAATGTGATATCAAAGATCGGAAAAGATGTGCTGACAGTGATTTCCCCTGAAGGCACTGATGTTCTCAAATAGGCACAACATCTGCGTGAAAAGACCGCCGCTTGTAGGAACATGCAAGATTGGAAGCAGGGAACTTGGAGCTCATAGCGCTTATGGAAATGGGGGTTATTTCTTTCCATTTGAACCCCTGGCACAAAATGTTCTCCAGAAGAAACACGATTACTTCTACAAGTCCTTGTCATTCAAACTTAGCACATGCATCTCCAACATGGCAATTTCCAAATGCATTGAAGTACAAACCAACCCATCCCAATCAGCAATCAAATTGTGTGTGGGTTTCAATGAAATTGGAAATGTTATCGAGCTACAACGGTAGTCCACGCTCTGGTTACATCCCGTTTAGACTACTGCAACGCTCTCTACGTGGGGTTGCCTCTGAAGACTGCCCAGAAGCTTCAATCAGTCCAACGTGAGGCAGCCAGATTGCTAACAGGGGCGGGGTACAGAGACCATACGACCCCTCTGTTACGCCAGCTCCACTGGCTGCCGATTAGCTTCCGAGCACAATTCAAAGTGCTGGTTCTGACCTATAAAGCCCTAAACGGCTCTGGCCCAGTTTACCTGTCCGAACGGATTCTCCCCTATGAACCATCAAGGCTATTAAGATCTTCTGGGGGGGGGGGGCTGCTCTCAGTCCCACCACCCTCGCAATCACGGTTGGTGGGGACGAGGGACAGGGCCTTCTCGGTGGTGGCTCCCCGGCTTTGGAACTCCCTCCTACTAGAGATCAGATCAGGAGATCAGGAGGCCCCCTCCCTCCTGACGTTCATGAAATTACTAAAAACCTGGCTCTCAACCAGTCCTCAAATGTGGCATTTGAGGACTGAACCTAGAACCTCTCCTTGTGATGAATTATGATGAACTGTGACTACGAGTATGACTATGACCATGACTGGATTGACGATTTGGCTTAGGTAATTGTAATGATGATGTTTTATTGTACTGTATTGTACTATTTTAATATGTAATGACTTTGCACTTGTTGTTCTTTATATGATTGTATTTTATACATGCTGTAAACCGACCTGAGTCCCTCGTCGAGGTGAGAAGGCCGGTATAGAAAACTTATAAATAAATAAATAAATAAATACAAAGGTTCTTGTGGGTTTTTTCGGGCTATAGGGCCATGTTCTAGAGGCATTTCTCCTGACGTTTCGCCTGCATCTATGGCAAGCATCCTCAGAGGTAGTGAGGACTTCACTACCTCTGAGGATGCTTGCCATAGATGCAGGTGAAACATCAGGAGAAATGCCTCTAGAACATGGCCCTATAGCCCGAAAAAACCCACAAGAACCTAGTGATTCCAGCCATGAAAGCCTTCGACAATAAAATAAATACAAATCCCAAATAAAGATAAAAGATCAGTTTATATCTTTATGCCTAAAGATATAAGATCGGCTCCCTCCCTCTTGACTTTTCGAAGAAAGGTGAAAACCTGGCTTTTTGAGAAGGCCTTCCCAAACACAGCATAGTCATACGAAATAATGGGATTACTTGATGACACAATTGAACAATGATTTGTGTACTCTATATAAAACATATATGCAACTGTTTATAACATTAGCCCTGCTAAATTGATTGAAGCTTACATTCTAGCACACAACAAGTCAAATTTCCAAAGTCAAGAAAAAGCATCAGATGATGCGTTGTTTGCCCTTTCCTACCAAGCCACGCATATCATCCTGTGCAATTATGTCAATTCTTTATTGTCCAGGCATTTGGCCCTCCAGGTGTTGTGGACTTCAATTCCCACAATTCCTAACAGCCAATAGGCCAAAACACTAGAAGATCGAAGTTGGACCATGCCCGCTCTAGTCCCTTTCCTTTAAGAAGGCTAAGCCAGTAAAAAAACTGGACTGTACTCAAGAGAAACGGATCCACCCCTCTGGGATACAAAGGAGATACAGCAATCCCGATTTGGAAAGCACCTATTTATGGCCAAGAAGCTGCCTCCCCAGCACATTCTCAAGCTCCAGAGTGTTTTCTGTTGGCAGTGCCGAGTTCTTATCGGGAGGTCTGTTTCGGCAGATGCGATACTCAAGTGAGAATTACTTCTGAACAAACATATATAGAAGTGCTTCTCAACTTGGACTTCATTGGACCTCCAAACCGGGTGCACTAATCAATTTCTTATTTTATTTATTTTGATTTGGATTTTTCCTCTCACAGTGAACAAAGACAGTTTTAGTCCTCTCTAGTATGTTTTTTTCCCCCATTCTTGGCTAGTCTACAAATATGATAAAACAAGCGGTTTGCCAATTTGAAAGTAATGTACGAGGAGTATTTTTAAAGCAAGGTCCGTTTTGTTGTAGACACTAGTAGTTCGCGCGCATACTGCAACGAGCGCGTGCGTCGTGTACCGGCATGCCTCGATAACAACTGTGCTCAGTTTCCGCTCTGTAGCTAACCTGTACGGTTCTGTTCTGTGCTTTGAAAATGTTTAAGACTATCAACTCACCCGCCACATGTGGTTCGCTCAGTGATACGGTTTTTGTCAGCAAGGAACCTGCCTGCTGCAGAAATTCATCGGAGCGTGAATTGATAGTCTTAAACATTTTTGAAGCACAGAACAGAACCGTACAGGTTAGCTACAGAGCGGAAACTGAGCACAGTTGTTCCCGAGGCATGCCGGTACACGACGCACGCGCTCGTTGCGGTATGCGCGAATTACTAGTGTCTACAACAAAACGGACCTTACTTTAAAAATACCCCTCATACATATGTTTAGATATACATTTCACATTAGAAATGTGGCACAGTGGGTTAAAGCCCTGTGCTGGCAGGACTGAAGACGGACAGGTCGCAGGTTCGAATCCTGGTAGAGGCGGATGAGCTCCCTCTATCGGCTCCAGCTCCTCATGCGGGGACAAGAGAGAAGCCTCCCACAAGAATGACAAAACATCAGAAATAATCTGGGCGTCCCCTGGGCAACGTCCTTGCAGACGGCCAATTCTCTCACAACAGAAGCGGTTGCTCCTGACACGACAAAAAAATAAATAAATAAGATATACATTTCCCCTATCAGCTCTTGCTTTTTTTTTTTTTTTGAGATATGGAACATATGCTCATAGATATGGAACATATGGTTCATCTGCTCGCCCATAGAAAATCATTATAACTTTATCTAAGAATTTAGAGCTGATGTGGTTGATCCAATGTAATTTTCTGAATCGGCGTTCCAAAGAACCTCAGGAGCAGACCAAAAAACCAAGACACGAGGAGGGCTTTTGGTGGAAGGATTCATCATCTGTTTCGGAAAAAAGGAAGAGAAGAACAAGTGGAGAGATTTTCAGCCTTCTCTGCCAAAGGGGTTCCTAAGACCATCAGAAATATATGCATCTGATGGTCTTTAGCAATCCCTCTGAAAGCCCTTCACGACCCCCACAAGGGGTCTTGACCCCCAGGTTGAGAAATGCTGATCTAGAGATTCCTAGAGAAAACACATCACTAGGCATTTGTAGGCCCTCCAGTGTGGTTCTATGGTCAACTTCTGGTGGAAATGACCATAGAGCAGTGTTCCTAGGGAGATATTCTCTCAGTAAAAAAATGTATATTTTTGAAACTATTTTAATGTATATGGATGTATTTGTCATGTGTTTTATATCATGCTTGGCATTGAATTATTGCCTGTTTGGAAGCCATTCTGAGTCCCTCCTCAGAGGTTGAGAAGGATGGGGTCAAGAAGGATGGGGGTGGCTCAATGCATTATGCAAAATAAGCATTTGCAGTATAGTTGATTTTGCCCAGGGGTGCTCTTGAGGCGCTCTTGGAGGAAAATAGACCTTGACATATGCGAGTTGTAGTTACTGGGATGTATAGTTCACCTACAATCAAAGAGCATTCTGAACTCCACCAATGATGGAATTGAACCAAATATGGCACACAGAACTCCCACGACGAACAGAAAATATATATCAGTGATTGGTTGGGGGGGGGGGGGGGGGGCAAAATACTGTTTGCTTACCGTTGAAAATTACCTAGGGCTGTCTCTGGGTATAAATGCCTGAAATAAATAAATAAATGTTTTTAAAATCCCCCATTTCCCACTTTTTGATGGTGAATTAATCAGATTTTTAAAAGGATCTAAGAACCCAAGAAAGATTAAGAATGATGGATGTATTAGGCTACAAGAATGATATATTCAGTGAGTCACACTAACATTTCAGTTAGAGCAGTGTTTCTCAACCTTCCTAATGCCAATATCACTTAATACACTTCCTCATGTTGTGGCGACCCCCAACCATAACATTATTTTTGTTGCAACTTCATAACTCTAATTTTGCTACTGTTATGAATCATAACGTAAATATCCAATATGCAGGATGTATTTTCATTCACTGGACCACATTTGCCACAAATACCCAATACGCCCAAATTTGAATACTGGTGGGGTTGGGGGGGATTGAATTTGTCATTTGGGAGTTATAGTTGATGGGATTTATAGTTAACCTACAATCAAAGAGCATTCTGAACTCCACCAATGATGGAACTGAACCAAACTTGGCACACAGAACTCCCATGCCCAACAGAAAATACTGGAAAGGTTAGGTGGGCACTGATTTTGATTTTTGGAGTTGTAGTTCACCTACATCCAGAGAGCATTATGGGCTCAAACAATGACGGATCTGGACCAAACTTGGCACAGATACTCAATGTGCCCAAATGTGAACACTGCTGGAATTTGGGGAAAACAGACCTTGACATTTGGGAATTGTAGTTGCTGGGATTTATAGTTCACCTACTATCAAAGAGCTTTCTGAGCCCCACCAACAATAGAATTAGGCCAAATTTGCCACACAGAACCTCCATCACCAGCAGAAAATATTGTGTTTTTTGTTGGTCTCTGACAACTCCTGACCCCCAGGTTGAGAAAGGCTGAGTTAGAGGATTCAGATTAAAGTTTAAAGTTGGAGCTAATATAGACTGCTTTTATGTTTGTCCAGTAGCATTTAGGGCTATTTTCTACATTTAGTATGAGCAGACTTCTTGTGCTGTTTTGTTCAGTGATGTCTCTGGGTTTGATTCACCTCATGCACTAACTTCTGGTGTCACCATGATAATGGGTAATCCCTTTATCTGGACAACACAGCTGAGGGCTTAGTCACCGCCCCCCCCCCCCCCCCCCCCAACTAAAAACACAAGATGTCATGGGTTCAGTTACATGTACATCGTGGAGAAGTCATAGGGATTACTAGAGACAATTGCTCAGTCAGGAGTCATTTCACGAGAGAAGAAAAGACTAATGCTCTTTGGGGGTCCAGACAGCCCTGGCTGCCACCGCCATTTCCATAAAAAAAGGCCAGTAGTGGAGAAAGTATAGGTGTATTTCAAGTTCTCCCAGAACAAACTAAGCTTCCACCATTTGCTATTCTACTCAGAGAAGAGGATGGTCATTATGATCGTAATTAAGGTACAGTACCCACACTGACTGGTGGATAAGTTGATCCAGGTTTTTTGATGCCTATGTCATAGAAGTTTCCTTTTGCCTTTTTCAGCCAATTCGTCACTTCAATTTTCACCTCCTCATCTGGGTTAAACCCCTGTGCCGGCAGGACTGAAGACCGACAGGTCGCAGGTTCGAGTCCGGGGAGAGGCGGATGAACTCCCTCTATCAACTCCAGCTCCTCATGCGGGGACACGAGAGAAGCCTCCCACAAGGTTGATAAAAACATCAAATCATCCGGGCATCCCCTAGGCAACGTCCTTGCAGACGGCCAATTCTCTCACACCAGAAGCGACTTGCAGTTTCTCAAGTCGCTCCTGACACGACAAAAAAACAAAACAAACAACAAACCTCCTCATCTTTGTTGGTGTTTTCCACCCAGGTGTTCCTTCAGTGTAGTGAACAGATGATAGTCTCTGGGTGCAAGATCGGGGTTGTGAGAGGGGTGGCTAAAAACATCCCAGCCAAATGCAGTCAACCACTCTTGTGTTGCATGAGTGATGTGCAGACGCACATTGTCATGAAGGAGACAGACTCACAATATATTCCGTACCCATTTTGTCACATGCTGTCTTGACATTACATCCTCTCCATAAACTGAAATGATTTTGCCATGAATCACAGCAGCGTTCATGCACTTAGCATTTAGGTAGCGTATTATAGCGCAAAAGTCACACTTGGAGGGAAACAGATTGAGGACGCTCATCTCTAACCTTCACCAAAACACCAGCTATATTTTTTTTGTCGTGTCAGAGCAGCCAGTCCATTATATTACATTTCTAACAGAACAAAGCAAACAAACAGAAAAATACACAACTTGTGAGTTTGGTAGCTGGTTAAATGTCCTTTGACCAGTATCTGGCCACTTGGAGTGCTTCCGGTGTTGCTGCAAGAAGATCCTCCATTGTGCATGTGGCAGGGCTCAGGTTGCAATGCAGCAGGTGGTCAGTGGTTTGCTCTTCTCCACACTCACATGTCGAGGATTCTACTTTGTAGCCCCATTTCTGAAGGTTGGCTCTGCATCTCGTGGTGCCAGAGCGCAGTCTGTTCAATGCCTTCCAAGTCGCCCAGTCTTCTGTGTGCCCAGGAGGGAGTCTCTCATTTGGTATCAGCCATTGGTTGAAGTGCTGGGTTTGAGCCTGCCACTTTTGGACTCTCGCTTGCTGAGGTGTTCCAGCGAGTGTCTCTGTAGATCTTAGAAAACTATGTCTAGATTTAAGTCGTTGGCGTGCTGGCTGATACCCAAACAAGGGATGAGCTGGAGATGTCTCTGCCTTGGTCCTTTCACTATTGGCTGCTATTTCCCTTCGGATGTCAGGTGAAAACACCAGCTGATGAGCTACTGATGACTGGCACTGCTCGTTTGCTTCCGCAGGCTTCCCGCTACATGGCAGTGATATCAACTTCCCCTGTGAAAATTCCCTACAAGCGCTCAGTTCCTTGTAACCATATTTTCTGGATAACCCTCATATTTCAAATACAATGATTAGAATCCCATGTGCAAATGCACCATTTCTGAAAAATTGCAGATGATGAATGATAGGCTGGGGCATATGTCATTTGAGGGACTCCTCCGAGATCATTCTCAAATGTGTTAAGGTCCCAAGACTTTAACCCTGCCCCTTTTTCTAGTTTTGGCGCACACGTGTGGTTTCCCCCCCTTCCCTTTCAGGTTTTAGTTTACAAAGCATAGGCTTTCAAGATACTAATTTAAACTCATTCTTTGCCTCTGCTGCAATTAGGGAAGAGAGAAACCCAGGCCTGATCTACTTTTCCTGCCTCTTGATCCTATCGCTGGCAGCTTCAAGTGATCGCTTCTGATAAATGTGAGGCTGTGTGTGTTTTTTTTGTAAGACAAAGCTGTTTACATTGAATGCCGTAATACTTCATCCTCCTCCAAGCTGATAGTAACTTATATCTTATGTAAAAAGCAGACAGGCACTGCCTTGCCCTCCGGGAGTTTGCACCGCCCTGTTCTTCACGCAGATAATGTTGCTCTCCTCTCTGCTACCTGACGTCTTCTGCATTTCCTAGGAAGGGATTCAGAGAGGTAGCCCCAATTCACTACCAACATTGACCTTTTTCATCCAATAAAAATGGCAATTTCACTTCCCATCTTAGGATTTCACAGAGGAAAACTGGGGCCAAGCAAAATCACAATGTGGTCAAGATGGCCAAAGGTATTCATGTGGAAGGAGACCAAGCTAGGAGAGTCTGCAGCAGTTTGCATTTGCCTGAGACTCCTGGGAAGGGGAAAATCCACCTACTTTCTTCTCTCTGCTGAGTCAATTGAGTACAGACTGCTTTTGTTCTTTGAATTCAGTTTGCAGCAATGTGAAGTAAGCCAAAGACTAAGGGAGAAAGTGGGAGGAGGAGAAAGAAACTGGGACATTTTAAAACCATTTGAAAAAGTGTAGCAACAAAGGACTAATCACAAGTGTCCCTATCAAACTGGGACAGCTGAAAGGTATGACTTCCCAGGGCCTGTTTTCATACTTGCATATATACTAGAGCAGTGTTTCTCAACCTTCCTAACGCCACAACCCCTTCATACAGTTCCTCATGTTGTGGTGACCCCGAAACATAACATTATTTTTGCTGCTACTTCATAACTGTAATTTTGCTACTGTTCATAACTGTAATTTTGCTACTGTTATGAATCCTAATGTAAATATCTGATATGGAGAATGTATTTTTATTCACTGGACCAAATTTTGCACAAATACCCGAAACACCCAAATTTGAATGATGCCTAATTGTAGACCAGCATCTGAAGGGAACGTATCTCGGCCTATCAGCCCGCCAGGACCCTTAGATCTTCGGGGGAGGCCCTGCTTTCTATCCCGCCTGCTTCACAGGTGCGGCTGGCGGGTACGAGAGACAGGGCCTTTTCTGTGGTGGCCCCGCGGCTATGGAACGCCCTGCCCTTGGAGGTAAGATCAGCCCCTTCATTGATGGCATTCCGAAGAACATTGAAGACCTGGATGTTCAAGCAGGCATTTGGTTAACTCAATGCAAAGAATGGTAATTGACTAAAGGACTGGCAATATGACGACGAACAGGATCACGTTTTTAGTTAAGAGCTGAACTGGATTGGTATTGATGTATAAATTGTGTTTTTATGTTTTTATGCTTTTAACTGTATATTGTTGACTGTTATATTATGCTGTAAACTGCGTTGACTCGCCGGCTAGGCTGAGAAACGGCGGTATATAAGTATTTAAATAAATAAATAAATAAATAAATACATAGGGTGCTTCCACACAGCCCTAAAATCCAGAATGCCAAGACAGATAATCCACAATATCTGCTTTGAACTTGGTTATGTGAGTCCACATTTCCATATAATCCAGTTCAATGTAGATTTTATACAGCTGTGCGGAAGGGCTCATAAAGTGTCATGATGGGCTGGATTCGGCCTGCGGGCTTTCAGTTTGACACTTGTGCTTTAAAATATCCCAGTTTCTCTTTCTTCCTCCCACTTTCCCCCTTTGTTCTCACCTTAATTGAATTGCTGCAGACTGAATTCAAAGGGTGAAGGTACCGTATATACTCGAGTATAAGCCGACCCAAATATAAGCCAAGGCACCTAATTTTACCACAAATAACTGAGAAAACGGATTGACTCTAGTATAAGCCGAGGGTGGGAAATGCAGCCGCTATGGATAAATTGCAAAATAAAAATAGATACCAATTAAATTACATTAATTGAGGAGTCAGTAGGCTATATATTTTTTAATATTTACAAAAATGGTAATTTAAGATAAGACTGTCCAACTCTGATTAAATGATTATTTACCTTCTTCAATGTAAATGTGCTTACGTATCCTTCCAATAATAATAAAGAGAGTAACATAATAAATGTAATAACAACAATAATAAAAAGAGTAAAATAATGAAAGTAGCATTAACAACAATTATGCAGTAAAATAATAAATGTATAATAATAGAGTAAAATGATAAATGGAATAATAATAAATGGAATAAAATGATAAATGAAATTAAAATACTAATAATAATAACAGAGTAAAATAATAAATAACCTTGACTCGAGTATAAGCCGAGGGGGACTTTTTCAGCCTAAAAAAAGGGCTGAAGAACTCGAGTATATACAGTAGTTTGCAGCCAATCGGCTCAGCAGCTGAGAGGGCAAAGGTGAAGGTGGGAAATTGCCCTTCCAAGCAGGATATGGCAAGAGTAAACTGCTGCAGCCTCTCCTAGCTTGTGTATGTTCTTCCTCCTTCATAACTTTTGCCATCTGATCAGCTCCTGATGTTGTCCATGTTTTCATTTGTGAAATGTCAGAGAGTATACTTACTTAGTGTACTTCTGACTGATTATTCCTGCAAGGTCTCCATTACATAGGAGTCTTGGAGATCCAGTTTTCCTGCTCCTTAGGGAGAGAGTTAAGTGGAGTGGGCTTGAGCCCCTGCTATCCTCTCATTTTGGGGTCCATGCGCCATTCCCCTCAGAACTAGAACTCAAGGCAGTTGATAAATTAAACCCAAAACAATACAAATAAAAATATGCTCCCAAATGATCACCAACATTCAAGGGTTATCTGGAAACAGGCATGTAGCCGGGGGTGGGGTGGGGGCTTGAGGGACTTCAGCCCCCTCCCCCGAAATTCTCATGGTGGTCCGCGAGAAGGCCTTACTGGTACATTGTTTAAACCGTTTATTTTCCGAGCCCAATTCAAGGTGCAGGTGCTTACCTACAAAGCCCTAAATGGTTTGGGACCATCCTACCTGCGTGACTGCATCTCCGTTTATGAACCCATGCGCTCGCTTCATTCATCTGGAGAGGCCCTGCTCACGATTCCGCCTGCGTCACAGGCGAGTCTGGTGGGGACGCGAGACAGGGCCTTTTCTGTGGTGACCCCCCGACTCTGGAACACCCTCCCCAAAGATATTAGACAGGCCCCTACGTTGGCAGTCTTCAGGAAGAACTTGAAGACCTGGCTGTTCCGATGCGCCTTTCCAGAATAGGAAAACTCCAACAACAAGTCCCAGAAGCACTTTAGTAGAACGTAAGATTGCTGGCACACTGCACTTGCCCTGAAATCCGACATATCACCTGTCACATCAGCACTTTTAATCTGTACCCATTACTTTGGCCGGGCCCCAGTTTTTACTGTGTTTTGTGTATTGCTTTTATTGTGTTGTTGTTTTAATATTGCTTCAATTGTTTTGATTTGCTTTTAGTTGTGTATTGTTTATGCTATGTTTTGAGGCCTTGGCCTTTGTAAGCCGCATCGAGTCCTTCGGGAGATGCTAGCAGGGTACAAATAAAGTTAATAATAATAAATAATAATAATGTTTATTCATATCATGATCTAATCACCATGCTTAATATATCCCATATGCATGGGGGTATTGGGGTAACGATACAAAAAAGAAGAGAACGACAGGCGGAGAGATCTTCAGCCTTCTCTGCCAAAGGGGTTCCCAAGACCATCAGAAATGTGTTTTCTGATGTATTGTCGAAGGCTTTCATGGCTGGAATCACTAGGTTCTTGTGGGTTTTTTCGGGCTATAGAGCCATGTTCTAGAGGCATTTCTCCTGACGTTTCGCCTGCATCTATGGCAAGCATCCTCAGAGGTTGTGAGGTCTGTTGGAAGTAGGAAAAATGGGTTTATATATCTGTGGAATGGCTGGGGTGGGGCAAGAAGCTCTTCCCTGCTGCAGTTAGGTGTGAATGTTTAGCTGATCACCTTCATTAGCATTTGAAGGCCTGCCTGAGCCTGGGAAAATCTGTTGCTGGGAGGTGTTAATCTGTGCCTGGTTTTTTCCTCTCTGTTGTTTAGCTGTTATAATTTTAGAGTTTTTTAATACTAGTAGCCAGATTTTGTTCATTTTCATGGTCTCTTCCTTTCTGTTGAAATTGTCCACATGCTTGTGGATTTCAATGGCTTCTCTGTGTAGTCTGACATGGTGGTTGTTGGTGTGGTCCAGCATTTCTGTGTTCTCAAATAATATGCTGTGTCCAGGTTCGTTCATCAGGTGCTCTGCTATGGCTGACTTCTCTGGTTGAAGTAGTCTGCAGTGCCTTTCATGTTCCTTAATTCGTATTTGGGCAATGCTGCGTTTGGTGGTCCCTATGTAGACTTGTCCACAGCTGCATGGTATACGGTAGACTCCTGCAGAGGTGAGAGGATCCCTCTTGTCCTTTGTTGAACGTAGCATTTGTTGGATTTTCTTGGTGGGTTTGTAGATTGTTTGTATGTTGTGTTTCCTCATCAGCTTCCCTATGTGGTCAGTGGTTCCCTTGATGTATGGCAGGAACACTTTTCCTCTGGGTGGATCTTCATCTTTACTCTCGTGGCTTGTTCTTGATCTTGCAGCTCTTCTGATGTCTGAGGTGGAGTATCCATTGGCCTGGAGAGCCCAGTTGAGGTGGTTCAGTTCATCTTGGAGGAGGTGGGGTTCGCAGATTCTTTTTGCACGGTCTGCCAAGGTCTGTCTGATGGTTTTTTGGCATCCTCTCTGAAGCCCCCTCGTGCCCCCCCCCCAGATCCCAAACCCCAGGTTGAGAAAAGCTGCCCTACATTATTTCAGCACCTTAAACAGGGCCTTTAAATGCAGACTAAAGCCCAGAACAGATAAATTGTCCCTTTGACATTGGAACCACCGTCACCTGTTCTCCTGAAGGTCAACCTTCCTTTATCATTGGTTGTTGACTTCCCCCAGGTCTCCTTTTTTGAAGGTACAAAGATGGAGGAGCTTCAGCAATTGGAAACTTGGGGACAACATACACAAAAGAAGAAGGTGTGTGTGATGCCCAGCTGACATTTATTCCACTGAGACTTGCTTAGCCCAGCTTTCTTGCTGGATAGAGCCCTTAATTAGTTTCATCAAAGCATCCAAGCTCTTTATATAATTAAGGACAGGGTACAATAACACCCAGCAACTCAGGCATGCTGCAATAAAGCCCATGCGTGTGCAACACAAAGGAAAACACGTCCCAGACTTTGTAGAGCACACAGTCGTAAAGCCCCAGTAAGGCATACTTTGCTATTTCACCCAGGTTAAATAACCTGGTTGGGTGACACAGCCTTGCTTGCAAGGTGACTTGAGGGCAAGACCCATGGCTCAGGTTTGCAGAAGCACGGACTTCACATACAGGGAGTCCTAAGTTGAAGATCCAATGTTTCCCAACAGGATACACTCCAGACCAGTGGTTCTCAACCTTTTTAATGCCGTGACCCCTTAATACAGTTCCTCATGTTGTGGTGACCCCCCCAACCATAAAATTAATTTTTTTTGCTACTTCCTAACTGTAATTTTGCTACTGCTATAAATCATAATCATAAGATATGATAGCCATGTATAAATATATGAGAGGAAGCTACAGGGAGGAGGGAGCAAGCTTGTTTTCTGCTTCCTTGGAGACTAGGACGCGGAACAATGGCTTCAAACTACAAGAGAGGAGATTCCATCTGAACATGAGGAAGAACTTCCTGACTGTGAGAGCCGTTCAGCAGTGGAACTCTCTGCCCCGGAGTGTGGTGGAGGCTCCTTCTTTGGAAGCTTTTAAACAGAGGCTGGATGGCCATCTGTCAGGGGTGATTTGAATGCAATATTCCTGCTTCTTGGCAGGGGGTTGGACTGGATGGCCCATAAGGTTTCTTCCAACTCTTTGATTCTATTATTCTATGATTCTATAATGTAAATATCTGATATGCAGAATGTATTTTCATTCACTGAACTATATTTGGCACAAATACCCAATATGCCCAAATTTGAATACTGGTGGGGTTGGGAGAGGATTGATTTTTTTTGTCATTTGGGAGTTGTAGTTGCTGG
This sequence comes from Anolis sagrei, assembly GCF_037176765.1. NCBI lineage: Eukaryota > Metazoa > Chordata > Lepidosauria > Squamata > Anolidae > Anolis > Anolis sagrei. The sequence goes on from NC_090034.1 coordinate 72,245,350, forward strand.
GATTTATAGTTCACCTACAATCAAAGAGCATTCTGAACTCCACCAACGATGGAATTGAACCAAACTTGGCACACAGAACGCCCATGACCAACAGAAAACACCGAAATGTTTGGTGTAATTGACCATGAGTTTTGGAGTTGTAGTTCAGCATTCAGAGAGCACTGTGGACTCAAACTATGATTGATCTGGGCCAAACTTGGCATGAATATATGTATTTTATCTATATGTATTTCAATCTTGTATTGTTGTATGATGTTTTAACTTGTATTAGTAGCATTGAATCCTTGCTGTAAGCCAGTCTGAGTCCCTCTATGGAGGTGAGAAGATCGGGATATAAAAATTTTAAAAATAAATACTCAATATGCCCAAATGTGAACACTGGTGGAGTTTGGGGAAAATAGACCTTGACATTAGGGAGTTGTAGTTGCTGGGATTTATAGTTCACATACATTCTGAAGGGAGGCTCATGCCAGTGAGTTCCTTCAAGACATATGGGTTCTGTGGGGGAAGTTTGGCCCAATGACAGAATTGGGCCAAACTTCCCCCACAGAACCCATATATCTTGAAGGGACTCACTGGCATGAGCCTCCCTTGAGCCTCGCATGCTTTCCCTCACCCGAACATGCGCACCACACTGCCATGCGCCAAGCATGCATGCTCTCCCTTCCCTTCTTTGAGTTTCAGAAATAGTCCTCCCTTTGAGAGGCTGGCCAATCACAGCAGGAGGAGGGAGGACTTTTGGTGGGAGGATTTGCTGTCTGTTTCCAAAAAGGAAGAGAAGGACAGATGGAGAGATCTTCAGCCTTCGCTGCCAAAGGAGTTCCTAAGACTAGGGAAGTCATGCTACCCCTCTATTCTGCTTTGGTTAGACCACACCTGGAATATTGTGTCCAATTCTGGGCACCACAATTCAAGAGAGATATTGACAAGCTGGAATGTGTCCAGAGGAGGGCGACTCAAATGATCAAGGGTCTGGAGAACAAGCCCTATGAGGAGCAGCTTAAGGAGCTGGGCATGTTTAGCCTGAAGAAGAGAAGGCTGAGAGGGGATATGATAGCCATGTATAAATATGTGAGAGGAAGCCACAGGGAGAAGGGAGCAAGTTTGTTTTCTGCTTCCCTGGAGACTAGGACGCGGAACAATGGCTTCAAACTACAAGAGAGGAGATTCCATCTGAACATGAGGAAGCACTTCCTGACTGTGAGAGCCGTTCAGCAGTGGAACTCTCTGCCCCGGAGTGTGGTGGAGGCTCCTTCTTTGGAAGCTTTTAAACAGAGGCTGGATGGCCATCTGTCAGGGGTGATTTGAATGCAATATTCCTGCTTCTTGGCAGGGGGTTGGACTGGATGGCCCATGAGGTCTCTTCCAACTCTTTGATTCTATGATTCTATGATTCTAAGACCATCAGAAATATATGTTTTCTGATCGTCTTTGGTGACCCTTCTGAAACCCCCTCACGACCCCTCCCCAGGGGTCCTGACCCCCAGGTTGAGAAATGCTGATATAGGATATTTATTTTTTATTTATATATTTACTTTGTTTTATATCCCGCCCTCTCTTCCTCGTTGGTAAATGTTCATGGCAAAGTTTAATTTCTTGTAAAATTTCAGATGTTTGCAGAGAATATAAAGTGAAAGCAACAGAGTAGATATGAGTAAATACAGCCAAAAAATAAGTGTTTAATGAGTGCTGGAAGATGAAGTTGAGTTGAAATTAGAATTGAGACTCAAGAAGCAATGCAAAAAGAGCAAAGAGTTTAATCAGGCCCTTTCTACATTACCATATAAAATGCGGATTGCTTTGAACTGCATTATATGGCAGTGTAGACTCATATACCATATATACTCGAGTATAAGCCAACCCAACTATTAACCGAGGCACCTAATTTTACCACAAAAAGTGAGAAAACATATTGACCCGAGTATAAACCGAGGGTGGGAAATGAAACAGCTACGGGTAAATTTCAAAATAAAAATAGATATCAGTAAGGCATCTGTAGGTTCAATTTTTTTAATATTTACATAAAACCCAACTCTGATTAAACCTTTATTCTAACCTTCTTCAATGTAAAAATACATATGTATCCTTCCAATAATAATAAAGAGAGTAAAAAATAAATAAATGTAATAACAATAATAGAGTAAACTAATAAATGTAATAATAATAATAATAATAATAATAATAATAATAATAAATAGAGTAAAAAATAAAGGCAATAACCTCTAGACTGGACTACTGCAACGCACTCTATGTGGGGCTGCCCTTGAAAACGGCCCGGAAATTTCAGATGATCCAACGGGTGGCAGCCAGGTTGTTAACTGGGGCTCCTTACAGGGAGCAGTCATCCCTCCTGTTGAAGGAGCTCCACTGGCTGCCATTCATCTACTGGACCCAATTCAAGGTGCAGGTTCTTACCTTCAAAGCTCTGAACGGTTTGGGACCTGCGTGACCGCATCTCTGTATATGAACCCACATGATCTATTCGTTCATCTGGAGAGGCCCTGCTCTCGATCCCACCAGCATCGCAGGCGCAATTGGTGGGGACGAGAGAGAGGGCCTTTTCGGTGGTGGCCCCTCGACTCTGGAACTCACTCCTTAAGGACATCAGGCATGTCCCAACTCTGGCAGTCTTCAGGAGGAGCTTGAAGACGTGGTGTTCCAGTGTGCCTTTCCGGAATAATGATCTCATAGCACTTTGTCCCTCCAAAGCACTTTATACTTTTAGGTCTGCTCGTATGTCTTCCACAAACGCCACTATCACCTTTTCGCCCATGCCTCAGCACTATTCCAATTGTAATTTTTACATTTGGCCTTCCCACAGTTTTAATTGTATGTTGTCTTATTGATAATGTTATATGTTTATCGTTTATGTTTTATTTTAATTGCTTGTATTGTTGTATTATTGCCTGTATTGTTGTGTTTGGGCTCGGCCTCATGTAAGCCGCACCGAGTCCCTTGGGGAGATGGTAGCGGGGTACAAATAAAGCGTTATTATTATTACTATTATTATTATAACAACAATAATAATCAAAGTAAAACAATACATGTAATCATAAATAGAGAAAAATAATAGATGCAATAATACTAATAAAGAGAGTAAAATAATAAATGTAATAAAATAATAATAGCATAAAATAGTATAAATGTACTACTAATAATGCAAAATAATAAATGTAATAATAATAATAATAATAATAATAATAACAACAACAACAGAGTTAAATAATTAATAACTGACTCGTTTATAAGCCAAAGGGGGTCTCTTCAGCCTAAAAAAGGGCTGAAAAACCCAGCTTATACTTGAGTATATACGGTAATCTAGTTCAAAGCAGATAATGTGGATTATATGGCAGTGTAGAAGGGGTCTCAGAAATTGATACTTATCTGTGAGAAAAAAACCTTTTGGGGATAAAGCCTGCCAGTAAGCCTATGCAAAGAACTGCTTGCCTGAAACCTGAAAAGGTGAGAACAGGAAAAGAGTGAGATCTATATTAGGGTTAGAACAATCCGTTTTCTCATTATCTGTCGATTTTTTGCTCAACTGAAACTGGATGGAAACTGAAACAGACTATTTCCCTGTAGAAACCACTTTAGGGCTGAAGTTCGAGCAATAACAAAAGAAAAGGGGGTTTTGTTTTTGGTCTATGGTTGGATTCAGATGGTTGTTTGCTCACCCGTTTCGAAAACCTTAGCATTGTGGAAGAAAACGCTTGGGACCACATTGGTGCAAAGGAGTTAACAAATAAAGCTATCCAGCTGGTGGCTCTTGAAAAGTCCCTGAACAAGGAAGGAAGGGAGGAACTTGCTGAAAAGATTAAAAACCCTTCGCGGCCAGCCTCACCCTCTCTCATAAGACAAACACCTGTCAACAGTTCATAGGAAATACAAGTTCTCATCATTTCTGTTCTGCCATGATACGAATCTGGTCAGCTTTGCGTATCCACAAATTCAGCATCCATGGAGTCAACCATTCACTAAATGTCCTTTGACCAGTAGCTGGTTACATGGAGTGCCTCTGGTGTTGCTATAAGAAGGTCCTCCATTGTGCATATGGCAGGGCTCAGGCTGCATTGTAGTAGGTGATCTGGGGTTTGCTCTTCTCCACACTCGCATGTCGTGGACTCCACTTTGTGGCCCCATTTCTTAAGGATGGCTCTGCATCTTGTGGTGTTCGGCACCTTCCAAGTCGCACAGCCTTCTGTATGCCCAAGAGGGAGTTCCTCATTTGGTATCAGCCATGGGTTGAGTTCCAGGTTTTAGCCTGCCGCTTTTGGACTCTCGCTTGCTGAGGTGTTCCTGCAAGTATCTCTGTAGATCTTAGAAAACTATTTCTTGATTTAATGCGTTGGCGTACTGGCTGATATTCGAACAGGGGATGGGCTAGAGATAGCCCCCGGTGGCGCAGTGGGTTAAACCCCTGTGTCGGCAGGACTGAAGACGGACAGGTCGCAGGTTCAAATCCGGGGAGAGGCGGATGAGCTCCCTCTATCAGCTTCAGCTCCTCATGCGGGGACCTGAGTGAAGCCTCCCACAAGGATGATAAAAACATCAAATCATCCAGGCGTCCCCGGGCAACGTCCTTGCAGACGGCCAATTCTCTCACACCAGAAGCGACCTGCAGTTTCTCAAGTCACTCCTGATATGACAAAAAAAAAAAATCACTGCCTTGGTCCTTTCATTGTTGGCTGCTACTTCCCAGCGAATGTCAGATGCTGCAATATCAGCTAAACAGTGTAATTTCTCCAATGGTGTGGGGTGTAGACATCCTGTGATAATGTGGCATGCCTCATTAAGAGCCACATCCACTGTTTTAATGTGGTGATATGTGTTCCACACTGGGCATGCGTATTCAGCAGCAGGGTAGCACACACAAGAACAGATGTCTTCACTATGTCTGCATGTGATCCCCAGGTTGTGGCAGTCAACTTTCATATGATATTATTTATAGCGTCCACTTTTTGCTTGATAGTCAAGCAGTGCTTCTTGTAAGTCAGAGCACGGTCCAGGATAACACCTAAGTATTTTGGTGTGCCGCAATGCTCCAGTAATCCTCAGAGCTCAAGATGCTTGTCTGTTCTTAAGGTGAAAAGTACATGTTTGTGTTTTAGATAAATTAGGAATCAGCTGGTTTTCCTTGTAATAGGCAGTAAGAGCACCTAAAGTTTTGGAGAGCTTCTGTACAACCATTTCAAAGCTCCTTGCTTGGATGGTGATGACACGATCATCAGCATAGATGAAACTCTGTCCCTTCTGGCAGTGACTGATCATTTGTGCAAATGTTAAACATTGATGGAGCAAACACACTCCCCTGAGGTAGGCCGTACTTCTGTTTTCACCATCTGCTTCTCTGGCCCTGGAACACAACAAAAAAGCTCCTGTTTTGTATCAGATTTCCTATGAAGTGGGTGAGGTGGTTATCATTTGTGATATTATAAGTTTTTCTCAGGAGAAGACGATGATTTACATGGTTATAAGCTACTGACAGGTCTATGAAGACAGCTCCTGTAATCTGCTTCCTTTCAAAACTATCTCTTATGTGCTGAGTCAGATTCAGCACTTGTGATGTGCAGCTTTTGTCTCTCCAGAAGCCAGCTTGCTGTGGAATCAGACATGGGTCTGTTCTTTCCATAATTCCATGCAAAAGAAGTCTTTCCACAACTTTGTAAAGATGGCACAACAAGGAGATTGATCTATAGCTTTTTGGATCATTACGGTCTTCACTGGTTTCAAGATGGCTATGACTCTTCTTTCCTCCAGATTTTGGGGATCTGACAGGATGTAATGCAGTTGTTCATCAGCTTCAGCATCCAGCACCTTGCTTTTGAGCCAAAGTTCCTAATTTGTTCCATCTGTAGATCATCCAGGCCAGCTGCTTTGCCATCTTTACGTTTATTGAGCGCCATGTCCAATTCTGTAGATATTAAACTTTTTTTAAAAAATGTTTGTATTTTTAAATACATTGCAACTGTACCCTTGGTTCGCTTCTAACATGATAAATACTTGAAAATATTCAAAGTAAAACACTTTTGCTATTTTATATAAGGGATGCATTCTACTATGCCATTGTTGACCACAGATTTGGTCCTGGAACCAAAACCATCAGATACCAAGTATCCACAGTGTTCCTCACCCTGGAATTCCCCCTTGACTCTTCACTGAACATATATTTATTGGGGCTTCATCTTTAGTCCTAGGTTAGGAATTAATGTATACAATTGACAAGCAAAACCAAAAATTATAATAACTATCAAAACAGATACATTACAACAGCCTAACAAAATTTTCCCTCCTTCCTCTGGCCCGTGAACCCACCACCGATTACTTCCATCACTACTCCCTGTGAATCTTTTCTATCTATATCTTTATCCATAATAAAAGTGAAAATATGTATGTGTGTGTGTGGCTTGGGTGCCCACTTTCACAGATAGGCTCCCGCTTCCACAAACAGCTATGATCCCCACACTTGAGGAGCCACCAAAAGCCCTCCCTCCAAAGATATTAAAGGTTATAGCGAGTGCCATGAACATGTCCTGCCAATGTCCTCCACAAACGCCATGCTGCCCACCACCCAAGTGAAGGCTTTCATACAGGGACAATATCATCCTAGATTTTAAGTGTTTCTACCACCACAGACATCCCAGTGTTTCTGACTCTCTCTATTGGTGTGAAATTTGCATGATCCTGCCCACTGCCTCTTCCATAACCCTTTCCTACTCTTTTCTGCAGGACACAGCAAACAGAGCCGAATTGATCAGCAACAAACATACTGGAGGGGTTTGGGGGAGTAACGCAACATGATGGAAGTTGTAGTTCACCCTGCATCAAGACAGAGCACTGTGACTCCCACCAACAATGGACCTCGACCACATTTGGCCCACAGAACCCTCATGAGCAACAAAAAATACTGGAGATCTTTGGGGAGAATTGACCTTAATTGATAGGAGTTGCAGTTCGGCCACATCAATAGAGCACAGTGAACCCAAACAACGATGGAATTGGAACAAATTTAGCACACAGATCAAAATGCCCAAATTTGAATACTGGTAGATTTTGGGGGGAATTGGCCTTGATATTTGGGAGTTGTAGGCAGAGGTGGCCCTAGGTAATTTTCACTAGTAAGCAAACAGTATTTTGCCCCCCCCCCAACCAATCATTGATATATATTTTCTTTTCGTCATGGGAGTTCTGTGTGCCAATTCCATCATTGGTGGAGTTCAGAATGCTCTTTGATTGTAGGTGAACTATACATCCCAGTAACTACAACTCGCATATGTCAAGGTCTATTTTCCCCCAAGAGCGCCTCAAGAGCGCCCCGGGCAAAATCAACTATACTGCAAATGCTTACTTTGTGTAATGGGTTGAGCCGCCCCTGGTTGTAGGTACTGGAATTTATAGTTTGCCTGCAGTCAAAGAGTACTCTGAACCTCACCAACAACCTCATGAACATAAAATAATAATAATAATAATAATAATAATAATAATAATAATAATTTATTTGGACATATGTGGTGGGACTGCAGAGCTGTCCAAAAGTTCTGGTATGAAATATATAAAAAGATCAGAGAAATTCTCAAGATACAATTTGAATTTAAACCGGAGTAATTTTTGTTGGGAATGACAGAATTCAACTTAAATAAGAACGATAATAAGATCTTTTTCTATCTCACCACTGCAGCAAGAATCTGTATAGCGCGTCAATGGAAAAGTAAGGAGACACCAACGATCAACTCCTGGATTGAGAAAACGATGGATATAATGAACATGGATCTGCTAACCCAGAAAGTATCCCAAAATAGATCAATATCCGACAAGACGAATTGGAAGAAACTTACAAATTACCTAGAAAGGAACAAATAAAAAATTAAGTCAATACAGGAATAAAATAAGGGCCCTCTGGGCAAAGACAGGGTTGGTTAGTGTATAACCTTCATTTTAACACAAAATTGCAAAAGAAAGAAGACTAATGTTCATTTGAGGTACCTGGAAGTTAGAGGGTAAATGTCATATTAGATGTTATGTTAGTATGTTATTGTCATAGGATGGTCGGTATGTAAATTTTGTAGATGTTAATTGTTATTTGTTGTTTGTCAGGTCTGTCAGTCTTGTGATGTTAGTTGTACAATATAAAACTCAATAAAAATAAATTTAAAAAAATAATACTTTATTTATACCCTGCTCCATCTCCCCCAGGGGGACTCAGTGCGGCTTACATGAGGCCATGCCCATCAGTACAGTAGGTAGGTAAAGGTAGTCCCCTGACATTAAGTCCAGTCATGTCTGACTCTGGGGTGTGGTGCTCATCTCCATTTCTAAGCCGAAGAGCCAGCATTGTCCGTAGACACCTCCTAGGTCATGTGGCCGGCATGACTGCATGGAGCGCCGTTACCTTCCCGCCGGAGCAGTACCTATTGATCTACTCACATTTGCATGTTTTCGAACTGCTAGGTTGGCAGAAGCTAGGGCTGACAGCGGAAGCTCACGCCGCTCCCCGGAATCGAACCTGCGACCTTTCGATCAACAAGCTCAGCAGCTCAGTGCTTTAACACACTGCGCCACCGGGGGCTCCAACAATATAACACAAAACATAACAAATCCAAAAAATCAAATACATAAAATATAGTAAGTATAGATCATTGATGTTGCAATCCCAGGCGACAGCAGGATGGATGAGAAGCAACTGGAAAAAGTTAAACGATATGAGGATTTAAAGATAGAACTGCAAAGACTGTGGTCCCAGTGGTGATCAGTACACTGGTGCAGTGCCTAAAGACCTTGGCCTGCACTTAAAAATGATTGATGTGGATGAAATTACCATCTGTCAGCGGTAAAAGGCCACCCTACTCGGATCTGCATGCATTATTCACCAGTACATCACACCGTCCTAGACACCTGGGAAGTGTCCAACATGCGATGCAATACAACAGCCAGCATAGTGATCTCGTTTACTGTGTAGTAATCTTGTTGTGTATCAAATAATAATATTCTATAATAATAATAATAATCATAATTTTATTTGTAGACTGCCCTATCTCCCTGAAGGGATTCAGGGTGGTTTTCAGGACATATGGCAAACATTCAATGCCAACAAAGAACATATAAACAAATTACATTAAACAATATAAAACAACCGAACTATAAACTTAATACCAAATAAAAATTATTAAAAAATAAATCTTTAATAACCCAACATCTGGAAGTTTGTGCAGTTCCTGCCACTGCTTTAGAGATAAGCATTATCAGACTGCAGCCTTGAGAGGGGAGAAACATTATCTCAAATATCCAAACTCCATGACAGGGTGCGGGGAATGTGTGGGCACCTAGATATTGCTGGATCCTGACTCTTGCAGCTCCAGCCACCAAGATCAATGGTGGGGGATGTTGGAAGCTGCAATCCAATAGCAACTGGAAGGCCAGACATTCCCTTCTTACTCTAGAGATTTGGGTCCCTTCTACACTGCCATATAATCCAGATTATCAATGCAGATAATCCACATTATCTGCCTTCACATTATCTGCCTTCATGCTGGGAGTTAACCAGATGTGGTTAACTCCCAGCATGCCTTATCATGTACTGGCTAGGGTTACTGGACATCTGGTACATTGCATTCTTCTCACTCCAGCTTTAAGTATGAATAGAGAACTTTATATAGGTCTACTCAGAAGTCCTAGTCAAAGCCTAGATCCGCCTAGTCAAAGCCATGGTATTCCCTGTAGTAACCTACGGATGTGAGAGCTGGACCTTAGGGAAGGCTGAGAGAAGGAAGATCGATGCTTTTGAGCTGTGGTGTTGGAGGAAAGTTCTGAGAGTGCCTTGGACTGCGAGAAGATCCAACCAGTCCATCCTCCAGGAAATAAAGCCCGGCTGCTCACTGGAAGGAAGGATACTAGAGACAAAGTTGAAGTACTTTGGCCACATCATGAGGAGACAGCAAAGCCTGGAGAAGACAATTATGCTGGGGAAAGTGGAAGGCAAAAGGAAGAGGGGCCGACCAAGGGCAAGATGGATGGACGGCATCCTTGAAGTGACTGGACTGACCTTGAAGGAGCTGGGGGTGGTGACGGCCGACAGGGAGCTCTGGCGTGGGCTGGTCCATGAGGTCACGAAGAGTCGGAGACGACTGAACGAATGAACAACAACAACTCAGAAGTCCAGTTATGTTCAGAGGACAAGGGTAGTTCTTGGAACGATTACGTCTTTGGATTACAATAAGCATGCCACTAGCAGTCATAGTCCAAAATGTAATGTTTTTCAAACTTTGTGTAAGAAATGTTTGCCCCAAAATGGGATGTTTCTGGAGAAAGTTGGCGAAGCTAGTCTAGAAACAAAGTTGTAAGAGATTTTGGTATATTTAGGTTGGAGAAGAGATGATGAAGAAGCATGACAGTAATAATAAAATGTATTTATATTCCCCTCTATCTCCCCGAGGGGACTCAGAATGGATTACAGTATACACATATACAGGCAAACATTCAATACCTTTTATACAGTGAACAATGTCATATAATACACAAACAAAGGCAAAGATTTCCCTTTCTATTTCTGGCATCTGGAGGCGATGCTCAACGCTGGCCATGGGGAAGTGCTCTTGCTCCATTTTCCATCCTGATGAGCCTGTTGTCCATATGTTGTAGAGCAATTTAGAATGGCTGTGGATTAGGCCCAAGCCATTGTGGGTTGCCTGGTGAGAAAAGAGAAGCCAATATTGCAAAATAAATCTCACCAAGTTGAAGCAGAAACCACTGAGATATTTATTGCGATCCAGCTGGAAAGGATGTCATACCACGATCATTCGTCAAGCAGACATACATTGAACACAAAATAAAGCCTTTTTATACATATACAGAGCTGTCTGATTGGTTGGCGCTCTACAGCTGGGAGGAGGCTTGGTCGCCTCCTGAGCGCCTTAACCAATGGGTGAGCTCATGCCACTTCGGCCTCCTGGCCAATCAGGAAAGAAGGAGGCGGAATGAGAGGGAAACAATGAGAACTGGAGTGGATTATGGAAATATGTGGTGTCCAAATGGCTGGCAAGTCCACAGGGGCCTTCTAGCCGACCAGCTTATTGTCTTGAGGGGTGGCAATCAATGTTGATGTCTGGCAAGATGGCCAGAATCCGGATTTTTCTTGAACTGAGATATGGAGACAATGGGGAAATCCTGGCTGTAGTTTTGGTGGATGGAAGATAACTGAGAGAACAGATCAGGACAAATTGTGGCTTTCCGAAGGCCCTTTGTCCTGTTGAGATGAGATCATCTATGCCAAGTGGGCATCTCCCTCTGGGGGGACATACTCCGAGCCCCAGACTCGCTGCCCATTGTATTGTCCATGCAAATATGTCTCTTGATGAGGTTCTTTGCAAACAGGAGATTTTCTCCTTCCCAGGGTCACTGAGGGTGGCTTCTTATATTTTTATACATTTCTTATAAAAGGGAATGGGGCAGAAGGGTCAGGCAAAGGTCAGATACACAGGGAGAAATATAGAAATCATAGTGCAGACAACATACCCACTTACCCTCCCACCATAGTCCCATAGTGAAATTGATGAGAGCCTCGATCATGGCTCAGTATATGTCCATAGTTCATAGCAAAACTATAAGTTACTATCTTTTATTGGGGGGGGGGGGGGGTTCATGTTCGATCTCACATATACCTTCTTGGTTGAGTGTTGTTGGCATGGCTGTATGGAGCACCCTTTACTTTCCCACAGAGGCAGTACATATTGATCTACTTACATGTTTTCGAACTGCTAGGTTGGCAGGAGCTAGGGCTAACAGTGGGAGCTCACCCTGACCCACAGCTTTGAACTGCCAACCTTTCATTTGGCACGTTTTTCTGCAACTAGCAGTTTAACCCACTGTGCTACTGTAGCTGTCACCCAGATCATGAATGGTTGTCCCAGTGGCTGTATCTACACAGCATAATTATAGCAGTTTGACACCACTTTAACTGCCATGGCACCATCCTTTATTTCACCCTCTTGTGCAATTAAACCCTATTGTTTTATCCCACCTGAACCTCCTTCCAGATGCAATACAGTGCTCATCTCACCCAGTGTTTTTAAACGTTTTAATCTTTGCAACTGGCCCTGCCCATTGTGTCTAATTATTGTGGTTTTATATTGCATCGTGTGTTTATTCTGTATTGCTTTTTGTATTATTATTTTCATTATATTTTATTGCTGTATTTTTTATGTTGTATGTGCTGTCGCATGCTGGGACTGAAATAATGTCTGTTTACAGGATGTGCTCTCTGTATGCCCAACGGGATGCTGGGGTGCCTCAGCTGAAGGGCCCTTTAAATTTCCCAACACAAAGTTCTATTGAGGCTCCAGATAAGTTCAACAAAGTTCTTTATAACCTTGGAAAACCGGTAGCTTCTTCAATCTGCAAACAAGGGCAGGCAACTGGTAGTAAACTGTTCCTTTCTTCCTTAGGGAAATCCTTTGTCCCCTCCCTGGGCAATCTCTCTTTACCTTGCTGGTGTGAGGCCCCTACTCCCGGCTCCAAGCTGCTTTAGAGATAGCCCGAGTGGTCCCTTACCAAGCAAGGTTCCTGTAGATCTGCCAAGCTGAAATGTGTCCTTTAGTTTCTCCACAAAGGCTGTAGAAACTATTTCTTTACTCCCCAGCAGAGCTGTGGATCTATTTTTTAACCCTCAGCAAAAGCTGTGGATCTATTTCTTTAACCCCCAGCAAAAGCTGTGAGAAGTGAAGCCTTTGTGCAGGTGGGAAAGAGAATCCCACACGTCCTGCTGTTAGGCTTCAAACATTGAGACTGAACAAAGGTCTTCCTTTGCCTCCAAAACCCTGGGAAAAGGGGTGGGTCTAAAGATTCTAATGATGATTGCCAAGTTGTTGGCCCTATGATTGCAACCTGAGGGAAGCTACCTTATTGCAAAATGCATAGCTTAAATAGATCCATGCAAACTAGCAGTGCAAGAAAGGGAATTCAAATCTCCTGGCACTGCCGTGCCAGCACATTGTATATTTACTTTGTTATAATTGTTGGGCTTGGCCTCATGTAAGCCGCCCCGAGTCCCCTTGTGGAGATAGTGGCGGGGTATAAATAAAGTATTATTATTATTAATATGCTATGAAATTTTGGGATTTGTAGTTTCTTGTGGCATCAGAGCTCTCTGTAAATATCCAACAAAAGTACAAATCTCAGAATTCCACAGTGTCGATCCATGGCAGTTCATGAGGTGCTGAACTGCTATAACTCTGCAGTGTGGATACAGATGCACACGGAATCATGACCATGGAAATGACCCCATGAGAGTTTATTTATTTATTTATTTACTATATTTGTATACCGCCCTTCTCAGCCCTCAGGCGACTCAGGGCGGTTTACAGAGGCAACGATTCGATGCCCAAGAACATCATAAAATATTTAAAACATTAATACATAGTATAAAACCAAACAAAAGTAATAAAAACATAAGCCATTTGCATTGTCGAAGGCTTTCATGGCTGGAATCACTAGGTTCTTGTGGGTTTTTTCAGGCTATATGGCAGACCTCACTACCTCTGAGGATGCTTGCCATAGATGCAGGCGAAACGTCAGGAAAAAATGCCTCTAGAACATGGCCATAAGCCATTTGCGTCTCCTAATAAAAAACATTATCCATCTCATTGTCCAGTCGTTCCAAGTTCCTATGTCTTTTACATTGTATTTTCAAACGCCTGCTTGAACAGCCAGGTCTCGACTCTTTTCCGAAATGTTAAGAGGAAGGGGGCCAATCTAATGTCCCTAGGAAGGGCGTTCCATAGCGGAGGGGCCACTACTGAGAAGGCCCTCTCTCTCGTACTTGACAAACGTATTTGTGATGCAGGTGGGATCAAGAGCAGGGCCTCCCCGGACGATCTTAAAGTCCTAGCAGGTTCATAAGAGGAGATGCATTTGGACAGGTGAGTAGGGCCAGGACCATTTAGGACTTTTTAGGCTAAAGTCAGCACTTTGAATTGTGCCCGGTACCAGACTGGCACTCAGTGGAGTTGGTTCAACAGAGGAGTTGTATGCTCTCTGGGCGCCGCTCCTGTTACTAATCTGGTTGCCGTCCGTTGGACCATTTGAAGCTTTCGGACAGTCTTCAAAGGCAACCCCACGTAGAGTGCATTGCAGTAGTCTATACGGGATGTAACCAGAGTGTGGACTACTGTGGCCAAGTAAGACTTCCCAAGGTACGGGCGCAGCTGGTGCACAAGTTTTAACTGTGTAAATCTCCCCTGGTCACCACCAAAACCTGGGGTTCCAGGCTCAGCGATGAATCCAGGATCACACCCAAGCTGCGAACCTGCATCTTCAGGGGGAGTGTAACCCTGTCCAACACTGGCTGTAACCCTATGCCCTGTTCGGCCTTGCGACTGACCAGGAGTACCTCTGTCTTGTCTGGATTCAATTTCAATTTGTTTGCCCTCATCCAGACCATCAGAGAAACTGCCTTTACCTTCTGTGTGAGCAACATAGGATATACTAAGCCTTTAAATAGGAAGAGGCCAGATTAGTGAAGGGACCATGTGGCTAATCTATTATTTAAAGGGTGTGAACTGAGTGTGTAGAGGCTTGCTAACACTGTGGAAAAACTTGTGTAGGCAAGTCTTGGTAGTGAGGCGTTCGGAAGGGAAGGCGGCGGAACCTTGCTCATTTGTCCCTTGGATGTAAACATCCAACCGTCCAGGAAGTGTCTTTTCCCCCAGCTTCCATTATTGTCTTAATGATAGCTTGTGTTCCTTGTGGAATGCTCTGCATACATTGTGGTTCGCTGTTTACCCTACTTATGTGGAGAGTAACTTGGAAACCCATCATGTCTCTCCCTTATCTATCACTCCCAGGAGGAACCCCAGCCCTCCAATTGTCCCCATCTGGCAGCTCCAGTCCTGCTTAATTCTCTGTTGTGTTTCTCTTTCTTCCTTTGCTTTCCTCCTTTATCCTCAGCATTGCTACAAACCGAGTTCAGCATAGAAGTAGCTTGAACACAAGGTGTATCTCCGCCAGTTTTCTGAACCTTCCTAATGCAGTGACACCTTAATACAGTTCCCCATGTTGTGGTGACCCCCAACCATAAAATTATTTTTGTTGCTACTTCATAACTGTAATTTTGCTACTGTTAAGAATCATAATATAAATATCCAATATGAGTACTCGTAAGGTGGGGGGATTGATTTTGTCATTTGGGAGATGTAGTTGCTGGGACTGATTGTTCACCTACAATCCAAGAGCATTCCTTACGTTGTGGTGACCTCCAACTATAACATTATTTTCGTTGCTACCTCATAACTATCATTTTGCTACTGTTATGAATCACAATATAAATATCTGATATGCAGGATATATTTTCATTCGCTGGATCAAATTTGGCACAAATACCCAATACACCTAAATTTAAATACTGGCGGGGTTGGGGGGGGGGGTTGATTTTGTCATTTGGGAGTTGTAGTTGCTGGGATTTATAGTTCACCTAAAATCAAAGAGCATTCTGAATCCGTCAATGGTGGAATTGAACCAAACTTGGCATACAGAACTCCCATGACCATAATGGAAGGGTTTGGCGGGCATTGACCTTGAGTTTTGGAGTTGTCGTTTATCCAGAGAATACTGTGGATTCAAACAATGATGTGTTTAAAATGGTCTTTATTAATTTTCATAAAAGCATACAGAAAGTGGAACTTTTATCTTTGCAAAAGTTCCTACCTGAGTGGGTAAAGTAAGATAGGAGTAGAAAAGAAAGAGGGGGTAGCAGTATAGAAAAAATAGAGTAGTCTAATGATAGTGGCTACTGGAATCATATTGTGTGCAGGGTGTAGAAATTCTGAACTCCACCAACGATGGAATTGAACCAAACTTGGCACACAGAACTCCCACAGCCAACAGAAAATACTGGAAGTGTTTGGTGGACATTGACCTTGAGTTTTGAAGATGTAGTTCACCTATATCCAGAGAGCACTGTGGACTCAAACAATGATGGATCTGGACCAAACTTGGCACAGATACTCAATATGCCCAAACATGAACACTGCTGGAGTTTGGGGAAAATAGAAGTTGACATTTGGGAGTTGCAGTTGCTGGGATTTATAGTTCACCTACAATCAAAGAGCATTCTAAACCCCACCAACGATAGAATTGGGCCAAACTTCCATCACAGAACCCCCACGACCAACAGAAAATATTGTGTTTCCTGATGGTCTTTGGAGATCCCTCTGACAGCCCCTCGTGACCCCCCCCCCCCGGGGTCCCAACCCCCAGATTGAGAAATGCTGATCTGGAGGATCACATGACTCCCACCTCTGAAGTATTATTATTATTATTATTATTATTATTATTATTATTATTTGTGTGTGGAGAAGAGCAAAAGACAGACCACCTACTGCAATGCCACCCGAACCCTGCCACATGCACAAAGAAGGACCTTCTTGCAGCAACACTAGAGGCACTCCAAGTGGCCAGCTACTGGTCAAAGGACATTTAATAGACTACCAAGTCTGCAAACTTTGTGTTTTGTTTGTTTGTTTGTTTGTTTATTTGTAATGCAATACAACCATTTTGGTTCGCTCCTGACATGATACATAAATAAATATTATTTGTTTCTAACATTTCTACCCTGCCATTCTCAACCCCCGAGGGGGGACTCAGAGCGGCTTACACTGGCAACAATTTGATGCCGCAACAAATATGACAAATATAACAGCAATTTAAAACAATAAATAAACAATAGATTAAAAACAGTTAAAACATTATTATCAAAATCATATAGCCATTTCCAGGTGCCTGTGAGATCCACCCTGCTTGAGTATTTGAACTGGGCTCATCTTCTGCCCATCAGAAAATGTAATATTATCAGCAACTCAAAGTCACAACCAACAAGAGGAGTTTCTTCCTCTAAGACAGTGGTTCTCAACCTTCCTAATGCCGCGACCCCTTAATACAGTTCGTCATGTTGTGGTGACCCCCAACCATAGCATTATTTTCATTGCAACTTCATAACTGTAATTTTGTTACTGTTATGAATCGTCATGTAAAGATCTGATATGCAGGATGTATTTTTATTCACTGGACATAAATACCCAGTACACCCAAATTTGAATACTGGTGGAATTTTTTTTTTTGGGGGGGGATTGATTTTGTCATTTGGGAGCTGTAGTTGCTGGGATTTATACTTCACCTACAATCAAAGAGCATTCTGAACTCCGCCAATGATGGAATTGAATCAAACTTGGCACACAGAACTCCCAAGATCAACAAAATACTGGAAGGGTTTGGTGGGCATTGACCTTGAGTTTGAGAGTTGTAGTTCACCTACATCCAGAGGGCACTGTGGACTCAAACAATGATGGATCTGGACCAAACTTGACAGGAATACTCAATATGCCGAAATGTGAACACTGGTGGAGTTTGGGGAAAATATACCTCGACATTTGGGAGTTGTAGTCACTGGGATTTATAGTTCGCCTACAATCAAAGAGCATTCTGAACCCCACCAACGATGGAATTGGGCCAAGCTTCCCACACAGAACCCCCATGACCAACAGAAAATAATGTGTTTTCTGATGGTCTTGGTGACCCCTCTGACACCCCCTTGTGACCCCCCCAGGGGTCCCGACCCCCAGGTTGAGAAACGCTGCTCTAAGAGCTGGAAGTTTGGGATTTGTCATTCTTAATGATGATGAAATGCTGCCGGCGTTTGCTTTTACCTATTAAGAAGGGCAAGATTTCAGCCCTCTCCTCCTGCTGAGTTACTTGAGAACTGATTACTTTTGCACTCAATTTGGAGCAATTGGAGTAAGCTGAGGATGAAGATGGAAAGCTGAGAGGAGAGCAAAACGGGGATATTTAAAATGCACTTGCAAAATCAGGACAACGGAGGCTTATTGACAGTTGAGTTTGAAAAAGTAAGAACACAATATTGTCTGCACGATGGGGAAAATGGAGTGGATCAAGAAAATTGCAGTTTCCATTACTTATCAATGCTTTTACAGAAAAGTAATGCCAAGAAAACCAAGCCATCTAGATACAGTGAAGTCAATGAACATAGATAAGACCACTACAATAAAAGACTACAGGATACTTATGACTAATTCACTGATTAAAACATGGCTTTTTATTAAACCCTTTGAAGTCTCAATTGATTTCTCCCCCAAGGCACGTGGTTTAAACATGTTCTAACCATCCATATCTGTTTGAACCCTGCAAATTGCTCAATGGGCTTTTGGTCGGTTTATATTTATTTTCTCACTAGCCGTCCCCTGCCAAGCGTTGCTGTGGCCCACATGGGGGTTCTGTGTGGGAGGTTTGGCCCAATTCTATCGTTGGTGGGGCTCAGAATGCTCTGTGATTGTAGGTGAACTATAAATCCCGGCAACCACAACTCCCAAATGTCAAGATTGTATTTTCCCCAAACTCCACCAGTGTTCATAATTGGGCATATTGAGTATTCATGTAGAGTTTGGTCCAGATCCATCATTGTTTGTGTCCACAGTGATCTCTGGATGTAGGGGAACTACAACTCCAAAACCAAAGGACACTGCCCTCAAAACTCTTCCAGTATTTTCTGTTGGTCATGGGAGAACTGTGTGCCAAGTTTGGTTCAATTCGATCATTGGTGGGGTTCAGAATGCTTTTTGATTGTATAAATCCCAGCAACTACAACTCCCAAATGACAAAATCATTTTTTTGAGTGAAGGACATACATTGGGTTGTTAGGTGTCTTGTGTCCAAATTTGGTGTCAATTCGTCCAACGTTTTTTGAGTTATGTTAATCCCACAAATGAACATTACATTTTTATTTATATAGACTAGCTGTACCCGCCACACGTTGCTGTGGTCAACTATCCCTCTCTTTTTCTCTCCTTCTATTCCTCCTTCCTTTTCTCCCTCTTTCCTTTCTTCCTTCCCATTTCTTCATTCCTTCTACAATAATGTAAATGTAATACTAATAAATAGAGTAAAATAATAAATGTATTAAAAGTAATAAAAAGAATAGAGAAAAATAATGCAATGTAATAATAGCAGTAATAAGAGTAAAATAATGTAAATGTAATAATAACAGTAATGATAGAGCAAAATAATAAATGTATTAAAAGTAATAAAATAATAATAATAATAATAATAGAGTAAAATAATGTAAATGTAATAATAACAGTAATGATAGAGCAAAATAATAAATGTATTAAAAGTAATAAAATAATAATAATAATAGAGTAAAATAATGTAAATGTAATAATAACAGTAATAATAAATTTAAATTATAAATGTAACAATAATAATAATAATAGAGTAAAATAATAAATGAATATTAATAATAACAGAGTAAAATAATAACCTTGACTTGAGTATAAGCCGAGGGGGGCTTTTTCAGCCCCCCAAAAAGGCTGAAAAACTAGGCTTATACTCAAGTATAAACAGTATATGGCAGTGTAGAAGGGGCCTAAGAAAGTCCCATTCACTACAATAGCTCTTCTCTAAGTGTGACTAACACAGGATGGAAACCTCTTCCAACTGTAAGTTTTGAGCAACAGGAGGCCCCCAAAGCAACGGTTTATGAGCTGTTACACCATCATGGAAACCTGAGTTTGGGTTTTGCAGCATAAACTATGAGTACAGTTGAAAGGTGTTGTTATAAAACTTAGTTCATGTAATACTTTGCTTGCTTGGTATGTGCAGAGACCTGAGAGCATACAGCATGGAGACCCTTAAGAATAGAAAATGAGACTCCAGAACACAGTTTTCACATCATGGTTTCATTGTCATGCAGGTGTTTCTCGGTATTGCGTGACTTCATTTGGCTTCAGCAGTCAGACCAACCTTGTCTGGCCATATTTATGGTTTCTGGACATTCCTAGCAGTATGTAAATCTTAGGGGAAGTGAACCCAACTTCAATTTTGGTGTGAACGATGGCGAATCAGAAACACAAATATGTTACTATGTGCCTTCAAATCATTTCGGAAGTTATAACATCTTTAAAGCGAACATACCATGGGCTTTTCTGGAGCTAAGTGTGTGTGTAAAGCCTTTGACTGTGTGAATCATAATAAATTGTGGCAAGTTCTTGGTGGGATGGGCATCCCAAGCCACCTTGTCTCTCTCCTGAGGAATCTGTACAAGGACCAAGTAGCAACAGTCAGAACTGACCACGGAACAACAGACTGGTTCAAGATTGGGAAAGGCGTACGGCAAGGCTGCATACTCTCCCCCAACCTTTTTAACATGTATGCAGAACACATCATGCGATGTGCGGGGCTGGATGAATGCAAAGCTGGGGTAAAAATTGCTGGAAGAAACATTAACAACCTCAGATATGCAGATGACACCACTCTGATGGCCGAAAGCGAGGAGGAGCCGAGGAGCCTTCTAATCAAGGTGAAAGAAGAAAGCACAAAAGCTGGGTTGCAGCTAAACATAAAAAAAACCAAGATTTTGGCAACAAGAATGATTGACAACTGGAAAATAGAGGGAGAAAATGTGGAGGCCGTGACAGACTTTGTATTTCTAGGCACAAAGATTACTGCAGATGCAGACTGTGGCCAGGAAATCAGAAGACGCTTACTTCTTGGGAGGAGAGCAATGTCCAGTCTCGATAAAATAGTAAAGAGTAGAGACATCACACTGGCAACAAAGATCCGCATAGTCAAAGCCATGGTATTCCCTGTAGTAACCTACGGATGTGAGAGCTGGACCTTAGGGAAGGCTGAGCGAAGGAAGATAGATGCTTTTGAGCTGTGGTGTTGGAGGAAAGTTCTGAGAGTGCCTTGGACTGCGAGAAGATCCAACCAGTCCATCCTCCAGGAAATAAAGCCCGACTGCTCACTGGAGGGAAGGATACTAGAGACAAAGTTGAAGTACTTTGGCCACATCATGAGGAGACAGCAAAGCCTAGAGAAGACAATTATGCTGGGGAAAGTGGAAGGCAAAAGGAAGAGGGGCTGACCAAGGGCAAGATGGATGGATGGATGGCATCCTTGAAGTGACTGGACTGACTTTGAAGGAGCTGGGGGTGGTGACGGCCGACAGGGAGCTCTGGCGTGGGCTGGTCCATGAGGTCATGAAGAGTCGGAGACGACTGAATGAATGAACAACAACAAGTGTGTGTGACTTGACCAAGGTCCCCCAGTGGGTTTTCACAGCTGAGTGGGAATTCAAACCCACGTCTCCAAAATCATAGCCCGATGCTCAAAGCACTACACCATGAAAACATAAAATTAAAACAAATGTACAAATCAGTGGGCTGGATTTCTGTGCCCTATGTTTGAACCAGGGTGTCAATCTTCAAGGGAAAGCCTGTCTCCTAAAGAAAGAATTATAGTTTTGGAAAGCAATGCATCAGCATAAGCTAATGCGCACTCATAGGCGAAGGTAATTGGACATCAGGGCACTTTACATATTGCAATGTTACCGCATTGGAATCCATCTTCAGGCTTTTTTCCCCCCAGAATGAAAGTGAGGAAAATTCAAACATAACTAACCACACTTTTCTTGGAAGTTTCTGGGAATTCAAATTAAGAGATATAGAAAAGGCATCACATTAGACTTCTTTCAAAAGGATTGTTGCTCTTGTGCCCCTCCAAGTTTTTTTTTTTTCCTATGGCAAACTGAAGGGGAAACTAGCACTGGGTTTTCTTGGCCAGATTTCTTTGGCCCCTTCTATATTGCCAGATAATAATAATAATAATAATAATAATAATAATAATTTATTTGATCAGTCATATGACCATTTCAAAGTAGAACACCAGTAAAAAACAAGGCAAAAAGGTGAAGACAGCAGCTGACTTTCTATTTATAGTCAGAATCTTATTTTCCTGGTTCTTCTTTCATGAAATCTGCTCTTTTCTTAATAGCTTTCAGAATAAAAAGGCTTACTCTGATTATGCTGGATCTTTCCCACCCTTGCAAGAGGGATGTCAGAATATCATCACTGTTGGGGGACCTGCTGTTGGACAATATTGGATGTAAATATCTGTCTCGCAGTTATATTGCCATATAAAATCCAGATTATCTGTTTTGAACTGGATTATATGGCAGTGTAGACTTAGATAATCCAGATCAAAGCAGATAATATGGATTATTTGCTTTGATAATCTGGATTATATGGCCGTGTAGAAGGAGCCTCAGAAGGGTTTTGTCCTTGCCTTCCTTTGAGGCTGAGAGAGTGTGACTTGCCCAGGGTCACACAGCGGGGTTCATGGCTGAAGGAAGATCCAAATCCTTGTCTCCAGAGTAATAGCGCAAACCGCTATAGCAGTGGTTCTCAACTTTCTTAATGCTGCGACCCTTTAATACAGTTCCTCATGTTGTGGTGTCCCTCAACCATAAAATTGGTTTAATTGCTATTTCATAACTGTAATTCTGCTACTGTTATGAATTGTAATGTAAATATCTGATATGCAGGACGTATTTTCATTCACAGGACCAAATTTGGCACAAATACCCAATACACCCAAATTTGAAGACTGGTGGTGTTGAGTGGGGGTTGATTTTGTCATTTGGGAGTTGTAGTTGCTGGGATTTATAGTTCAGCTACAATCAAAGAGCATTCTGAACTCCACCAACTATGGAATTGAACCAAACAGAACTCCCACGGCCAACAGAAAATACTGGAAGCGTTTGGTGGGCATTGACCTTGAGTTTGAAGATGTAGTTCCCCTACATCCAGAGAGCACTGTGGACTCAAACAAAGATGGATCGGGACCAAGCTTGGCACAAATACTCAATATGCCCAAATGTGAACACTGGAGGAGTTTGGGGAAAATAGATCTTGACATTTGGGAGTTGTAATTGTAGATTTATAGTTCACCTACAATCAAAGAGCATTCTGAACCCCACCAACGATAGAATTGGGCCAAACTTGCTACTGTTATGAATCATAATATAAATATCCGATATGAGTACTCGTGGGGTGGGGGATTGATCTTGTCATCTGAACTACCAACGATAGAATTGGGCCAAATTTGGCACACAGAACTCTCATGACCAACAGAAAATACTGGAAGGATTTGGTGGGCACTGACCTTGAGTTTTGGAGTTGTAGTTCATCTACATCCAGAGAGCACTGTGGACTCAAACAATGATGGATCTGGATCAAACTTGGCACAAATACTCAATAGGCCCAAATGTGAACACTGGTAGAGTTTGGGGAAAATTGTCCTTGGCATTTGGGAGTTGGCGTTGTTGGGATTTATAGTTCGCCTACAATCAAAGAGCATTCTGAACCCCACCAACTATAGAATTGGGCCAAACTTCCCACACAGAACCCCCATGACAGACAGAAAATACTGTTTTCTGATGGTCTTTGGTGACCCCTCTGGCACCCCCCTTGCAACCTCCCCAAGGGTCCCGACCCCCAGGTTGAGAAACGCTGCACTGTATCATGCTGAAATTACATAGTTGAGCTTTTCTGTTGAGCATTCCTTCCACCTTTATGCTATGTAATTCAACACATCTGGATTAGGAGGACAGAATGAGGCCCCAACTACACTGCAATCCAGTTTGAAACTGCATTATATGGTCAGTGTAGATGGGGTCTTAGAGACAATGACGTTAAACCTTCGCTTACACATGCACAGAACTCGTCTCTTTCCTATTTGCCTAACTCACTTAAACAGGGTCATTGTGAGAGTAAAACGAGAGAAAATACTGCATAAATTTCCTTCAACTCCTTGCTGGAAAGATAGAAGTATTTATAAATGAGTCATGCCATCTTCTATATGACTTTCTATCCATATTGTTTACCCACCACTTCTGTTCTGTCATCTCCAGAAGTGATTTATCCACCTGTTCGGGGTTTCGTCGCTCCAAAATGCAGCCCCAAACTCAGAAACTCCATTTGTGCTACAAACACTACTGTTCCACTTTAACTTCCAAAGTTCCCGTTTAAGGCATTTTGGATTGAAGTTTGGTGAAGTGCTGGATCTCGCCAGCTGAGAATCATGAATAGCCTCCCTAGACTGCAAATCCCAGGATCTCATAGGATGAATCAGGCTGTTAAAGTGGAATAATCATACTATGATTCTGTAGGGTGAATAGGCTGCCAAAGAGAAAAGTGGTGGACAGGGATTATGGGGGTTGGTCTCCTTTGAGACGGTCTGAATTTTCAAGACTGGAACAATAATGTTTGTGCTTTCTCCCCTTAACTTCTTCAGCTGTAAATGGTCAAAATACCCCATGCAATTGTACACTAAAATGTGAACATCTCCCGGGTGCTCTTTGTAACTCAGTGCAAAACAGATCAAGCCTTCTACACAGCCATATAATCCAGATTATCAAATCAGATAATCCATATCTGCATTGAACTGGAGTATATGGGTCTACACTGCCATATGGGGCCTTTGGTGGCACAGTGAGTTAAACTGCTGAACTTGCTGAATGAAAGGTCAGCAGTTAGAATCCAGGGAGTGAGGTGAGCTCCCACTATTAGTCCCAGCTTCTGCCAACCTAGCAATTCAAAAACATGCAAATGTTGAGTAGATCAATAGGTACCACTCCGGCAGGAAGGTAACAACGCTCCATGCAGTCATGCTGGCCACATGATCTTGGAGGGGTCTATGGACAATGCCGGCTCTTTGGCTTAGAAATGGAGATGAGCACCACCACCCCAGAGTTGGACACTACTGGACTTAATGTCAGGGGAAAACCTTTACCTTTACTAAACTGCCATATAATTCAGTTCAAAGCAGATAATTTGGATGTTATATGACAATTTAGACTTGGCCTAAGTTTATATATGTCAATATTGCAGCCAATAAGGTATCAGAATGATTGACAAGCACTTGACATTTATTTGTGTCATTTTTTTTGTCGTGTCAGGAGCGACTTGAGAAACTGCAAGTCGCTTCTGGTGTGAGAGAATTGCAACGTCTGCAAGGACGTTGCCCAGGGGGCGCTCGGATGATTTGATGTTTTATCATCCTTGTGGGAGGCTTCTCTCATGTCCCCGCACAAGGAGCTGGATCTGACAGAGGGAGCTCGTCCGCGCTCTCCCCAGATTCGAACCTGCGACCTGTCGGTCTTCAGTCCTGCTGGCACAAGGGTTAACCCCACTGTGCCACCGAAGACTCCATTATTTGTGTCATGAAAACCTACTTACATAAATCTAGATACAGTAGAAACCAAGGGTGGTTTTACGTAACAACAACAAAATATAGTAGAAACCAAGGTTGGATTTACATTATAGAATCAATGCAGTTTGATACCACTTTATCTACTATGGCTATATGGTGTGGAACCCTGGGAGCCAGGCCCGTAGCCAGGATTTCATTTCGGGGGGGGGGGGGGGGGGGGCTGATTTTTTTTCAGGGGGGGTTTCGGAGGGGCTGAGTTTCGGGGGGGGGATGAGTCTGAGTGAAAGAGGGTCTAGTCTAGCAAACCTACCCCAATACCCCCATGCATATGGGATATATTGAGTATGGTGATCAGATCATGATATGAATAAACATAACAGTTTAAAAAATGCACCAATAAGGCCTTTTCGCGAACCACCATGAAAATTTCGGGGGGGGGGGGGGGCTGAAGCCCCCCGAGCCCCCCCCCCCCCCCGGCTACATGCCTGCTGGGAGCTGAGCAATCTGAAGCCCTTGTAAAACTACAACTCCCATGATTCCATTGCATTGAGTCTTGGCAGTTGAAGTTGTGTCAAACTGCATTAATTCTACAGCATAGAATTGTTAGTTCAGATTTTGTCACAACAGTTCACTCTGAAATGTACCCTTTGGCCCCATTGGTAAGAAATGCCTAGCCACGGGCCTATGCAGCAGCATCCAAACACTTTCCATCATCTGCAACCCTTTGCTTAGAGCTTGGAATGCCATGCTGGATTGTTGTTGTTTTCCTTTTTCCAAACGAAAACTTCGAAGGAATTTCCCCAGCCTCTGACCTTTACACCCAAGTTCTGACCCATACACAGATCCCTTGTCACATGTTTTAGAAAAATCACCTGTATCGCAACATGATATCTTCCCTTGGGCTGTTCTTCATTGTTCTGCCTTTAGGTTCATTGCCAGGGTTTGATGGGAGCAACAGCTGTGTCCGAGATCCTGAAACAACAGTGCCTCTTAGCAGGTCTAAAGTACTAATTCTTTCCATTCAGAATAATCCAAATGCATGCACCTCTGTATTTTAAGGTGGGAAAATATTAATTCCTACCCACCTTTGAGAGCTTCTTTTTACATCAATATTTAATTAATTTAAATTAAATTAATAGTTATCTAATTTACTTTAATTAATTTAATTAATATTTAAATTAAAATTAAATACATGAAGCATTGCACACACATATGTATATGTGAACATGTGTGTATATATATATATATATATATATATACATATGAGCCCCCGGTGGCGCAGTGGGTTAAAGCACTGAGCTGCTGAGCTTATTGATCGAAAGGTCGCAGGTTCGATTCCGGGGAGCGGCGTGAGCTTCCGCTGTCAGCCCTAGCTTCTGCCAACCTAGCAGTTCGAAAACATGCAAATGTGAGTAGATCAATAGGTACGGCTCCGGCGGGAAGGTAACGACGCTCCATACAGTCATGCCAGCCACATGACCTTGGAGGTGTCTACGGACAACGCTGGCTCTTCGGCTTAGAAATGGAGATGAGCACCACACCCCAGAGTCAGACATGACTGGACTTAATGTCAGGGGACAACCTTTACCTTTATGTATATATATATATATATATATATATATATATATATAGTGTACACACACACATACGTGCATGTGTGTGTACAGTATATGTATATGTGTATATATACACATACATTTCAGGCATGTTTACCCCGCCTTTCTCCAGTTGGACCCAAACATCATCCTAACATAAACCATTCATAAAACAAGACATAAAAATAGTAAAAGCCAAAGTATTAAAAACTATAAAAGGTGGTAAAATTGGATTCAATAAAATACATCTAAAATTCACAAATAATCATAGAAGCAAGGACTCAATAAAATCAATTAAAAGCTTTGATTAGATATATCTATAGATAGATAGATATAGATGTACAGACATATGCATTTATATCAATGTATGCAGGAGTCTCTCTCTTTACATACACACGTAATTATATCTCCTCACCTCCAATTCAATATAGTACTGGGTTGCTGTGTGTTTTCCACGCTGTTTGGCCATGTTCCAGAAGCATTCTCTCCTGACGTTTCGCCCACGTCTATGGCAGGCATCCTCAGAAGTTGTGAGGTCTGTTGGACTAGGCAAGTAGGGTTTATGTATCTGTGGATTTCTGTGCCCTGTGTTTGAATCAGGGTGTCAATCTTCAAGGGAAAGCCTGTCTCCAGGGTTGGAGAAAGAACTCTTGTCTGTTTGAGGCAAGTCTGCAATTAATCACCTTGATTAGCATTGAATAATAATAAAAAATAAATAAATAAACCTTTATTTGTACCCCGCTACCATATCCCGAAGGACTTGGTGTGGCTTACACGAGGCTGAACCCAAAATACAACAATAAACAACAACAACAACAATAATACAGCAAAATAAAACAAAAACAAGCAATAACATTAACAACACGCAGTGACACAATTAAAAACAATGGCCGGGCCAAATGTAATAATTAAAATTAAAAGTGCTGGGCATGACAGGTGGGGTGTTTGGAGGAGGGTGGGCATGCAGATATCCTAAATCTCTGATAAAGTGCGTTGGGACATAATGCTAGGAGTTTCCTTATTCTGGAAAGGCACACTGGAACATCAAGCTCCTTTTCAAGCTCCTCCTAAAGATTGATAGCGACGGGGCCTGCCTGATGTCCTTAGGGAGAGAGTTCCAGAGTCGAGGGGCCACTACCGAGAAAGCCCTATCCCTCGTCCCCACCAATCGCGCTTGCGATCCCGGTGGGATCGTAAGCAGGGCCTCTCCAGATGAACGAAGAGATCGTGTGGGTTCGTACACTGAAATGCGGTCACGGAGGTAGGCGGATCCCAAACCGTTTAGGGCTTTGTAGGTAAGCACCTGCACCTTGAATTGGGACCGGAAAATGAATGGCAGCCATAATAATAAACTTTATTTCTATATCGCACTATCTCCCCAAGGGGACTCAGGGCGGTTTACAACAGAAAATGGACAAACATTCAATGCCAGCATAACATAACAAACAAATCAAATCATAAACAATAAATAAACATCAGGTGTACTTATAGAACAACTCAAAAATATTAAACTTACACATTTAAATATATAAATATAAACTTACACATTTAAATATATAAATATAAATTTAAGGTGCTGGTGTTATCCTACAAAGCCCTAAACGGTTCCGGCCCAAAATACCTTGCAGACCGCATCTCGGCCTACGAGCCCACGAGGACCTTGAGATCATCCGGGGAGGCCCTTCTCTCGGTCCCGCCTGCCTCACAGGCACGTTTGGCGGGTACGAGGGAGCGGGCCTTCTCGGTGGTGGCCCCCCGGTTGTGGAACACCCTCCCTGCTGAAGTGAGACAGGCGCCCTCCTTGATGGCCTTTCGTAGGAGCCTGAAAACATGGCTCTTCGAGCAGGCCTTCAACTGAGTGGTATCATTGGATCGACTCTGGAATGGATTATGACTACGAAAGCGACTATGACCCCAGGATTAGACGAAGCGGATTTTTAGCATAAGTATATGTTAGGTAGTAGTAGTTTGTGTGTATTGTCGTGATTCTCTGTACACTGTCTTTTCTGTGTTGTTGTTCACCGCCACGAGTCGCCCCTAGGGCTGAGAGTGGCGGTCAATAAGTGCAAGAAATAAATAATAATAAATAAATAAATAATAAATCAAACATTTACAACATGTTTACTACTAGATCTAATGATAGCAAACATTATAGCTTTGCAGCTTCAAGGCTTGGCTGCTTCCCAGAGGCGGCCCTAGGTAATTTTCAACGGTAAGCAAACCGTATTTTGCCCCCCCCCCCCCCCCAACCAATCACTGATGTATATTTTCTGTTCGTCGTGGGAGTTCTGTGCGCCATATTTGGTTCAATTCCATCATTGGTGGAGTTCAGAATGCTCTTTGATTGTAGGTGAACTATACATCCCAGTAACTACAACTCGCGTATGTCAAGGTCTATTTTCCCCCAAGAGCGCCCCTGGGCAAAATCAACTATACTGCAAATGCTTACTTTGCGTAATGGGTTGAGCCACCCCTGCTGCTTCCTTCAATATATTACTGTTTTGCCTTGCCTTTCTCCTCCTGATTTATTTATTTATCGTGTCAGTGCAACCAGTCGATTATATTACATTTCTAACAGAACAAAGAAAAAAACAAAAACAAAACAAAACAAAAAAACAAAGCAAAAAAACAGAAAAATACAAAATTTGTGAGTTTAGTAGTTGATTAAATGTCCTTTGACCAGTATCTGGCCACTTGGAGTGCTTCTGGTGTTGCTGCAAGAAGATCCTCCATGGTGCATGAGGCAGGGCTCAGGTTGTATTGCAGCAGGTGGTCAGTGGTTTGCTCCTCTCCGCACTCACATGTCGAGGATTCCACTTTGTAGCCCCATTTCTGAAGGTTGGCTCTGCATCTCGTTGTGCCAGAGCGCAGTCAGTTCAGCGCCTTCCAAGTTGCCCAGTCCTCTGTGTGCCCAGGGGGATATCAGCCATTGGTTGAGGTTCTGGGTTTGAGCCTGCCACTTTTGGACTCTTGCTGAGGTGTTCCAGGGAGTGTCTCTGTAGATCTTAGAAAACTATTTCTAGATTTAAGTCATTGACGTGCTGGCTGATACCCAAACAGGGGATGAGCTGGAGATGTCTCTGCCTTGGTCCTTTCACTATTGGCTGCTACTTCCCGGCGGATGTCAGGTGGTGCAATACCGGCTAAGCAGTGTAATTTCTCTAGTGGTGTAGGGCGCAGACACTCTGTGATAATGCGGCATGTCTCATTAAGAGCCACATCCACTATTTTAGTGTGGTGAGATGTGTTCCACACTGGGCATGCATACTCAGCAGCAGAGTAGCACAGCTCAAGGGCAGATGTCTTCACTGTATCTGGTTGTGATCCCCAGGTTGTGCCAGTCAGCTTGTTGATATCCGAACAGAGGATGGGCCGGAGATGTCACTGCCTTGGTCCTTTCAGTATTGGCTCCTACTTCCTGGAAGATGTCAGGTGGTGCAATACCAGTTAAACAGTATAATTTCTTCAGAGGTGTAGGGTGTAGACATCCTGTAATAATGTGGCATATCTCATTAAGAGCCACATCCACTGTTTTAGCGTGTAAGGTGTGTTCCATACTGGGCATCCGTACTCAGCTGCAGAGTAGCAAAGCGCAAGGGCAGATGTCTTCACTGTATCTGGTTGTGATCCCCAGGTTGTGCCAGTCAGCTTTCGTATGTCAAAGCTCATCTCCTCCTGATGAGCTTTGACAACCTCATAGAATCATTGAGTTGGAAAAAACCCCGTCCACCCGCCTGCCAAGAAGCAGGAAAATCGCATTCAAAGCACCCCCGACAGATGGCCACCCAGCCTCTGTTTAAAAGCCTCCAAAGAAGGGGCCTCTGTCTCTTTAAATCAAGCCTCCTCCTCGCTGGCTAATCACAGGCAGGATTCCCTGTGACGCGCGAGACGACCTGTCAACCTGGCTGTTGCTCCACCCACTTTCTCCCTCCTCCCAAATAGAAGAAGCGACTCCTTTTCTCCCCCTCCCCCCCGTTCCGTTCCTTCCAATGAAAACGCCCCGAGCTGCCAAGGCTCGCTTCGCATTGGTTGATCCGAGTGGACCAATGGCGGCGCGGCGTTCTTGGGGTATAAAAGGGGCCGCGCGAGGGGCGCAGTTTGCAGTTCTGAGGCACAAGTGGGAGCGAGAGGGGACGGGTTGGACTCAAGAAGGGAGGAAAGAAGAAGCAGGGGTTCGGCCTTCCCTTTCCCCGCCCCCTCCAGTCCCTTCAGATATTCCTTGAGGTGGCGGCCGGTTTGGTGTTTCTTCTGGACCCTTGCTCGGACTCTTTGCCCAACTCGGCCGCCTCTTTCCCCCTCATTTCTCGGGATGCGGGCCACGGGCGACGGGCCTTCGAGGGCTTCCGAGGCGGGGAAGAAGAAGAAGCAGCCCCAAGCGCAGCCGCCCGGCGAAGGCGACGCCCGCTTCAGCGTCCTCAGCTGGGAGCAGGTGCAGCGCCTGGACCACATCCTCGAGGAGGCCGTGCCCGTCCACGGCCGGGGGAACTTCCCCACGCTCTCCGTCCCGCCCAGGAGGGTCGTCCAGGTGCGTGCCCAGGCCTTTGAAAGGGTTTAGGAAGGCTTGCCAAGGCCAAGCAGGCCCCAAGTTGGGGGTGTAATAGAGTAAAGGAAGTAAACATTGCATTTCACTCACTAGAAGTATCTAGGTTTAGGCCTGACAGGGATAGATGTGCCTTCAAGTCCATTGAAGGGTTTGTTAGGGCTTTCCAAGGCAAACTAGGTCCCAAATTGGGTGTGTAATAGAGCCTAAAAGAGGAAAACATTGTGTTCAATTCACTGGAAATATCCAGGCTTAGTCCTGAAAGGAATAGATGTGCCTTTGATGCTATTGAAGGGTTTGTTAAGGCTTTCCAAGGCAAACTAGGCCCCAAATTGGGTGTGTAATAGAGCCTAAAGGAGGAAAATACTGCATTCAACTCAGTGGAAGTATCCAGGCTTAGCTCTGACAGGGATAGATGTGCCTTTGATGCTATTGAAGGGTTTGTTAAGGCTTTCCAAGGCAAGCCAGGCTCCAAATTGGGTGTGCAATGGAGCCTAAAGGAGGAAAATATTGCATTTAATTCACTGGAAGTATCTAGGCTTAGCTCTGACAGGGATAGATGTGCCTTCGAGTCCATTGAAGGGTTTGTTAAGGCTTTCCAAGGCAAGCCAGGCCCCAAGTTGGGTGTGTAATAGAGCCTAAAGGAGGAAAATATTGTATTCAATTCAGTGGAAGTTAGGTCTGACAGGGATATATGTGCCTTCGAATCAATTAAAGGGTTTGTTAAGGCTTTCCTAGGCAAACCAGCCTCCAAATTGGGTGTGTAATAGAGCCTAAAAGAGGAAAACATTGCATTCAATTCACTGGAAGTATCCAGGCTTAGTCCTGACAGGAATAGATGTGCCTTTGATGCTATTGAAGGGTTTGTTAAGGCTTTCCAAGGCAAGCCAGGCTCCAAATTGGGTGTGCAATGGAGCCTAAAGGAGGAAAATATTGCATTTAATGCACTGGAAGTATCTAGGTTTAGGCCTGACAGGGATAGATGTGCCTTCGAGTCCATTGAAGGGTTTGTTAAGGCTTTCCAAGGCAATCCAGGCCCCAAGTTGGGTGTGTAATAGAGCCTAAAGGAGGAAAATATTGTATTCAACTCAGTGGAAGTTACGTCTGACAGGGATAGATGTGCCTTCAAATCAATTAAAGGGTTTGTTAAGGCTTTCCTAGGCAAACCAGGCTCCAAATTGGGTGTGTAATAGAGCCGAAAGAAGAAATACATTGCATTTAACTCACTGGAACTGTCCAGACATAGTCCTGACAGGAATAGATGTGCCTTTGATGCTATTGAAGGGTTTGGTAAAGTTTTCCAAGGCAAGCCAGGCCCCAAGTTGGGTGTGCAATAGAGCCTAAAGGAGGAAAATACTGCATTTAATTCACTGGAAGTATCTAGGCTTAGGCCTGACAGGGATAGATGTGCCTTCAAGTCAATTGAAGGGTTTGTTAAGGCTTTCCAAGGCAAAGCAGGCCAAATTGGGTAATAGAGCCTAAAGGAGGAATACATTGCATTTAATAATAATAATAATAAACTTTATTTATATCCTGCCACCATCTCCCCAATGGGGACTTGGAGCAGCTTACGTGAGGCCAAGCCCAGACAACAATTACATAAAATAAAACCGAAAATGCAAACAACAAACAATGTAATTACATAAAACATATGAAAACATAGCAATATAAAATTACAATAGGCACAATCACAATGTCAATGGGCGGGCTACATGTAATGGATAAAAGAAAGGCTGATTAAAAACTCAAGGGAGATAAGAAAGAAACAGATTATTTGCAGTGGAATAGATGTGCCTTTGATGCAATTGAAGGGTTTGTTAAGGCTTTCCTAGGTAAACCAGGTCCCAAGTTGGGTGTGTAATAGAGCCTAAAGGAGGAAAACATTGTATTCAACTCAGTGGAAGTATCCAGGCTTAGCTCTGACAGGTATAGATGTGCCTTCGAATCAATTAAAGAGTTTGTTAAAGCTTTCCTAGGCAAACCAGGCTCCAAATTTGATGTGTAATAGAGCCTAAAGGAGAAATACATTGCATTTAACTCACTGGAACTATCCAGGCATAGTCCTGACAGGAATAGATGTGCCTTTGATGCTATTGAAGGGTTTGTTAAGGCTTTCCAAGGCAAGCCAGGCCCCAAATCAGATGTGAAATAGAGCCTAGTGTTTCTTGGCTGGAGAAAAACATTGGATTTTACTGACAGAAAGTATCTAGGCTTAGGCCTGAGAGGGATATATACACATATCTCATGGGCTTTTTTAGACAAGGAATTAACAAAATTGGGTGTATAATAGAGCCTAGTGTTCTTAAAGGGGGGAAAATCACATTTAACTCACTGGAAGTATTCAGGCTTAGGCCTGACAGGGATAGATATGCCTTTGAGACCAATGAAGGGTTTATTAAGGCTTTCTGAGGCAAACCAGGCCCCAAATTGGATGCAAAACCAGGTGTTCCTTCCCAGTCTTTTTTGGGGGAAATAATGTCACGTTTAACTCCAGGCACAGTCCTGACTGTGATAGCTGTGCCTTGAAGTCCATTTGTGGATTTGTTGGGGCTTTATATGGCAAATGATACTTCCAAATTGGGTGTGAAAGAGAGCCTGGTGTGACTTGTCAGCCCTTAAAGGAGAAAAACATGGCATTTAACTCACTGGAAATATCCAGGCCTCCTCCTGACCAGGATAGATGTCCCTTCGAGTCCATTGAAGGATTTATTAGGGCTTTCCAAGGCAAACCAGGCCCTAAATTGGGTGTGTAATAGAGCCTAGTGTTTCTAAAGGAGAAAAGCATTGCATTTAACTTACTGGAAGTATCCAGGCTTGGCCCTGATAGGGATAGAAGTGCCTTCAAGTTCACTTATGGATTTATTAGTGCTTTCTAAGGCAAAGAAGGCCCCAAATTGGGTGTGTAATAGAGCCTAGTGTTTCTTGGCAGTCCTTAAAGGAGAAAAACTCACAAAGTACATAGGCTTAGACCTGACAGGGATATATGTGTCTTATGGATTTATTAGGACTTCTTATGCAAAGGATATCCAAAATTGGGTGTGTAGTAGAGCCTAGTGTTTCTTGACAGCCCTTAAAGGAGGAAAAAAATCACATTTAACTCCCGAGAAATATCCAGCCTCAGTCCTGACAGGGATAAGTGTGCCTTCAAGTCAATTTGTGGATTTATTGGAGCTTTTTTAGGTAAAGGATATTCCCCAATTGGGTGTGAAAGAGAGTCTGGTGTTCTTTGACAGCCCTTGAGGAAGAAAGAAAAAAAAACATTTAATTCAGTGGGAGTAGTATTCAGGCCCTCCCACTGACAGGAAAATGTATGACAGGGATATGTATGTCTTAGGGACTTATTAGGTTTTTGTAGTCAAGGAATATCCAAAATTACATGTGAAAGAGTCCTAGTGATCGTTGGCAGCCCTTGAGAAAGAACAAATACCACATTTAATTCACTGGAAGTATCCACACTTTGCCCTAACAGGGATAAGTGTGCCTTCAAGTCCATTTATGTCAATGTGGATTTGTTAGAGGTTTCTTAAGGAAAGCCAAAATTGGGGGGTTTGTCTCTTCCTTGCTCAGAAATAGAAGTATCCAGGCTTCATCCTGATAGGAATAGGTCAATTTATGGTGATCCCATGGATTTCTTAGGTTAGGCACATATAGATCTTGTCAGAAATATATGTACCATCACATGCACTTAGAGACTTCTGATGGCTTTTCTTAGTCAAGGAATACCTGACATTGGGTATGAAAAAGTACTGGATGTTCCTTGGCAGCCCTTATCACCTTTAACTCTCTGGAAGTATTCAGGCTTGATTTTGATAGGGATATATGTATCTTCAAGCCCACTTACGGATTTATTAGGGCTTTCTAAGGTGAAGAAGGCCTGAAATTGTGTATAAAATAGAGTCTGGTTCTCCTTAGCGGCCTCCGGAGGAGAGAAATATCACATGTAATACCCAGGTTTAGTCCTGACAAGGATAAGTCCATTTATGGTGACCCCATGGATTTATTCGGGGGTTTTAAAGCCAAAATTGGATGTGAAAGCTTGTGTGTGCGCCTTCAAGTCACATGTCAGCACATGGTGACCCCATAAATTTCACATTTCACTCACTGGAGGTACCCAGGTGTAGTCCTGACAGTAATATATATACCTTCAGGTCAGTTTATGGTGTCTGGGTGAATTTAATAGGTTTTTCATAGGCAAGGAATGCCCCCAGATTGAGTGTTTTCACTCTTTCCTTCCTCTGAAACAGAGGAAGGACACCTGCTATTCTCAGCAGTCCTGCTGTTCCTCAACAGTGTTTTGGGGCATTTCTTTTTGGACTGCTGCTCCCAGAATCCTTCAGCTAGCAGGGGGACCCCATACATTTTACACTTAATTTGCTGTAGGTGTCCAGGCATTGTCCTGACATCCCCCAGTCAGCATATTCCAGGTTGCAAATCCAGAATCTCCCAACCAGCACTTGACAGTTCCTTCATTTGAAATAGAGCCTATAGTAACTGGAATTCCTTTGTAGGCCTTTGAGGCTCTTCTTTTTAGACTTCTTCTCACTTTTCTCCATGCACTAGTATGTGGTGTTTCTTTTTTTGAGGGGGGAGAGGCCCAAGGTCAGACCTTGTATGCATTGTCACCTGATGGCATATAGTAACCCCATAAATTGTGCGTGGTTTTCTTAAGGAATGCTCAGAGCTGGGTGGTTTTGTCAGTTGCTACCTCTGAAAAAGAGCCTACAGCTTCTGATATTTGTTGGCAGAATTTTTGGGCTATGCTTTTGGGAGCTTTGTTGATTAAGGGGTTGTGGAAGTGAGAGTCGAGAAAAGTATCTTTTCCCCCATGCTGTGGAAGTTCAAGTGTGTAGTGTTTCAGGAGGAAGGGACCAAGGTCAGAGCTTCTGTGTGCACCTTCAAATCACATTGTCAGTATATGGTGACCTCATACATTTCATATTTAACTCACTGGAGATGTCTATTTGGAGGCGGTTTGACCTGTTCCTTCCTCTGAAATTTAGCCTAGTCTTATGGGATGCCATTTTCAAAACCCTCTTTAATGGGGGATTCTGGGAGTAACAGTCCCATGTTTGCCCCATGTTCTGGGAATTCTGGCCAGTAGTGTTTGGAAGCAAGGGACCAAGGACAGTCCCTGTATGTGTGCACCTTCAAGTTGGCTACTGGATTATGGCTGTCCCATAAATTTCATAGGGGTTTCTTAGGCAAGAAATACTCAGAGGGTGTTTGGCCAGTTCCTTCCTCTGAAGTAGCACCTACACCACCTGGGATTTGTTGTCAGTCCATTTGGGTTTGGGGTAAGTTTTTTGGACTGCTGCTGTGCTGCTTGAGGGTTCTGGGAGTTGACAGTCTAAGGCAGTGGTCCTCAACCTGTGGGTCCCCAGATGTTTTAGCTTTCAATTCCCAGAAATCCTAACAGCTGGTAACTGGCTGGGATTTCTGGGAGTTGTAGGCCAAAACACCTGGGGACCCACAGGTTGAGAACCATTGGTTTAAGGCTCCTTCCATACTACCCCTATATGCCAGGATCTGATCCCAGGTTATCTTTTTATCCCAGATTATCTGGCAGTGGAGATTCATATAATCTAGTTCAAAGCAGATAATCTGGGATCAAATCCTGGGATATAGGGCAGTGTAGAA
The DNA here is from genome assembly GCF_037176765.1 of Anolis sagrei. Lineage (NCBI taxonomy): Eukaryota > Metazoa > Chordata > Lepidosauria > Squamata > Anolidae > Anolis > Anolis sagrei. The sequence continues at coordinate 72,282,169 of NC_090034.1, forward strand.
GAGGGTTAGGAGGAAACCTTTTTACCTTGCTCTGAAGTTTGGAGGAAAGGCACCAGTGTTCGTCCTTATGTGTATGTCTTCAGTTTGCCCTCAGCTTATAGCAGCTTTATGAATTTCATAAGGTTTTCTTAGGCAACGAATACTTGAAGGTGGTTTGACCAGTTCCTTCCTCTGAAATGCATCTTATAATATTTGGTATTCATTTGATGGTCAGAGTTATAGAGTTGGAAGAGACCACAAGGACCATCAATTCCAATTATTAACCCAGGCTGATCCTGCTTACTTTTCAAGATCAGATGGGATCTAGTGCCTTTAGGGTATTTAAGCCACAGCACCTAAGAGGGATAACCCTGTCAAAATCTCTGTAATTGAACTCTTGGTTAATTTGGTGGGGTGGAATAGTTTGCTATGAGTAATAGCCAAACCTATACAAAATCCTCCAAAATCTTAAACTATCCACCATTACTTTCTGATGGTTCAGTGAATACGAAGTTTGTTTCGTACACACGATTATTTTTAAAATAGTGTATAAAATTACTTTCAGGCTATGTGGTTAAGTATAAATGAATTTTGGGCACAAACTTGAGTCTCCTTTCCAGGATATTGCATTATGTAAATCCAAATATTTCAGAATCTGGGAAAAAGTCCAAAGCACTTCTGGTCCCAAGCATTTCAGGTAAGGGATATTCAACCTATATTCTTAAAAGATGAGAGACCTCCCAGGAATTTATATGGGTGTATATTATTGTAATTGGGACTCACAAAGGCTAAAACTATTCAGTTTATAACCTGTTTTTCTCCTGGCCTGACTTCCGAAGGAGCTAAAGCTTACTAGGACTCCAGATAGCTTCCAATATTAAAAACAATACAACTAAACATGTATAAACCATTCATAATGCTGTGATCAAAATCTATATTTTGGAAAGGCAGAAATATAATTAATTTTATTTACTTAGTTTATCCTTTGTTTTTCTCCTGCTGTGAAATAAGTGGCTAATGACATATTTTACAGTTCAGTTAAGATATACCTTGATTAATTATTTTTTGTGTTTATATCCCACTTTATCTCTCTAAAAAAGAGACTCAAAGTTGCTCACAATAAAACCAATACAATATACAGTAGAGTCTCACTTATCCGACATTCCATTTTATCTGACACTCTTATCTGATGCCCCTCTTTTCCGCCAGCATTTCCCCTTCAATTCCAGGAGCGCTCCCCAACTCTCTCTCCATTCCCAATAAGCGAAAAGGGCAAGACAAGAAGGAGGGAGGAAAAGGGGAAAAAGAAACAAGACTGGAAGTGTCCTCCCTCATTCCCTCTATGATTTCCACGCTCCTCTTCTGTATTCAGGCACTTCCTACTGGGCTGTTCTAGCCCTTAGACGTTGCCGTGCCTTAACCCTTTGAGACCCTGTTAGTATTCTAGGTGTCTAGCATCGCATTGGACGGGTAACAGTAGGAGACTGTATTATCCAACATTTTCGTTTATCCGATGTTCTGCCCGTCTATGTTGGATAAGCGAGACTCTACTGTAATTTAGAACTTAAATTAAGTCGGTTAACATACGTACTGTAATTGAGAATTACATTCTGTGGGGCTTTCCTCAAAGTAAAGGTATATAGGATCAAACTTGAGCATTGGTTTAAGATACTTCCTCTAATTAATAAATAATAAATAATTAATAAATACTATGGTGTTATTTATAATACTTGCTAGCCAAAGCAAGAAGTAGTTTGAATGTTGGACTAGGACACTGGTAGACCAGAGTTCAAATCCCTTCTGAGCCATGAAATCCTACTAGGTGGCCTTGGGCAAATCACAGTCCCCCAGTTTCAGGGGAAGGGAAAGCAAAAACCCCTTTGACTTGGGTCACCATAAACCAGAAATAACTTGAAGACACAACAAACAAATGATGACAGTGGTCAGGAATGTACAGGTTTACCACACTGGTTTTCTCCCTGTGGCAGAAATACAGTAACCAAAAGCAGCTTACAATAGTGTATGCAGCTAAATATGTAATAGGACCCATCCTTGAAAAGGACAATAATAGAGTATCACTAACATTTGAGTAAACTTGTGTAAAAATTCTCTAGATTTGTTACATGTTAGCATTTCCCCTTTCCCTTATGTCGGCATAAGGGAGGAAGAAGCCTTCAAAATGACATGATCCTAGTGATATCTATTGTTTTGTAAGCCTCGTTCAGTTCAGTGGGTCAGTCTCCCAAATAAGTGTGTCACAGGTTGTATCCTTAATCTGTTTAGCTGTCAACTGTCATTAGGCTTGTGTAGACTTCAGATAGATTTTATAAGATGTTAACAAGCGTGGCTCATTCTAAACTAGAAAACATGCTATGTGTGTGTTGGCGTCTTAGTATCTTTTGTGAGTAATCATAGATGTATTAAAGAATTCTCTCTAGTCTAACCCATATACTTGCTCACAATGAATTGGAAGCTGAAGCACCAAGTTATGATCAACCTAACTGTCATAAGTCTCCCCCGCCCAAAGTTTTGGAACATATACTACTAATAGTAATATTAAACTTTTCTATGATGTGTTCTGACAGTGTAAAACATAGGCTTTCCTGATTAAAAGCTCATTTTGAGGCTAGCCGCTGTATTACACAAGTGAGTTGCAGTTTCAAGAGTTGATTTTTTAAATGGAGCACACTTTTAAAAGTTCAGTTTGCAAGAGATTAGTGTTCACAATAGTCCAGCAATGTAAACCAATGCTGATATATTTGAAGGGTGGCCAGTGCTTCTGATATGTCGCACTGTATCAGTGACCTTGTTTCTGAACTAGAGCTTGCATTTGTAATTAGATTTGGACAGAGGAAAAAGTTTCCCAACCAGTTTAACAGTCTCTGTGTGCATGTGCCTTCAAGTTACTTGTTGACTTATAGTGACCTCGTGGATTTCATAGGGTTTTCTTAGGCAAGGAATACTTAGAGGTGGTTTTGCCAGTTCCTTCATCTGAAATATAGCCTACAGAGGATATTATATGGTGGAGGCAATCCTTATTTTCAGGTGTCCCTTCCTCTGGGCTCTTGACTAGAAATGACTGCATCCCAGAAAGAAGTTATACAGAGGGGTCAAGGAGCAAGTAATAATGCTACTGTTGCAGCAAATATTAAAGAGACTGGTGCCACCATACTTTTTGTATCCTCTTTGAAACAGGCAAAGAAACCTAGCCAGTAATACATCTGTACTAAGAATTCTGTGGTTGTAAAGAAGAGACTTTTGCCTGGTGCTGACATTTGGTTTTCAGCTGCAGATGTGGCATTGAGCTTATATGTAGTCCCTGGGTTGTCGCCCTCCTTGGAATGTACTTGAAGTTGGAAGATGGATGGCTGCACAGGTGAAGTTTCTGGATTATGTTACCAGAAGAACTGCATCAGTAAAAGCTGCATGGCTGTAAATAGTTGCTGGCAGGAGGGAGTCAAGTGGGGGGGGGGGGGGAGAGCAAACTGGATTGGAAGAGATTTCTACATACAGCTCTTGCGGTACATAGCTTTGAGTTGGAGCAACAATGGGTAACTGCAGCCTGGAAGATGCGTTTGTCTTAGTCAGCACAATCAGAGGTGAAGGATTATGGGAGCTGCAGTCCCAGAGCATCTAGCCAGCTGTAGTTGTCCAACATGCTACTGAAACATGCTACTGAAACTTGCTCACAATGAATTGGAAGCTGTGAACCATATGCCATCAGTTACCAGTCCTCTGAGTTTCCAGGAAAGAAAAAAAATCAATTGTATTAGACACAAATATGGTACTGGTTCCTGGCCCATTCAGCGGGGGAAGTACTGGTCTGCACATCACATAGTATGAGAGGCACTGGATTAGAGAAATCAGTGGATTCAAAGTAACGATGCCTCCACTGATCCTAATATAGAAAAAGGTTTCAAACTTCTTAGCCAAATATTGTCTTCAGGCCTTCTGTTCACTTGAAAGGTGACAGTGCTTTGTCATATACTATGTTTAAATGGCCTACTTAGGAGACAGCCTTGACCTAGAAAGAGCAGCATTTAGAACAATAGGATTCAAATGTATGAAAGTTTCTTGATGGGATTTTGAAGAAGAAACTTTTTGGTTGTGAACAAAAACATTTACCGTAAGCAGGTTGAGCAGATAGAGCTTGCTTCCTAGCCACTTCTGTATATTTCACCATGCCATGTGTTTGAGAACAGTCTAGACTGGGTTGTGGTAAAAGGGGACTTTCAAGATATAAAGAGAGCATTCTAAAATGAATTGCACTAGAAACTATCTGGGTAATGGTGTTGAAAAAGGAGAACAGCTGCAGGACAGTCCAGCAGAAGATAATGCTGCAATCCAAATCCATCAGACTGGTGTAAAGGTGAGAAGTCTGCCCCCTATATCAGGCATCTTCAAACTGTAGCCCTTCCCAACTCCCAGAAGCCCGAGCCAGAATGTTCAATGGTCAGGAATTCTGCGAGCTGGAGGGCCACGGTTTGAGGATGCCTGCTCTGTATGTTGTTGAACTCTTATTTTATCCTGTCCAGAGAACATGGTTAATGGTCAAGGGAGTGAGAATAGTATTTTGTCAGCATCTGGAAGGCTGTTCCTTCTCCATCCCTGAAGAATACTAATAGTAGGGCCATTGTATTAAAGGTTGATGGAGATGATATATAAGAATGTGGCATTGGAAATGGCAAACGTCAAATGGGTGACTTCCTCATAGGGCTGATGTGTGTGTGCACTTCCTGTTAGGTACAAGGCTGGCAACATTTGCTATATTGGGAAGGATCTTGAGTTTATGGGTGAGCTGCTATCCCAGGCATGGGGTATATTATGTATGTTTGCTAGTGTGCGTACATCGAAAGGCAATCTTATTTTGTCAGTGTTTTCAGTAAGAATGTTTGGCGTGATGGATTGAAACTAGTTTTCTTATACCAAGCTACACCCCACATAACATGACAAGGCTTCCAAGGGTTTGAACTGTAGGGTCATAAACTGGTAGAGCTGTTTGAATAGTGATGATCTTTAAGAAAGAAAAGAAACCAAAAATGTTCAAGGTAGTTGTCCTCTACCAAGGGTGTTTCCCTTTCCTGGAGCAGACTTGCATTCAGCCACCCATAAAGCATGATTCATGCTGAGGCACGAATGCTACACATCAGTGCTCCCATATGTAGCACATGACTGCAGTATACCATGCCCTTTGACATGGATCATTAGCTGTCTTTCCAGAGAGGTGAGGGCCCCTTCATAACTTCTCTTCAGCATACTTGATGTTCATTGCCCTCCCAGGATCATGAGTTTTGTATGTTATTGAACATTTCACTCAGTTTTCTGTAACAGTTCTGCAGCAAAGGTACAAGTGACAGTGTCAGACATAACTATCTTGAGTTAAAAGTTTATAGTCAGCCCACCTCTGACTGGTTGTTTTTTAAAAGGCAGATTCCAGTTGTTGCAAAGTAATGAGAGAGTACAACAGTTCAGGTTAGTTAAAACCTGTTGCTTCCCCATAGAAAGGCTTGGGCCAGACATAAGGCTTCCTGGTTTCTCCTGTATGTCAGTTGTCTGGGAATGTCTAACTTTAAGAGTGGAATAAAGCAAGACAAGTGGTTCTGTGTCAGTTTCTAGTGTATGAGGTCACTGAAGTACTGCTGTGTTGATCCACACATGAAGATTAGTGCTATAGGCAAAATATAGTCATCACAAACCCTATAAAGACAACACTGGGAAAATATTAAAATGCAACAGTAGCAGTGACACAATTCAGATTGTCTCAATGTAATATCACTAGGGTCTTTGTGCAAAAGCCAGCCACCTTGAGAAGCCGCTGTGGACTACACTGACCAAAGTGGCCAAGTCAGATATTGGACTCTGCCCTGATGATCTTGCATGGTGCATGGCACCCTTTTGTCAGCTTATATGGAGCTTGGCATCTTCTAGTAAAAAATAAATCTGCTGAGGTAATGGTATCTGGTCTATGATGTTGGATGTGTGCCATTGGGGCTCAGGGTTCTCTAGCTGAACTTGGAAATGACAAAGACTGCCGGGTAGCTATAGCTGTCAAACAGGAATGGAGACGTTCCAGCAAGGCTCCTGGTCCCTGCCACAAGTATGTGAATGGGCACGAGATGTATAATAATTCTTTATCAAAGTCCTTTTTAATCCGGACTCTAAATATCAGTATGTTCCCTGCGTAAGGAAATTGTAGAGAAATGAAGACCTGGAGAAAGATAGGTCTGCAGAATCAAAACCTATTCTGAGGTTTTCATATGGGATTATGAGGCACATTATGCTTAAATATTGTTTACTTGCCCAAGGCTAGATCTATACTTGGTCAAGTCGCTATAGCCTACCTTATTTAAAGATGTTAGAGCTGTTACAGAATTGAACTACAGATTGAGGGCGCAGCCAAACTGTCGAATGAATACAAATTGACACCACTTTAACCGCCATGCCTCAATGCAATGGAATCCTGGGAGTTATAGTTTGGCAAGGCACTCTGGCAGAGAAGGTTAAAGACCTTATAAAACTATGACTCCCAGAATTCCATAACACTGAGCCATGGCAGTTCAAGGTATTGTCAAACTAGATTAATTCTTCAGAGTAGATGGGTGAAACACGTCAAATAGGAAGAGTCTTCTCACTCTTAAAATCACAAGGGTGTCATTACTGGCTGTTACCTTGGCACAGCGTTGGAGACATATAGAGTTAAATGCAGCAGGATAAGATCTTTCAACTTTATTACTGTGTCCAACATGGGCATCACTTTATGGATTCCTTTTTACTTTCCTATTTTTCCTTCATCAGTAAAAGATTGACCCAACAAGTTCACAACAACTTGTCGCAAACTTATATTATCCTGGACTTCTGGGTAAAGGTAGTCATAGGTAAACTCCACTTATGGCTGTCAAGATAGATTTCTACCGGAATATGGTGGTCCTGCTGTATGTTTTCAAGGGCAATGTAGTAGACTAAGCTCCAGCTTGGGTGAGAACAATATGGAATGTTTAATTGTGTGGCTTCTATTCAAATGAACCCTTAACACTGACTTTTGAAGCTACTTATAATATAAATAGAGTAAATAAAAATAAATAAGTACTTCTAATAAACAGTTTCAGTGTGTTGCTTGTAGATGGTTTTCAGCACAGCAGATCACTGAATAATAAGTAATACCCGGAGGACATAGCACACATATTATTTGATTGTGGATTATATCAGAAGGTGAGAGATTTCTACCTTGGTCCATATATCAAATGGACAATGTAATGGAAATCTCGCATCAGAACAACAAATTTTACACAAGACCCCAAAATAACATATAAAACAGCTCTGTATTTAAGCAAAGCATTATGTTTAAGAACTACATATGTGGGGCTGATCATTGTAAATTGTAGGAGTAATAAGCAAATATGTATATACTCAGTTTTATATCATATTTATTGCATTGTTATAAATGTCTTATTTTAACTTGCTACATAGAGTGTAATCCTTATCAAGCCTTGTTGTTTGGTTTGGTATTGTGATATGGCCTAATGGCTAATCAACAAAATTATTAATAAGTAATAATTCATTTTTACCTTTGCTCTGGCAAAAGTTTATAGAAAACAATTTGGACAATAAAACTGCAGTGATAGTATGTGTCCTGCAGTTTCAGATGTACAGTTCTAGCTTCCAAATTTGGTAGCATTTTCCATGTGCTATGCAGAAGGCAGTTGGGTGAACAGGAGCTAGAGGAACTCTGTTTTGTTTGTGCTGGAAGAGAATCAGATTGATGTCTATAAAGATGGGAATCATCAAAGTTCTTACACGAGAATTACCTTTTCTTGATTGGTTTGAAGTTGTCTTTACATCAAAGTAATGTTACTTCATTTCACAGTTACACATCTGTGTAGGAAACTGGGGCAGTAGAATTTCAAAGCCACAAAAGTCTTTGATGCTTGTTCCTGATGCTTGCTGACTCCCTCCAGAGAGAAGCTGCCTAACATTGAAGGCTGCTTCCAGTACAGTCCTTTTGCCCAGAAATAGCCTGCTCGGCTGTGTGTCATCACCACCACAAATTACTAGGGATTTGTTTGTCCAAAAAGTATCAACAGTGTGCTTAGTAGGCACTAATGTTGTGCCAATAAGCTGCTTGCATATTCATTTTGTTTGGGAGGTGGCTTCATTCCTCTGCAGTGAGTCACTGAAAGAAAATAAGGCACACTGGATTTTGATTTTTAAAAATTATTGTAGCAGAAAATGTGCTGTGTTAAACAATAGCAGTTTCCACACACTGAAGATCCTCCTGAGGTGTAAGCCTGGGCTCATATAATGTAGCAAGTTATAAGTTATGTACAGTATATGTGTCATGTGTTTATAGACAAACATGTTTGTTTAAATGCATTACATGTGTGGGTCTTAAAAATTCCAGGAAGGTATAGAAAAGCATAAAGGCCTAGATAGAGTAGAAGGAACAGCTGCAATATAATATTTCAACAATGAAACAAAGTATACCTTAATACCCAGATGTAAACAGCCACCAACACTTGAAGTTCTATGAAGTATTTAAGAACTTCATCAATCCCAATTTTTAAACAAAAATTTATACACCTTGCCAGTCAAATGTCTTGTCATCTGCATACAACTGTGCCCCACATTCTAATTCGTTCAGTTCAAAATAATTCATTTTTGCCTTTTATAATATATTAAATATTAAATATTCTCTGTAGGAATTGCACTGACAATGATGGTCCCCTACTGATATTTTTTCATTTAATGTTTGGATGCTTTTTCAGAATCTAAAACTCTAAGGAACATTTGCTTCTCTGTGTGTTTTTCTAAAAGTTCCAAAATGTCAAACCATCATGTAGTGTTATCTTGTAGTTGTCTCTTCAGTAAGAATCCAGATTGGTTGCTGTGAATGAAGTCTTTTAACATTTGGAATTCTTTAAAGCAAAAGTTCTCAGCCCTCTGATGCCAGACTCCAGCAGACCTTATTCAGGCTTTTAGCACCAAGTGGACATAGAAAGCAGAGCTGTCAAACAAGGCTGAAATAGCTTGCTAAGCTTTTCATCATAGCCCACTTTGGGGGAGGGGGGTGTTGTTGGGCCCCTTCCACTTTTTATTTTTATTATTATTATTGCCCCTGGTGGCGCAGTGGGTTAAAGTGCTGAGCTGCTGAGCTTATTGACTGAAAGGTCGCAGGTTTGATTCCGGGGAGTGGCATGAGCTTCTGCTGTCAGCCCCAGCTTCTGCCAACCTAGCAGTTCAAAAACATGCAAATGTGAGTAGATCAATAGGTACCGCTCCGGTGGGAAGGTAACGGCGTTCCATGCAGTCATGCCAGCCACATGACCTTGGAGATGTCTACGGACAACGCCGGCTCTTTGGCTTAGAAATGGAGATGAACACCAGCTCCCAGAGTCAGATATGACTGGACTTAATGTCAGGGGAAAACATTTTTCCTTTATCTAACTTTCAGCAGCTCTGACAGTATAGGCGGTAACGAGGATTATTGGGAGCCTAACAATAACTGGATGGCTGTAGCCTGCTACATTTGATCTACCTTGACCACACAATTAGTAGGTCTTGCTCATGTTTAGAAACTGATCCTTTTAGTAGAATAGTTATGGTTAATGTAGAGTGACTTGTGTTGTTGCTCCCTCTGAATCAGTAGCACAGATGTCAAGAAGTGTGAGGACCCTTGAAGCGTTTCATTGGGACAAGGTGATTGGTATGTAGCGACTGCAGCAAGTGTTGATGAAAGAAATAGTGTTGAATTGAGAAGATGGGAAGTATAGCATAGTAAGTTTGGCGATAAAGAGCTTAATTTGTAGCTCACGGGAAAGGGGCTTGATTGTTGCTGAGCTGGATTTGGTTGAACAGGAGATAAAAGGTAGAGGAAGTGGTCATGTCCAGAAGGAACTTTAGCCAACGGATAAAGAAACAATTCCTGACTGATTCTCATGTTTAGGAAATTATACTGAATGGGAAAGAAAGCTGTGATCTGGCTCCTGAGCATCCACTGGGAAATTAGTCTCTCATCCATTTAACGTTTGCCACCTTGGTATGTTAACATTTAGTATTGATAATGAACAGCCATGAATATTTAGTATTGGTAATGAATCGCAGTGGACGCAACCTGTTATGGTATATTTAGGAAGTAACATGTTTACCTTATACAAGAAGCAAGAGTGACATCATATGCTCATTTATAGCAACCTGAGTGGGTTGATATAATGGCTAAACAAAAGCTAATCCTCTTGTTTTAAAATCCAGAGAGTTTAAAGAAAAGTAGAGGCTGCATGTTGAGGTCATCTTCCTTCCAGAACTGCTGCAGTGACTACTGTAAAGGGGGCATTAATGTAGGTATGCTCTCAGTCAATGCAGATGCCCATCTTTCTGGCCACAGATCACTCTTAATTGACTGAATTAGTCTTCAAAGGACAGCTAGATAGTCTACCTTTGGGACCATACTCAAAGCCTTACCAGCCTTATGTAATATTGGCATATTTTTCCAAAACCAAAGATCACTCTTATGCTTCAGAGAGGCTGGAATAGAACTGTAGTGATAACAGCATTATAAATAATAATAATAATAATAATAATAATAATAATAATCTTTATTTAATACCCTGACACCATCTCCCCAATGGGGACTTGGGGCGGCTTACATGAGGCCAAGCCCAACAGCATATTACAGTAAAGTAAAACCAAAGCACAATAACAACACAGTAAAATACATACAACATATGAGTACAAAGATGATAAAGCAAAATCATACACAGTAAAATAAAATAACATAACAATGAGCTGATAAAAACTAAGATACTAAAAATACTAAAATCAGGATGAGATAGGGATGGAGCAGATTGTTTGTGAGGGAGAAACTTGTAAAGGAATGGGGTCATAAATATATACCTTCATACAGGTGGGGAATATACTCTGGGGACAAAAACCATTGAGGGGGAGCAACTGTGTATGATAATACGGCTACTCTCCAAAAGCGCATCAGAAAAACCAAGTTTTGAGATTCCTCTTGAAATTTTCTAAGGTGGGGGTCTTCCTAACGTATACAGTATTTGGTACATATAAGTAGGGTCACTTCAGTGATTGGGTGACAGTTTGAATCACCAAATTTTTGTAAATAGTGAACACTAAAGATTATGCTTGCTACCTACTTTGTGTCAGTTGCAACCTGGCATATTTCTGCTGTAATATTTCGGCTAGCATGTAGGTTTGGGCACTCAAATGAAAGTAGAGAGCACTGGGACGGGGTGGAGCATTGAACTACCTCGGTGGAGTCTGTATTTAGCATGGTGAAGGAAATTACAGAGAAAGGCGCCAGTATATCACATTGCAATGGCTCCAGGGGACTAGTTTTTACCTTGCTCTCATTAGGAGCTTCATGTACTATGAAAAGTTCCCTCTTCCCAAATTCAACAGACATTTGGGGGAGGGGGGTTCAATTTTTCCTTGCTGCTGGTGAAACCAATCTTGCAAAAGGTAGTAGCAGAGGTGGAAGGTTCTTAGGATTTCACCATCATTTGGCCTCCGTTTTAGGACATTTATTTGGGACTCACAAGGAAACATGCAAATTGCCCAGGATACGTATTCAGCCCTAACATGAGAAACCTACAAGCATTTGTACATATAAGATTCCACAGTGTCAAGGATAGAGGGCTATAAAAAGGTTCCAATGCCTGTTCCATAATGAGGCTGTCCAATTACAAAAATGTCTGTTTGAGCTTGGGTCTGTGGTCATGCTAATGTAGCATTCTAATGTTATTTAAATGCTAATTAAAGAGCAGCTGATACTGTTCTTCCTATACTTCAAAAAATCCATAGTTGCATGCTTTGTGTGGCTCAACAGCAGTTTTCTCATATGAACAATGGCACATGTCTCCGAACAGATAAATATGAGTCATTCCTAAATGCAGAGGTGTCAGTCTTACGTAACCTAAAAAGGCAGTCACTTCTTTGTGTGTTCCTCCAAACCAAATGAGGTAAAAAAATATAAGATGTTCAGGCAGTTGAGCTACTGTGATGGACCTCTTGGGTGTGAAGATCACGCTGCTGCAATTAAGCTAAGTTCTCAAAAGGAAGATATCCAACTCTGTTACAAGCTTTGTTCTACCCATAAGTGAGTTACCTTATATCCTAGTAGATTAATTTTGCTTGTGTGGCAGGTACAACATTGATAATAGCTATTTAATTCACCATGTTGAATTGTAGCGGAATTTCTACTTGTATAGCTAACTATTAAAGGCCTATCATAGTTTTCAATAGTGAAGGAGTGGGTGAGTGGGTAGCTGGTGTAATTCATCCATACTCCTAATTTGGATAAGTTGCTACTAGGAAAAGGATACGATTTTACCAAGGTATCAAAAACTTGACAAAATGAAGTCTGTCCATTTGCCCCCACCCACACCTCTACCATATATTGGAGGCATGACATGACTATAAACATAGGCTATCTGTGGTTTTTGTTGACACTGATAAACATGTATCTTTTGTTATCATTGCCTCTCTCTTGATCATTCATCTCTACCTTGAGTCCAGTGATTTTCAGCCAGGGCTGTGCTTCAGATGCATTAGGTTTCAACTCCCAATAGCTCTGATCAACATGACCAGTGGTTTGGGTATTATAAGAGCTGAAATCCAAAATGAGAACCACTGTTTTAGCCTTACTTAGTCACCGATAGGCTGAGTTGCCGGTAGGTTTAGAAAGGCAGTATACAAGTGTAATAAATAAATAAATAAACTTAGTCAGAGGACAGCTAACATGTAGCTTGTGTGTGTGTGCAGGTTGCCTGTCAACTTATAGCAACCTCATAAATTTCAAAGCATACACAGAAGTGTTTTTTCCAGTTCCTTCTTCTGAAATAGAACCCACAGCACCTAATATGTGTTGATGGTCTCCCATCCAAATACTAACCAAGGCTGGCAGTTTAGTTTACTACATCAGACATAATCAGGTGCCTTTAGAGTATTTAGGCTTTGTTGACGTGTCTAAGTTAACTGTAATTCAGTCTTCTGCCTAATTGTATTCAAACTGAAGTTGAGAACTGCATCTGTTTTCCCATATTCCTACTGAAGTTATAGTAAGAGTTCTAGAAAGTGTCACTAGCAGCCCATATGACATATTATGACCTTAATTCCTACAAGTAACTTCTTAAGGCATAGCTAATCTTGTAGATGCCCCAGTAAGTCTGTCCAATGCAGATGAGAAACTTGAATTTTAGTAGGCGCACCACACAAAGATTACCTTTTGTTATCTAAATCTTGTATCAGGCATGTTTGATTTTGCAAGCTCCTCCCTTGACTCTTCCTGCCATTTTGTATTTCAAGGAAAATTCTCATAAAATCCTGGCCAAGGGATAAAAGGTGTAGGAGTGAGTAGTTGCATGTGTTGCTTTAAGGTGCAAATAGAAGCAGCTTCACCAGTTCACATTGTGAAAGATTTGAAGTCCCATTAGTAAGCATGCAGCTGTTAGAGCCAGAATATGAAGTGTATTTAAGGTCAAACTAGATGCAATGGCAGATGATCAGTGACTGGATTTTCTGTATTGTTATTTTTTAATAGCAAAAAGCAGATGGTCATATTTGTTAGACAACTCTGTGCTAACTGTAGTTGCTGGTTCAGCTGTGGTAAAGCTGGTGATTCAGTGGGTGTGCATAAGAGACAAGCCATTCAGCAGTTGATTCACTTGATCTGGCTTTACTTGGGATTGAATCTCCATGTCAGTTCCCAGTTAATTTCTCTCCTCAGCATGCCAATGGCTCCTCAGAGAAAATGTGTGTAGGTTTCTGTATAAGGCAGCTGTGAGGGGATAATGATGTATCAGATGAGGTTATCCTCCTGTGCTGTTTCTAAATGGGTTCTAAATTAAATATAGACAGGTACTGTGCTCAGGGAGCCTCACTACAGCAGGGGACATAGAGTGAATGGATCCATTGTTGGTGACCATCACCATATTTGTTATTACAATTACAGGATGGTTCTGAAGAGTTTTGCTGCATCATAGAGCTGTGTGAGAACACTGGGACAGAGCATCTGCTTTACTTTCTGACACAACAGGAAAGAAGGAGGGTGCTATGATCTTGGTGGTGCAGATAATAGTCACAAGTGCTGTCGCTTTTTTTTTCAGTAGTGGAGTGTTTGTGATCCACCTTATGCTCTAAATAACACAAAACACCTATTCAAACTCCCCAGCCAGATGCTTGTTGAAGGTTCTTGGGTAGTTGAAGGTTCTTGGGTAGTTGTCTTCTGTTTTCCTAACTCTCAATGCTGACAGCAGTCTCCCTCTTCTTTTTTTGCAGGTGGTCCGCAGCCGTCTGGAAAAACATGGCATCACAGTCCACAATGTGAGGTTGAATGGCTCAGCAGCAAGCTACGTGCTGCATCAGGACAGTGGTCTGGGCTATAAAGACCTGGATCTCATCTTTGGAGTCGACCTAAAAAGTGAGGATGTCTTCCAACTGGTGAAAGATGTTGTGATGGACTGTCTCTTGGACTTCCTCCCAGAAGGGGTAAACAAAGATAAGATCACTCCCATGACTCTGAAGGAGGCCTATGTGCAGAAACTAGTGAAAGTGTGCAATGAAACAGATCGCTGGAGCCTTATATCACTGTCAAACAACAGTGGGAAGAATGTGGAACTCAAATTTGTAGACTCTCTCCGACGTCAGTTTGAGTTCAGCGTGGATTCCTTCCAGATAATATTGGACTCACTGTTGCTTTTTGGGGAGTGTTCTGAAAACCCAATGTCTGCAAACTTCCACCCAACTGTCACTGGGGAGAGCATGTATGGGGACTTTGAGGAGGCGATGGACCACCTGAGGAACCGGATCATTGCCACTAGGAATCCAGAAGAAATCAGAGGCGGGGGACTTCTGAAGTACTGCAACCTTCTCGTGAGAGGATTTAAGCCCAAATCTGAAGTTGACATGAAGGCACTACAGCGATACATGTGTTCCAGGTTTTTTATTGACTTTCCTGACATAGGGGAGCAGCAGAGGAAGCTAGAGTCTTACCTCCAGAGCCACTTTGTTGGAATGGAGAGTAAAAGGTATGATTGCCTGATGACCCTTCACAGAGTGGTGAATGAAAGTACAGTGTGCCTGATGGGACATGAAAGGAGGCAGACGTTAAACCTCATTGC
The DNA here is from genome assembly GCF_037176765.1 of Anolis sagrei. Taxonomy (NCBI): domain Eukaryota; kingdom Metazoa; phylum Chordata; class Lepidosauria; order Squamata; family Anolidae; genus Anolis; species Anolis sagrei. The sequence goes on from NC_090034.1 coordinate 72,297,279, forward strand.
CATGTTGGCTGTGAGGGTCCTGGCTGAGCAGAACATAATCCCAACGGTCACAAATGTCACGTGCTATTATCAGCCAGCACCGTATGTCAGTGAAATCAATGTCAACTACTATGTCACCCACATGCAGCCTCTCCTGCCTTGCAGTCACTCCTACCCAACCTGGCTCCCCTGCAACTGAGCACTGAAGTGGTGCCAGTCTTTGTCACATGGGGAGCAGAGGTTGTGTGCTCTGAAGAAAAAAAAATGGTCCTCTTGCTCCTTCATTGGAACTAAGTCTGCTGTATATTGTGGGGCAATTGTGCAGTGTTATGAGTAGCTATCAGAAATGTTTACAATAAAAAAAATGCTTGAGTTATGTATGGGGTGGGTGGATAGGATTAGATTTAAAGGTAGAGCTGCACTACCTGAAATGCAAGCTGATTTTTTTCTCCTTTTAGTACAAGAAGCATTAATGGTTGTGCAGACTCAGTTTCAGAAGATACGCCAAAGCGGCTGATTCCTTTTAAGGGACCAAAGAAATCCTATTCAAGTGCCTGTTAACCTTTGATTTATTTTTTTCTGTAGGGAAGAGAGTTCCCTATTAGTGGTTCAATTGGATATGTCTACAATTAATTTTGGGGGATAGGGTCACTGAATCATTTCTCGAAAAGAAAAAGGGCATGGGCAAGGGTTTGCAAGAGCAGCCACTGCACCATGGTTTTCTATCTGATGGACCAGCAGTATTGATTAATAGTTAGAGCAGAGCCAAGAATAAAGGGGTCTGGGTCCATACTAGCATTTGGAGAAATTATATTTTCGGACTACAACTCCCAGACAACCCCCCACCCCAGGCCAGCATGGCTATTGGCCCTGTTCACTTTGGGAACCTGGAAGTTGTAGTCAAATCTGTGGTTCATAATAGTGATATTTTGACAGGATGGATGTTGCACCTTATTGTGAGAAAGAAAAGGAACCGGGACCTGTCCCCAGAATACTACTCAAATAAATGTGCAGTGCCAAAAACCTAAGAGGTGAATTTGTGAAGAAAAGGATTTGCATCAGTGCACTCTTTCGATTGGGAGAGGGCAGTAAGGAGAGTTTGTTGTAATATGAAATAGTGTCGACCAACTAGCAGCAGGCTAAAATGGACTGGACCTGAAACATGGCCAGATGTGGACAGTCCAGTGCATTCTTGGTCGCAGCCATAGAGCTGTGATTGCAAGAATCCCAGTCCTCTTAATGGAAACCATTGCAGCCTCTCTAGAATGATCTTCAGTCTTGAGAGCTGCTCATCTGTTCTTATCAGTTGCCTGTGCCCACCTGCTCCTCTCCATGTCAGAATAAGAATTGATATTATTGCCTAACTTTAGGCCTTTTGTTAAATGAATGATGTGCCCTAAAGTTTGGTCTTTCCTAGAGAGAGAGAGAGAGAGAGCTGTTTAAAGCCAGTTATCTGTGTCCAGAAGACTATTAGCGTCTTGTACAAACACATATGCTTTTGAAGTAATTATACAGCACAATACTCCCTTTTTCTTTTCCTGATGTTTTGGATTGCATCGCAATTCTTTGTATAATGTGTCAGTTCAGGTTAGTTCTTTATGCTTTTTTTTAGAAAGCTGAGGCAATGAACACTGTAGCTTTTGGGCAGGCCTGCTCTTGAAAGGGCTATATGAAGAATGGCTTCATGGTTGTATCCTTGAAGGTCAACGTACTTATCTTGTTCCTTTGCAATAAAACTGTACCGTATTGGGGCAGGCTGAAAAAAAAACTGAAATAAAATATCATACTTGGATTGTGTCTAGGTAAAATTCTGCCTCTTCCTGGGAAATGTGAGCTGGATTGGCAAGGCCAAACCCATATTACATATTCTGCCATACTGACAAATATCTGCTCCTCCTTTTGCCCACTTTCACAACTCCTACAAGCTACAAAGGGGCAGCTATCCACTTTTAAAGAAGTCTCATACTATGTAAGCAGGGAGTTATCTTGGTTGTTTAGATCCTTCCTTTGTATGTCACTGAATTCTTCCATGTTCCAAGAGAAATGTGGCAGCGTTGCCTAATGTAGAGCGACTTAAAATTTTCTTTTTCACACACTGAAAGGGTTTCTTTTACACTTATCTTCTTAGGCAGCCTCTCAATGTTTCACATATAAAAGGGCAGAACTGGGTTTTCACTAAAGTAATAAAACTGATTAGCAGCATTTTTGGCTGAATTACGGCCAGGATAAATAATAGAACTGCTTCTTTAAAATGATAGATACTGTTGGGGTTTTTTTTTTAAAGCTTCCCCTATAACTAAGGGCTTGCTGGAGGAATTTTTAAAAAATGCACTTTTGTGGCATGGGAAGGGTGTGTATATGTGTGTGTAGTTAAACTCTTACAAATGGAGGCTGCATCAGATATATGCTGTGATTGTATGTGTGTGGATACCCTGAGGTTTAGAAAAGTATGACACTTTGAATGGGACTTCCCAACTTATGTTTGAACGTGTTCTGCAGCTGTCAAAACTTGTCATGCACTAGGCCTGACATGAGACTTGCTAGATTCTTTAGAATCTGTCACCATAAATAAATACAATGTATTGAACTCTGTTGGATTCTTCTTGCTTGACCACACAAAAGATGTCATTGTTCTGTTCTGGTTGCTCACCCACCAGGCCAACCTTCTGCCCCACTGGCCTGAGCAAAAGTGGGGCCAAGCACAATAAAGGGCTTCCAAATGAGTCCTCGTTCCTCTCTGCTGCAAAACAATCTTCCAATGGTACTTCAGTGCCAATAGAAAGCACACATTTTCTGTGGCCCTCTTCAAAATGATTGACCTCTAAATGTTCTGGAGTAAAACTCCAGCCTCGCGGACCATTGGTCATGTTGGTGAGAGTCCAGGAATATCTGGTGGGTGCTCTGTTCATATGGGAGCGTGGCATAGCTCCAGTAAAGGAATTCACGCTAGCGTCTCCTTTCTATGTATTTATGCAGCTTGCATTTAGATCAGACATGGGCAAACTTCGGCCCTCCAGATGTTTTAGACTTTAACTCTCACAATTCCTGGCCTCGTGCCCTTTCCTTTTTCCCCCTGAGTGGGAAAAGGAAGGAGCCTGAGGCTAGGAATTGTGGGAGTTGAAGTCCAAAACACCTGGAGGGCTGAAGTTTGCCCATGCCTGATTTAGATCCTTTAAAATTAATGGGCGAGACGCTTATAGCACAGGCATTGTAGGATAGTGACGGGCTGCTGGGTGTTAATACTCTTCTTTTTCACTGCTGATATCCAAGGCTGCTCTGGTTTAGTGGTATCTAACAGTGGTGAAGTATTGACCTAAGGATTTGGTAGGCCACGAATACCTACTTCTGGGCTAGCTGTTTTGGGGAGTAGCGTGTCTCCTTCCAGATGCCATTCTATTACAGCTTCCAGTATGTAATACAGTGGTTCTCAACCTGGGGTCCCCAGATGTTTTTGGCCTTTAACTCCCAGAAATCCCAAAAGCTGGTAAACTGGCTGGGATTTCTGGGAGTTGTAGGCCAAAAACATCTGGGAACCTCAGGTTGAGAACCACTGATTTAATATCTTTGGCTGTACGAATTAAGAGTTGCAGTCCAGCAGCTGCTCTTGAGATAATACTAGGTAGGTCAGGTTACTACTTAAATGTGAATGTTGGAGGAGGGTAGGCAGTGTTTGCTCTTGGATAACTCCAGGCTTGCCACCCTCATCGTGGCTGAGCCTGACAAAGCTAATTCCATCTGGTCCTGTCTTACTTGTCCACCAAATAATTATCAGTTGTCACATTTGCCCAGCCTGCGAGGCTTAAAGCAGTCCTGAAAATAACTGCCTGCTGTGAACATTAATTTGTCCTTTCTACATAGTATGCCTTAGCCCTACCAAGTTTTCTCTCATGCCATTCCAGCAGCATGATCTCTCCAATCCCAGTCTATTGTGTTCGGCAGTTGTCTCTCTGAATCTGACCAGAGCAGCACAAAACACCTGATGTGGTTGGCTTTTTCCATTGTTGGAGCAGATCAAGCTAAACAAAAGGATGCTAGTGGAAAACGCTAGTTGTGATCTGAAAGGGGTTTTCAATGTTTTGAGTATTTGATCCCTTTAAAAAAAACTAATAAAACATTTATTTTCTCAAATGTTGGTTTGTCATTCTTGGCTAAACAGAAGCTGAAAGGCTGTGGGCAAATCCAAACAATGTCCTGAAAATGGCCTTCTCCAACCTGCTGGATGTATTAGACTGAAACTGTTAGTGTTGTCAGCTGTGTCACTTGGGGATGGTGAAAGTTGTAGTTCCAATTTTCAAAGTAGTTCCAGTGACAGGAAATTACCTGGTTTTAGGGTGAGGATGGAGGTGTGGACAGCTCTAAACCGCATTCTTGACCTTTTGGTGTGTCTATTATTAAAAATGAAAGAGAAGCCAAGTATAATACAATTTACCTTGGAGAGCTGTGGGCAAAGCAGGCAACCCTAGAGTTTGTTAAATAGCTGGTTGCATGCATACAGACGTTTGTTCACAGAAGAGTTGGTTGAGGTTTTTTTTTGGACTTTTAGTTCTAAAGCTTACTGACAAGGTGACAGGTTCCATAGCCGGAACACACATTGACTGGGGATTAGTGGAGATTTAGTCTAAAGTATCTTTCCCGTGTTCTGGCTTTAAATACACCTTTGTTGAATAATACCTTTGTTAAAGACCAACCGGTCAGAGGTTCGAATCCAGGGAGAGCATGGATGAGCTTCCTCTGTCAGCTCCAGCTCCCCATGCAGGGACATAAGAGAAGCCTCCTACAAGGATGGTAAAACATCACGGCTAGTATATATATATACTAGCCGTCCCTTGCCACGCATTGCTGTGGTCCACATGGGGGTTCTGTGTGGGAGGTTTGGCCCAATTCTATCGTTTGTGGGGTTCAGAATGCTCTGTGATTTTAGGTGAACTATAAATCCCAGCAACTTCAACTCCCAAATGTCAAGATTCTATTTTCCCCAAACTCCACCAGTGTTCACATTTGGGCATATTGAGTATTCATGTAGAGTTTGGTCCAGATTCATCATTGTTTGAGTGCACAGTGATCTCTGGATGTAGGTGAACTACAACTCCAAAACCAAAGGACACTGCCCACCAAACCCTTCCAGCATTTTCTGTTGATCATGGGAGAACTGTGTGCCAAGTTTGGTTCATTTCCATCATTGGTGGGATTCAGAATGCTCTTTAATTGTAGGTGAACTATAAATCCCAGCAACTACAACTCCCAAATGACAAAATCATTTTTTTTGAGTGAATGACATACATTGGGTTGTTAGGTGTCTTGTGTCCAAATTTGGTGTCAATTCGTCCAGTGGTTTTTGAGTTCTGTGAATACCACATTACATTTTTATTTATAGAGATACATATGTGTGTGTATATATAATCAGCTCTGTGAACTTAGTAAAACTATATGTGTGTGTGTGCATATATATATCCTTACTAAGTTCACAGAGCTGATTTTTTCACATTTAAGTGAAGGCTGAGTCCCCAGTGGCACAATGGGTTAAACCCTTGTGCTGGCAGGACTGAAGACCAACCGGTCAGAGGTTCGAATCCAGGGAGAGTGTGGATGAGCTTCCTCTGTCAGCTCCAGCTCCCCATGCAGGGACATGAGAGAAGCCTCCTACAAGGATGGCAAAACATCAAAACATCTGGGCATTCCCTGGGCAACATCCTTGCAGACAGCCAATTTTCTCATACCAGAAGCGACTTGCAGTTTCTCAAGTTGCCCCTGACAAGAAAAAAAAAAAGTGAAGGCTGCCATGTGAGTTACTTCCATGGCCAAGTAGAGAAGCTAACCCTGGCCTCTCCAGTCACAGTCCAACCCTCAAGCCACTCCACAACGCTGGGAAGAAATTAACTGGTGAAATCCTCACCCACTTTTGCCAAGTGCCATCTGCCAACAAATGCGCCCTACTTGTGGCTTAGGGAAAGGGTGGGGTGCATTCCATTGAAAGTATCTCTCAAGGTGGGGCTCGCTCTTGGCCATGGCAGGAGCAGAGCTTCCGTTTCCCCCCCGGGGGGTTTTGAACTGCTCTTGCAAGTAGAAACCACAGCAACCATATGGGCACCCTAGTTGCCTTCTTGCAGCCCCCACAATGTCCCAGATGTATGCTGTGGTTTTGGAGGAGGAATTGCATCCAGCAGCACACCCTCCCCACAAACGTGTACAATTTTCATAGACGTGCTATGATGATAGAAAGGAAGGTATCTCGGAGGAGGGCAGGGGGAGTGTCTGATGATTCGGTTTTGCTCTTCCACTTAGCCTTGTGAAGCTGATTCCCACAAGGAGCTGTTTACTACGAAAAGCAAGTGACCTGTTGAATTGCTTGTTCAAACAAATTCCATGTGAAACCCTTGGGCAGGCCCAGGCATGTAATGGGGGATTTGATGGGCTTCAGCCCCCCCCCCCCCGAAATTCTCAGGGTGGTCCTTGAGAAAGCCTTACTGGTACATTATTTAAACTGTCAACGTTTATTCGTATAAAGATCAATATGTCCTACTAGCCATCCCCTGCCACGCGTTGCTGTGGCCCACATGGGGGTTCTGTGTGGGAGCTTTGGCCCAGTTCTACCGTTGGTGGTGTTCAGAATGCTCTGTGATTGTAGGTGAACTATAAATCCTAGCAACTACAACTCCCAAATGTCAAGATTCTATTTTCCCCAAACTCCAGCAGTATTCACATTTGGGCATATTGAGTATTCTTGTAGGGTTTGGTTCAGATCCATCATTGTTTGAGTCCACAGTCATCTTTGGATGTAGGTGAACTACAACTCCAAAACCAAACCCTTCCAGTATTTTCTGTTGGTCATGGGAGAACTGTGTGCCAAGTTTGGTTCAATTCCATTGTTGGGGGGGGGGGGGGGGGTTCAGAATGCTCTTTGATTGTAGGTGAACTATAAATCCCAGCAACTACAACTCCCAAATGACAAAATCAATATTTTTGAGTGAAGGACATACATTGGGCAGTTAGGTGTCTTGTATCCAAATTTGGTGTCAATTCATCCAGTGGTTTTTGAGTTCTGTTAATACCACAAACGAACATTACATTTTTATTTATATAGATATGCATGGGGGTATTATATCCCATATGCATGGGGGTATTGGGATAACGATACAAAAGGTTTGCTAGGGCAGATCCTCACCCCCTCCCCCCGCCCCGAATCAAAATCCTAGCTACGGCCCTGGGTAGGCCTCTGGTTTTCAAAACATCCCTAGCTTCAGAGCTTTTTTTCTCCATATTAGTGTCTCCCACATCCCTACTGTGAGATGTGCTTTGCTAATAATAAAATATATTGTATAGGTCAGCGGTTCTCAACCTGGGGTTCGTGACCCCCAGGGGGGTCGTTTGGCCAATTTGGAGGGGTTGCGAGGCCGCCTCCTTTGTCCCTACCCCTTCGCCTGCTCAAAATGGCTGGGCGAAACCTCCCTCGCCTGCCAACCAGCGAGCACAACAGCCAGGCAAGGGGAGCTCCGCTCAAGGCCTGGCCATGCACAAAGCCTCCCTCGCCTGGCTCTCCCCACTTGCCAGCTGGTGGGGTTGCAAGGCAGGTGAGGGAGGCTTCGCCCAAGGTCCAGATCCATCATTGTTTGGGTTCACAGTGCTCTCCAGATGTAGGTGAACTACATCTCCCTTAAATCATTGACAATTCCTCCCAATCCCTTCCAGTATGTTCTGTTTGACATGGGAGTTCTGTGCGCCAGATTCGGTCCCGGTCTGTAATTTGTGAATGTCTCAGTAGTCTTTGGAAATCTGGCTACCAGTATTAAAAAAACTCTAAAATTACAACAGCAAAACAGCAGAGAGGAAACAACCAGGCACATCTTAACACCTCTCAACAAAAGATTTTCCCAGGCTCAGCCAGGCCTTCAAATGCTAATGAAGATGGTCAGTTGACACATTCACACCTAGCTCCAGCAGAGAAGAGCTCTTTGCCCCACCCCAGCCATTCCACAGATATATAAACCCATTGTCCTAATTCCAACAGACCTCACTACCTCTGAGGATGCTTGCCATAGATGCAGGCGAAACGTCAGGAGAAATGCCTCTAGAACATGGTCCTATAGCCCGAAAAAACCCACAAGAACCTATTATATATTATTATATTGTACTATACCACTATACTGAAATATTATTACTATTATTATTACAATATTAATATTAATAAAATACTCTTGGTCATTCAGTAATAAGCCCTATGTTTAACAACCTCCATTAGTATTTAAACGAACTTTGTGCAAGGTGTATTGTTGAAGGCTTTCATGGCCGGAATCACTGGGTTGTTGTAGGTTTTTTCGGGCTATATGGCTATGGTTTAGAGGCATTCTCTCCTGACGTTTCGCCTGCATCCACAGATATATAAACCTTTTTACCTAGTTCCAACAGACCTCGCTACCTCTGAGGATGCTTGCCATAGATGCAGGCGAAACATCAGGAGAGAATGCCTCTAGACCATGGCCATATAGCCCGAAAAATCCTACAACAACCCTTTGCGCAAGGTATTAAAAAAGAAATCTGAATCGATATTAGAGCAGCTTGCTAGATTAATTCATTTGAGAGCTCTGCTGAACCACTGGCTCGTGTACAATTTTTTCTATTGCACTGACTTTCAATGTAGGAAAGGCACAAAGAACGGAGATGTGCTTTCTGATGTCTCTAGCAGGGACACTACAAACCAAAAGCCTGCTTTCTCCACAATTTTGTCCCTTTGGACCCAGACATATTGCTCACCTGGCATGAAGCAACCCCATGGGTCCTTGTAGTCAACAGTGCTAAGGCTCCCAGCATCACACCTATGCTGGGCCCCATAAAACCATTGGCCGGCCCTGATACTAGGTTACAGTGCTTCATCAACCTTCTGGGTCACCTTGTTTGTATAGTTTTATACACTATTCCCTATTTCACCATATGCACTCCTATCTGTATTATGCAAACATGCTTTGACCAGGAACCCCTTGAGATTCTTACCTTTAGAAAGGACTTCTGTGATCCTCTGCAAAGCATTTTTGTACTTTTGGGTTCAAACCACATCAGTCCTGAAGTCAAAAACAGTTTACTTCCCTCCCTGGTTTCTGCCACAGGTATCCCGCCTGTGCCTTTGTAATACTAACTGGCCCTGGACTGTGTGGATGAAACTGAGTTGCCGTTGGTTCCTACATAAAGCCCTACTCTTGACTTAAACGTCTTCCTGCAGCATAGAGGACTACATGACCACACAGAGCAAATGAAACCTTTCCCTTTCTGCCACTGAAGGAAGTATCAAAGACCAATTTGGGCAGCATGGATAGCAATGCCAGGGTGTTATGAGATAGGGCATAACAATGCCAAGAATTACAAATTGTTATCTTTCGGACAAGGGTTTGAGGGCTGAGCAAGTAGCAGGAGGAAGCCTTGAGTTACAAGCTTAGACAATAAAGGGACTTTACTTAGGCGATCCCTCGTTGGCCAAGTAGGATAGTCTTCCAGGATCAGTTTTCTGATGGATCCCTATTCTGGATCTGCATCTTCTCCCGCAGTGAGGGCATTGGTTTCCAGGTGGAAGGCGGTCTCGGTCGGGGTTGGCTTGACACGCCTTCCTCTTGGCACCCTTCTCCCTTTCTCCCTCCATTCGTGCCTCTTCAAATTCTGCAGCACTGCTGGTCACAGGTGACCTCCAGCTGGAGCGCTCAAGGGCCAGGGCTTCCCAGTTCTCAGTGTCTATGCCAGAGTTTTAAAGGTTGGCTTTGAGCCCATCTTTAAATCTCTTTTCCTGTCCACCAACATTCCATTTTCCGTTCTTGAGTTCCAGGCCCATAGCCAGGATTTTGATTCGGGAGGGGCTGAGTTTGATTCGGGGGGGGGGGGGGCTAAGTCTGAGTGAAAGAGGGTCTACCCTAGCAAATCTTTTGTATCGTTACCCCAATACCCCCACACATATGGGATATATTGAGCATGGTGATCAGATCATGATATGAATAAACATAACAGTTTAAATAATGTACCAGTAAGGCCTTCTTGCGGACCACCATGAGAATTTCGGGGGGGGGGGGGCTGAAGCCCATCAAGCCCCTCCCCCGGCTACATGCCTGTTTCCAGATAACCCTTGTATGTTGGTGATCATTTGGGAGCGTATTTTTATTTGTATTGTTCTGGGTTTAATTTATCAGCTGCCTTGAGTTCTAGTTCTGAGGGGAATGGCGCATGGACCCCAAAATGAGAGGATAGCAGGGGCTCAAGCCCACTCCACTTAACTCTCTCCCTAAGGAGCAGGAAAACTGGCTCTCCAAGACTCCTATGTAATGGAGACCTTGCAGGAATAATCAGTCAGAAGTACACTAAGTAAGTATACTCTCTGACATTTCACAAATGAAAACCTGGACAACATCAGGAGCTGATCAGATGGCAAAAGTTATGAAGGAGGAAGAACATACACAAGCTAGGAGAGGCTGCAGCAGTTTACTCTTGCCATATCCTGCTTGGAAGGGCAATATCCCACCTTCACCTTTGCCCTCTCAGCTGCTGAGCCGATTGGCTGCAAACTACTGTATATACTCGAGTTCTTCAGCCCTTTTTTTAGGCTGAAAAAGTCCCCTTCGGCTTATACTCGAGTCAAGGTTATTTATTATTTTACTCTGTTATTATTATTAGTATTTTAATTTCATTTATTATTTTATTCCATTTATTATTATTACATTTATCATTTTACTCTATTATTGTACATTTATTATTTTACTGCATAATTGTTGTTATTGCTACGTTCATTATTTTACTCTTTTTATTATTGTTGTTATTACATTTATTATGTTACTCTCTTTATTATTATTAGAAGGATACGTAAGCACATTTACATTGAAGAAGGTAAATAATCATTTAATCAGAGTTGGACAGTCTTATCTTAAATTACCATTTTTGTAAATATTCAAAAATATATAACCTACTGATTCCTCAATTAATGTAATTTAATTGGTGTCTATTTTTATTTTGCAATTTATCCGCATTTCTCACCCTCGGCTTATACTAGAGTCAATCTGTTTTCTCAGTTAGGCCTTCTCGCAGACCACCATGAGAATGGGGGGGGGGGGGGCTGAAGCCCCTCAAGCCCCCCCCCCCCCCCCCCGGCTATGAGTTCGGAGTAGAGCAACTGCTTTGGGAGACGGTGGTTGGCCATCCTCCATCAGCTACTTTCAGAGAGGTCATGCCAGCGAGTCATATGGGTTCTGTGTGGGAAGTTTGGCCCAAATCTATCGCTGGTGGGTTTCAAAATGCTCTTTGGTTGTATGTGAACTATAAATCCCAGCAACTACAACTCTCAAATATCAAGGTCTATTTTCCCCAAACTCCACCAGTATTCACATTTGGGCATATTGAGTATTTGTGCCAAATTTAGTCCAGTGAATGAAAATACATCCTGCATATCAGATATTTACATTACAGTTTGCAACAGTTGCAAAATGACAATTATGAAGTAGCAACGAAAATAATGTTATGGTTTGAGGTCACCACACCATGAGGACCTGTATTAAGCACCGGGATTGTGACACAGCTGCATTAAGATCACTCTGACCAAAAAGGTCATGAGTTCGAAGCCAGCCTGGGTTGGAGTGGGTTTCCAACCAATTGTGTGTAGCCTGTTGTCGACTTTTGTCAACCTTTGCAACCCGAAAGACAGTTGCATCTGTCAAGTAGGAAAATAAAGTACCACCTTAAAGTGCGGGGAGGCTAAATTAACTGATTTATGAGGCCATAAAGAAGGCTCCAGCAAAGCATTCCAGCGGGGAAGCATGCGGGGAATGTGGAAGTGCTTCATCAGTGTCGCAGATGGACGATGAAAGCGACAGCTTCCTTGGCAGCCATAAAAAGTTAAATAGCCTCTGTCTATGTCTGTATATGTTTGTATTAGGGGTTTTTTTGTTTCGATATTTAAAATAATTACAAAATTTTCCCTTAAAAAAGTTCGGTATTTACGAAATTTCGTTAATATTTACAAAACATTTTGTAAAGATGGCGCCCTTTTTTTAAAAATATTTTTTCAATTTTTTTATTAATTTAATTATTAATTTAGTAGAATAGGGAGAATAGGGAGGAGAAATTATTATTAAGGAGGGAAGGCAGGCACTCACTCTGGCGGGCCCTCAAGCGCTGCCGCCGAGTCGGGCCCGGCTCCTCCGAAGCTAAGGTTTCAGTGCGGAATTGGGAGAAGGGGCTCCCCAAAGGCCATCTAGTCCCGCCCTCTGCTGTGGTCTCAATGCGAAATTGGGAGAAGGGCTCCCCAAAGGCCATCTAGCCCAGCCCTCCGCTAAGGTTTCAGTGCGGAATTGGGGGAACGAAGCACACCCACCGCAAAGGTGAGGAAGGAGGGACGGGCCGCCTTCCCGCTGAGGGTCGCTCGCCCTCTCGCTCGCTTGCTCAGCCGGCGCCTTCCCCGCCCTCTCCTCCTCTCCTCCTCCTCCTCCTCCTCCTCCTCCTCTTTCAGGCTCTGACTGGCTAAGGAGAGGAGAGAGAGGAGAGCTCCCAGCAAGCATAGCCATCTTACGTATTTCCGAAATGGACGGAAATACAAAAATATTTGGCGCATGCCGTTTCGATATTTAAAAACACTTCCGGGTTTAAAAATAAGTTTTGTAATCGTTTTGTAATTGCTAAAATTAACGAATATTTAACGAATTACAAAATTAACGAACGAAACCGCCCAGGCCTAGTTTGTATGTCAAAAATTGGCATTGAATATTTGCCATATATGTACACTGTAATCCACCTTGAGTCCCGTGCAGGGTGAGAAGGGCGGAATATAAAAGCTATAACTAAATAAATAATAATAAATATTAAGGGGTTGTGGCATTAGGAAGGTTGAGAACCACTGCCATAAAAAGAAATGGTGGAGAGTATTGTTGCATTTGAACCAGAGAAATATGGATTTGATGCTCTTAAATCCTGAATCCCGCAAACGTTTGACCTGGGCTTGGATAACTGTGTATCAGCTGAAACTGCCAATATTTTTTCATAGCATTCTTTTTTTCCTGGAATGGTTAAGATGAGAAATCTGTTTATCTGTGTTGATTTAACCTGATCTCTCCTATACAAGCTCAAATTCCTTCCAAACAACCAGTACCAACTGTGTATCTGACAACATAGTAGTACTTTATTAATACTCAGACCACAGGCCACCCACATGCAAAATAAATAAGCATGATATAAGAGTGTAGCAATATAAAAGTACTACGTAAAATAATTGGCATATAGATCTTGCATATTTTAAGAAGTCAATTCAATTAAAATGCAAACACGTTGAATATAAACAACAATGCTATAATTAGAGTAGATAAAAGTAGATTAGATAAGAGCATTCCCAAAGGGAATGATTGCAATATCAGCTGCCCCAGTGTTCACTGCTGTCAAGTCAAAATGGGAAACAATCAAATAGACATTGCAAACAATATTTCTAAACTATCATTGGAATGAAGATAGGACAGACTAGATCCCAAGAATTTGGATTCAGAGTATAATGACCAGGAGAGCAAATAATGTGTCCTTCTAGTTCAACCTGGGAACCGGGGGGGGGGGGGGGGGGGTCACAAGCGGGTTTCAGAGATGTCACCAAATCTCATCAGAAAACATATATTTCTGATGGTCTTAGGAAGCTCTTTGGCAGAAAAGACTGGAGATCTCTCCGCCTGTCCTTTTTCTTTTTGGAAATAGCCGGCAAATCCTCCAACCAAAAGCCCTCCTCCGCTGTGATTGGCTGGCCTCTCAGCCAACGGGAGGGCTGTTTCTGAGAATCCAAGTAGGGAGGGGAGAGCAGGCAGTGTGATACACATGTGCGAGTGAGGGAGAACATGCGAAGTGGAAGGGAGGCTAGCACCAATGAGTCCCTTCAAGGCATGGAGGTTCTTTTATGGACGTCTCGCCCAATTCTATCACTGATGAGGTTCAGAATACTCTTTGATTTTGGTGAACTATAAATCCCAGCAACTATAGCTCCCAAATGTCAAGGTCTATTTTCCCCAAACCCCACCGGTGTTCATATTTGGGCATATTGAATATTTGTGCCAAGTATGGTCCAGATCTATCATTGTTTGAGTCCACAGTGCTGTCTGAATGTAGATGTACTAGAACTCCAAAACTCAAGGTCAATGCAAAACCCTTCCAGTATTTTCTGTTGGTCATGGGAGTTCTGTATGCCAAGTTTGCTTCAATTCCATCGTCGGTGGAGTTCAGAATGTTCTTTGATTGTAGGTTAACGATAAATCCCAGCAACTACAACTCCCACATGACAAAATCAATCCCTTCCCAACCCCACCAGTATTCAAACTTGGGCATATGTTTTGTTGTTCATTCGTTCAGTCGTCTCCGACTCTTCGTGACCTCATGGACCAGCCCACAGAATGCTTTTTTGAAGGATATTCTTTGCATTATAGGGTTGCCATAACAAACACCCTAAGGTTAGGAATTAAAGAAGGATGTTTTGGGCATACATTCAACCCAAGTAGTTTGTGATCTATGCCAGACCCAAGCACAGGATTTATAGATAAATCAGAATGTAAAAATGTAAAGCATCTCAGGAGATTTGTTGTGTCCTGAATCATCATTTCCTCCCCCAAAATGAAGATTTCATCACCACAGTCCAATAGTTTGCATGTGGGAGTAAAGACTGTGAGAGAAATGGCAATGCTTTGAACGAAAGCAGGGCAGTGTGGGAAGAGACTCTGCTGTGACACCATTCCTTTGACAACACAACCCGTCTGTTGTTGGGGTGGGGTGGGGTGGGGTGGGGTGGGGTGGGGTGGGGTGGGGTGGGGTGGGGTGGGGCACGGCCGGGATCACACAACTCACTTGCTCACGGACCCACAGCACACCCAGCCACCAACAGCCCATTGTGTGCAACACCCAGCAATACATGGGTTGCTGTTGTTGTTGTTTAATTGTGACCACAAAAGTGTTCATTCTCAAAATATTAACACTCAGAAGGAATGTTCAAAGGACAAGGCCCCAGGTAACCTCATGAGACGCAGTCTCCTCGTAAAATAGCCTTGCCCCAACCTCAGAACTCCCATCAGCAGAAAGATACCATCTTGTTTCTTGCTTTCACAATGTGCCAAAAGGGCTTTGCTGTCTTATTAACTCGTCTCTTTGCTGTCTTGGCAAACAACAAATACTTTTAAGGAAAGGATACACTCATAGGACCCCTCCGCCCAGCACCAGCTGCTGCTCTGGGCCAGAGTGAAGAGAGAGGGGGGCAGAGAACAGTTCCATCTTGTCTCCTGCATATGTCATCAGGTGGGGACCCCTCCCCCCGCACCAACTGCTGCTCTGGGCCAGAGTGAAGAGGGTGTGTGTGTCAGGGGACAGTTCCATCTTGTCTCCTGCATATGTCATCAGTTGGGGGGGCTCCTCCCAGCACCAACTGCCTCTCTGGGCCAGAGTGAAGAGAGGGGGGGGGGGGCAGGGAACAGTTCCATCTTGTCTCCTGCATATGTCACCAGCTGGGGACCCCTCCCCCTGCACCAACTGCTGCTCTGGGCCAGAGAGAAGAGAGAGGGGGCCAGGGGACAGTTCCATCTTGTCTCCTGTATATGTCATCAGTTGGGGGGGCTCCCCCCAGCACCAACTGCCTCTCTGGGCCAGAGTGAAGGGGGGGGGCAGGGAACAGCTCCATCTTGTTTCCTGTATATGTCATCAACTGGGGACCCCTCCCCCCCAGCACCAACTGCTGCTCTGGGCCAGAGTGAAGAGAGGGGGGACTGGGGACAGTTTCATCTTGTCTCCTGTATATGTCATCAGCTGGGGACCCCACCCCCCAGCACCAACTGCCACTCTGGGCCAGAGTGAAGAGAGAGGGGGCCAGGGGACAGTTCCATCTTGTCTCCTGTATATGTCACCAGCTGGGGACCCCTCCCCCCAGTACCAACTGCCACTCTGGGCCAGAGTGAAGAGAGAGGGGGCCAGGGGACAGTTCCATATTGTTTCTTGTGCTATTCTAATAATATAATGTAATATAATATAATATATTGTATATTCATATAAAATGTATAATATTATAATGTAATGCAATATAATACTAATAATAATGTGATATTATGACTATATGTTTATATTACATGTAATATTACTAATAATATTACAATATAATTGAACAGTAAAATATAATAATATTTAATACTGATATTGTACTATGATAATAATATAACACATTGCTTGTATATATATTTTGTAAGCCACTCTGAATCCCCTTCGGGGTGAGAAAGGTGGCATATAAATTTCGTAAAATAATAAATATATAAATTATGACAATTGTTGATGTTAAATTGTAAATTGTATATTGTACTTTGTGAATTGTTGGGCATCGAATTGTGCCTTTTTGTAAGCTGCCCTGAGTCCCCCCTAGGGGGTTGAGAAGGGCGGGGTAGAAGCACTCCAAATAAATAAATAAATAAATAAATAAATAAAATCCTGAATAGCTTGTAGGCAGTGGACTGTCCCCCAAGTACTGGACCCCAGTGGCAATTTCAGACAGGGATAATGGGTATTGCAATCCTACATGTCTGAAGGGTACCAGGCTGAGGACGGCTCGCTTGTGCCATAATTTGGATAGTGCAGCGCAGGCGGAAAGGAACTCCAAATCACATATTATTGTCCTTTTACCAAATATGTTCATTTTCTACTCCATTTCTAAATTCAAAACTTGGCTATTCTAAATGGTAGAGCATATGCGTTTATGGATTCTGTGGGTGACCTAGTAGTCAAGTACATTGCTGGGCTGAATGTTCCTGATGACACATGACATACAGCTCTAGAAGGAAGATCTTGCTGAGCTGACCATGAAAGAGAATACAATTGGCACTTTTAATGTTTGCAGACATGATTATTCACAGATTTTATTTAAAACGTTTCCTCTCAGAGTCTCTCAGTCTTCTAGTGCAGTTCTTAGGTCAACTTCCACCTGCAGTTGACTATGGAATTGTGCTGGAAGGTCAAGAGATTCCTAGGGAAGTGTTGCCTCAGCGTTACTGAGGTTTGGTGCTCCTAACTCTAGCCCAGTGTTTCTCAACCTTCCTTAATACAAATCCTCATGTTGTGGTGCCCTCCAACCATAAATGTATTTTCGTTGCTACTCCATAACTGTAATTTTGCTACTGTTATGAATCGCAAGGTAAATATCTGATATGCAGGATGTATTTTCATTCACTGGACCAAATTTGGCACAAATACCTGATACACCCAAATGTGAACACTGGTGGATTTTGGGAAAATAGACCTTGACATTTGGGAGTTGCAGTTGCTGGGATTTATAGTTCGCCTACAATCAAAGAGCATTCTTAACCCCACCAACGAGAGAATTGGGCCAAACTTCCCACACAAAACCCCAATGACCAACAGTATATACTGTGTTTTCTATTGGTCTTTGGTGACCCCTCTGAAATCCCCTCGTGACCCCCCTGGGGTCCCAACCCCCAAGTTGAGAAATTCAGATCTAAAAGAAGAATCAACGCCTTTACTCTGATGCGACACTGTTTCTGGGCTTTTTCAATGCCTTGGCAGAGAAATGGTGAAAGCAATGGCCACATGCTGCTGACTCCCTGAGGCAGCATTAGTGCTTTTCCTTCTCTTGGGAAGACAGACAGACAAATGTCAGCGTGCTGGAAGAAGCAAAGACCACCAGCATTGAAGTGATGATCCTCTGCCATCAACTCCACTGGGCTGGGCACGTTGTCCGAATGCCTGATCACCGTCTCCCAAAGCAGTTACTTTACTACAAACTCAAGAACAGAAAATGGAACGTTGGAAGACAGGAAAAGAGATTTAAAGATGGGTTCAAAGCCAACCTTAAAAACTGTGGCATAGACACCGAGAACTGGTGTCTATGCCACCGGGATTATGCCACCGGGACTGTGGCACAGCTGGCTGCGAGTCAGCTACATTAAGATAATTGTTGACCTAAAGGTCATGAGTTCGAAGCCAGCCCAGGTCGGATTGAGCTTCCGACCAATTTGTGTAGCTTGCTGTCCACCTTTGCAGCCCGAAAGACAGTTGCATCTGTCAAGTAGCAAATTTAGGTACCGCTTATGCAGGGAGGCTAATTTACGATGCCATAAAAATCTCCAGCAAGCATGCAAAGAATGAGGAAGTACTTCATCACAAATGGACAGTGAAGTGACAGCTCACCTGGTGGCCATAATACCCCCATGAAAAAGCTGGAATGTTAAATAGCCTCTGTGTGTCTGTCTATATATGTTGTGTGTTTATGGCATTGAATGTTTGCCATGCATATGTACATTGTAATCCGCCCTGAGTCCCCTGCGGGGTGAGAAGGGCGGAATATAAATACTGTAAATAAATAAATAAACTGGGAAGCCCTGGCCCTTGAGCATTCTAGCTGGAGGTCAGCTGTGACCAGCAGTGCTGTAGAATTTGAAGAGGCATGAATGAAGGGCAAAAGGGCGAAACGTGCCAAGAGGAAGGCATGTCAAGTCAAACCTGACCGGGACTGCCTTCCATCTGGAAACCGATGTCCTCACTGCGGGAGAACATGCGGGTCAAGAATAGGGCTCCACAGCCACCTACAGACTCACTGCCAAGACACCACACCTGGAAGACAATCATCCTCGAGCTAAGTAAGTACTATATATATTCGAGTATAAGCCGACCCGAATATAAGCCGAGGCATCTAATTTTACCACAAAGAACTGAGAAAACAGATTGACTCGAGTATAAGCCGAGGGTGGGAAATGCAGCAGCTACTGGTAAATCTATATAAATAAAAATGTAATGTTCGTTTGTGTGATTAACATAACTCAAAAACCACTCAACGAATTGACACCAAATTTGGACACAATACCTCTATCAGGCCAACAAGTGACCGCCACTCATAAAAACACTGAAAAACACAGCAGAAGAGACTCAAAAAGCAAAAAAAATATATACATTACAATGCATGCACAAAACCACACATATATACGCAAACACAAATAGACACAAATATATATACACACAAAACACATATATGCAGACTGGGCCACAGCAATTGCTAATTGCAAAATAAAAATAGATACTAATTAAATTACATTAATTGAGGAGTCAGAAGATTATATATTTTTGAATATTTACGAAAATGGTAATTTAAGATAAGACTGTCCAACTCTGATTAAATGATTATTTACCTTCTTCAATGTAAATGTGCTTACGTATCCTTCTAATAATAGTAAAGAGAGCAACATAACAAATGTAATAATAATAATAATTTTATTTATTTATCGTGTTATCAGCAACCATACCATTGTATTACATTTCTAACAGAACAGAACAAACACACAGATTAAAAAACAAACAAAACACAGATTTTGCAAACTTGGTAGTTGGTTAAATGTCCTTTGACCAGTATCTGGCCACTTGGAGTGCCTCTGAGGTTGCCGCAAGAAGGTCCTCCATTGTGCATGTGGCAGGGCTCAGGGTGCATTGCAGCAGGTGGTCAGTGGTTTGTTCTTCTCCGCACTCACATGCCGAGGATTCCACCCTGTAGCCCCATTTCTTAAGATTGACTCTGCATCTCGTGGTGCCAGAGCGCAGTCTGTTCAGCGCCTTCCAAGTCGCCCAGTCTTCTGTGTGCCCAAGGGGGAGTCTCTCATCTGGTATCACCCACGGATTGAGGTGCTGGGTTTGGGCCTGCCACTTTTGGACTCTCGCTTGCTGAGGTGTTCCAGCGAGTGTCTCTGTAGATCTAAGAAAACTATGTCTTCATTTAAGTCGTTGACGTGCTGGCTGATACCCAAACAGGGGATGAGCTGGAGATAAAGAGTAAAATAATGAATGTAGCAATAACAACAATTATACAGTAAAATAATACATGTATAATAATAGAGTAAAATGATAAGTGTAATAATAATAATAAATAGAATAAAATAATAAATGAAATGATAATAATAATCATAGAATCAAAGAGTTGGAAGGGACCTCATGGGCCATCCAGTCCAACCCCCTGCCAAGAAGCAGGAATATTGCATTCAAATCACCCCTGACAGATGGCCATCCAGCCTCTGTTTAAAAGCCTCCAAAGGAGGAGCCTCCACCACTCTCCGGGGCAGAGAGTTCCAGAGTAAAATAATAAATAACCTTGACTCGAGTATAAGCTGAGGGGGAGGTTTTCAGTCTAAAAAAAGGGCTGAAAAACTAGGCTTATACTCGAGTATATACAGTAAGTAGGTTTCCCTTCTCCATACAACAGAGGTGGCCCTAGGTAATTTTCAATGGTAAGCAAACAGTATTTTGGCGCCCCTCCCCCAACCAATCACTGATATATATTTTCTGTTCGTCGTGGGGGTTCTGTGTGCCATATTTGGTTCAATTCCATCATTGGTGGAGTTCAGAATGCTCTTTGATTGTATTTATTTATTTACAGTATTTATATTCTGCCCTTCTCACCCCTCAGGGGACTCAGGGCGGATTACAGTGTACACATATATGGCAAACATTCAATGCCAATTTGACATACAACGTATACAGACATACACAAAGGCTATTTAACTTTTTCTGGCTGTCAGGGGAGCTGTCGCTTTCATCATCCATCTGCGACACTGATGAAGTACTTCCGCATTCCCCACATGCTTTTGCTGGAGTGCTTTGCTGGAGTCTTTTTTACGGCCTCATAAATTAGTTAATTTAGTCTCCCCACACAAGGTGGTACCTAATTTTCCTACTTGACAGATGCAACTGTCTTTCGGGTTACAAAAGTCGACAACAGGCTACACAATTGGTTGGAAGCCCACTCCAACCCGGGCTGGCTTCAAACTCATGACCTTTTTGGTCAGAGTGATCTTAATGCAGCTGACACTCAGCCAGCTACGCCACAATCCCGGCGCAGCTGGCTGAGTGTCAGCTGCATTAAGATCACTGACCAAAAGGTAGGTGAACTATACATCCCAGTAATTACAACTCGCATATGTCAAGGTCTATTTTCCCCCAAGAGTGCCTCAAGAGCGCCCCTGGGCAAAATCAACTATATTGCAAATGCTTACTTTGCATAATGGGTTGAGCCACCCCTGCCATAGAATGACCCTCAACTTATCCATGAGTCGTATCCAGGGGCGGCTCATCCATTACGCGAAGTAAGCAGTCGCAGAACACTTTTTTTTTTGCCAGGGGCGCAGAGGCGCCTCTGTAAATGCCCCTCAAACGCCGCTTGAGGAGCGCCCCCTCAGCTCACAACAGCCCTAGCAGTCCGGGGGGAGCCTCGGCTTTCTTGCCTCACTGCCGGGCGATCCTCTTCCCAAAGGGGCCGGGCCCTTGAGCCTCGCCTAGCCCCTCTCGTTCCTGCTCTACCCGGCCCCCGGGTGCGTGAGCAGAGCCGGCACTCAATCGTTCTCCACATTCGATCCCTTCCCCATGACTGGCTCCCTTTCCTGATTCTCCGGCGGTCTCCTCTCCCCATTTCTCGGGTGGGCCAAGGGGCGGAGCCGCCGCACCTGGCCCACTTCAGGTCCAGAGGCATGTCTGAAGACCTCAGCATGCGCACCAAAAGTCACCTCTTCTCCTGACTTTCTCTTCAGCCATTGGGACCAAGAGAGAGAGAGAGAGAGAGAGAGAGAGAGAGAGAGCCCTTCTGGCTGGAGGTATCTCCCACCTCCGCTCCCTCCTTTGTTTTTGCGCCTACCTTCAGGAAAGGTGGGCATCTCCACCCCCCTCTCTCTCTCTCTCTCTCTCTCTCTTGGTCCCAATGGCTGAGGAGAAAGTCAGGAGAAGAGGTGACTTTTCAGGCATGCCTCCGGACCCAAAGCGGGCCAGGCAAGGGAGCAAGTCAGCAAGTGTAGTTACTGGGATGTATTGTTCACCTACAATCAAAGAGCATTCTGAACTCCACCAATGATGGAATTGAACCAAATATGGCACACAGAACTCCCACGACAAACAGAAAATATATATCAATGATTGGTTGGGGGGGGGGGGGCGCCAAAATACTGTTTGCTTACCGTTGAAAATTACCTAGGGCCGCCTCTGGTCGTATCAAAATTCATAATTGCGGCCTCAAAACCTGCCCTTGACTTATATACATGAGGTGGACTTATACATGAATATATACAGAATTGTGACTGTCCCTGCTGGACTGACACAATTAGAGCCTATCAACCAAGTAAGTTTGGATTTCTGACTTGACCATGCGGCGGACTAGGTTTCCCTTCAGTCTCTGTGAGCTTCCCAGGCCTATGTTGGATCTGCAGCAAATGGAAGACCAGGCTTTAGTTGTTGTTTTCAAACACTTGTTGGCTAGTAGGAATTGAGTCATTTCCAAGCCAGTGGCAATGAGCTTCCCCTTTTCCAGGAGGCGCCTGCCCCCAAACCTCAGCCAAGGCATTGATCCTTGCCCCCTTGCTGCCACTCGTACATGTTTGCCTTCCTTATCTTGCCCGCTATCGAGAGGGAGTTTCAGGGAGATCAGTGTCACCCTGCCTTCAAAGCAAAGGCAAACAGCTTGGGTGCATTCCAAGGGGTGTTTATGCCCTGTCCTACATTTGGCTCCTTAATGAAGGAGGAGTCAGCGGCGGGCAGAGCCACCCATCCCTTCCTCCCTCAAACACAACTAAGGCGGCAAGGCTTGGAACATCTGATTACTTTGAAGCAACTCACCAACCCGCCTGCAATTAGAGGTTGCTTATATTAAGTCCTCACTTTGCAAGGCTGACTCACGTAACTACAGCTCTGCTAATGAATGCAAACGAAATTCATTAGCAGCTGGACAGAATGTGAGCAGCACACAGCCTGCCACCCGCTCCCACCATCAGCTGATGCTGCTTGGCCTTCTTAAATCGCTCGCATACAAGCCCAGCCAGTTTTCCATATCAACAGCCATTAATGGCTCACACAGCAAAAATGCCTATATACTAGTAACCGAGACATTGCATCATGAAGGATATAATTAAAATTCAGCAAAAGGGTTTCCTCTTTAGCAGCTTTCAAGCGTCTTGCCTTTTTTTTTTTTAAATGTGTGTGTCAGGAGCAACTTGAGAAACTGCAAGTTGCTTCTGGTGTGAGAGAATTGGCCATCTGCAAGGACGTTGCTCAGGGGACACCCGGATGTTTCGCCATCATGTGGGAGGCATTTCCCAAGTCCCTGCATGGGAAGCTGGAGCTGACAGACAGGAGCTCACTCCGCTCCCTTGAGTTTTGGAGTTGTAGTTCACCTACATCCAGAGAACATTCTGGACTCAAACAATGATGGATCTGGACCAAACTTGGCACAAATATTCAATATGCCCAAACTGGTGGAGTTTGGGGAAAAATAGATCTTAACATATGGGAGATGTAGTTGCTGGGATTTATAGTTCACCTCCAATCAAAGAGCATTCTGAACCTCACCAATGAAAGAATTGGGCCAAACTTCCCACACAGAATCTCCATGTCTGGAAGGGACTCGCTGGCGGGAGTCTCTCTCCAGCCTCACAAGCTCTCCCTCACCCACACATGCGCACCATGCTGCCATGCACCATGCACACCTGCTCTTCCCTCTCTATTTGGGGTCTTAGAAAGAGCCTTCCCCTTGGCTGAGAGGCTGGCTAAGAGGGCAGCGAATCACAGTGGAGGAGGGATTTTGGAGGGAGGATTCGCTGTCTATTTCCAAAATGGAAGAGAAGGACAGGCGGAGAGATTTTCAACCTTCTCTGTCAAAGGGCTTCCTAAGACCATCAGAAATATATGTTTTCTGATGGTCTTTGGTGACACCTCTGAAATCCCCTTGCAACCCCCCCAGGGGTCCCGACCCCCAGGTTGAGAAACGTTGATTTAAAGGATCTTCACACCCAAACGAGCTTGTGAAGACAAATAAAACAAGGCAGTCCCAATCATCTAAATGGTTCATTTATGGGTGGACAACGCATTGGCTATGAGCCTGTGTTTTGGTGGAACAAACCTATCATGCCAAAAAGTGGCCACATAAAATTGCAAGTCCCCATATCAGATAGTCTGGGAAATGCTGCACACTGGGGCTCTATCTGGATATATAACTACACTGTAGAATTAGTGCAGTCTGCCCCCACTTTAACTGCTATGGCTCAGTGCCATGGAATCATGGGAACTATAATTTTACAAGGTGTTTGACCTTCTCTGCCAAACCCTGCCGATGCCTCATCAAACAATTCCCATGATTTCATAGCATTGGGGCATGACAGTGAAAGTGATGTCAAACTGTGCACATGCCCCCCCCCCCCCCCCCCCATGCAGACATACATACATAGGTCTGTATGTTTAAATCAGCGTTTCTCAACCTAGGGGGTCGGGACCCCGGGGGGGGGGGGGGTCACGAGGGTCTGTCAGAGGGGTAGCCAAAGGCCATGAGAAAACACAGTATTTTCTGTTGGTCATGGGGGTTCTGTGTGGGAAGTTTGGCCCAATTCTATTTATTTATTTTATTTATTTAAAAGTTTTGTATACCGGCCTTCTCACCTCTCTTGAGGGACTCAGACCGGTTTCCAACCATAATATCACATACAATCAATAAAACATCATACATATTACAGTAAAACATTAAAACATCAATTACAATCAATAACTATAATGGTCAGTCAGAAATCAATAACTATAATGGTCAATTCTATCATTGGTGGGGTTCAGAATGCTCTTTGATTGTAGGTGAACTATAAATCCCAAACTCCCAAATGTCAAGGTCTATTTTCTGTATTTTCTGTTGGTCATGGGGGTTCTGTGTGGGAAGTTTGGTCTAATTCTATCATTGGTGGGGTTTAGAATGCTCTTTCATTGTAGGTGAGCTATAAATCCCAGCAACTACAAGTCCCAAATGTCAAGGTCTATTTTGCCAAAATCCACCAGTGTTCACATGTGAGTATATTGAGGATTTATGCCAAGTTTGTTCCAGATCCATCACTGTTTGAGTCCACAGTACTCTCTGGATGTTGGTGAACTACAACTCCAAAACTCAAGGTCACTGCCCACCAAACCCTTCCCGTATTTTCTGTTGGTCATGTTGTGCCAAGTTTGGTTCAATTCCATCGTTGGTGGAGTTCAGAACGCTCTTTGAGTGAAGGTGAACTATAAATCCCAGCAACTACAACTCCCAAATGACAAAAATCAATCCCTCCCAAACCCCACCAGTATTCAAATTTGAGTATATCGGGTATTTGTGCCAAATTTGGTCCAGTGAATGAAAATACATCTTTCATTTCTGATATTTATATTGCGATTCATAACAGAAGCAAAATTACAGTTGGGGAGTAGCAATAATGGAATGGTTTGGGGGTCACCACAGTATGAGGAACTGTATTAAGGGGCCGTGACATTAGGAAGGTTGAGAATCACTGGTTTAAATGGATACAAATCTGGAGATTTTTTTGTCCTGCCATGCCCCCCCCCCCCCCCCCCAATATATTGTTGGTGGCTGTTCTACCGAGTCTATCTAATGTCTATCCCTACATTTGAGGAAAGCAAGATACCTGGAGCTCTCCTCTCTGCCCCAATTTGCTCTTCCATTGGCTGGTATTTACTTTAAAGACGGGGTGATGCCTGCTTCCCCATGCTTTTCAACTGCAGCGTTCATTGCTACTGTTTTAGACCCAAGGCATCGCATTGCTCTTCTCAGAAGAATGCGGTCTCCAGACCTGAAATGCTGCCATAGTGGCAAAAGGGAGGCATCCTTATTCACCCATCCCTAACACACATTGAGTAAATGATTGATTCAACCTGACTAAGGTTGCTAAAATGCAGCCCTGAATGCCACCAAGGCCCAAGTCCTAAAGCAGCCAAGAGACTCCCTGTGAACTCTATGGGGAAGAGAGTCAAATAGTCCAAAAGGAAGCTTTGATTAGTGGAGGATGAAGTCAGCAAACAAGGTCTGTGTGTGTGAACAGAGTTTGGAAATGTCACTTTTTGGACTACCATTTCCACAATCTTCCAAACTTCATTGCTCATTGGGGATCGGACATGGCCATCTTTTTCATGCTCCAGTAGCCCTTGGTGGGAAGGAAGGGAAATCTAACAATTATTCAAAAAGTTACTTTGGAGAGTGACCATTTATCCCATTTCTGCTTGCCCCATCTATAGTGTTGCCCCTATGATGCACTTTCCCCCGTCCTAAACGGAAAGCCTACCCCACTGTTTATTCTTTTTTGGTTCCCCTCAATTACATATTTACTTTCCTACCTCATCCAGGGTTTTATCATTTTACCTCGTCCATTTGGCCTGCCCATTCTGTTCATAGAATCATAGAATCAAAGAGTTGGAAGAGACCTCATGGGCCATCCAGTCCAACCCCCTGCCAAGAAGCAGGAATATTGCACTCAAATCACCCCTGACAGATGGCCATCCAGCCTCTGTTTAAAAGCTTCCAAAGAAGGAGCCTCCACCACAATCCGGGGCAGAAAGTTCCACTGCTGAACGGCTCTCACAGTCAGGAAGTTCTTCCTCATGTTCAGACGGAATCTCCTTTCTTGTAGTTTGAAGCCATTGTTCCGCGTCCTAGTCTCCAGGGAAGCAGAAAACAAGCTTGCTCCCTCCTCCCTGTGGCTTCCTCTCACATATTTATACATGGCCCTCATCATATCCCCTCTCAGCCTTCTCTTCTTCAGGCTAAACATGCCCAGCTCCTTAAGCCGCTCCTCATAGGGCTTGTTCTCCAGACCTTTTATCATTTTAGTCGCCCTCCTCTGGACACATTCCGGCTTGTCAATATCTCTCTTGAATTGTGGTGCCCAGAATTGGACACAATATTCCAGGTGTGGTCTAACCAAAGCGGAATAGAGGGGTAGCATTACTTCCCTAGATCTAGACACTATGCTCCTATTGATGCAGGACAAAATCCCATTGGCTTTTTTTGCCGCCACATCACATTGTTGGCTCATGTTTAACTTGTTGTCCACGAGGACTCCAAGATCTTTTTCACACGTACTGCTCTCAATTTTATATTGTGTTAATATGTTTTATTTATCTTATTTTTGCTACTGTACGTATTTTATTTTGATGTAATTTTTTGTTGTTGGCATTCTGTATTTTATTTTGTTGTATTGTATCTTTGGGCTTGGCCTCATGCAAGCTGCCCTGAGTCCCCTTTGGGGAGATGGTGGCGGGGTATAAATAAAGATTATTATTATTATTATTATTATTATTATTATTATTATTATTATTTGAAACACAACAAGATGAGTCCACAGCAGACACTCTGCTGGCTGTTGAATTGGATCACACATCGGACAAGTGTCTAGGACTGTGGGATTTATCGGCGAATAATGTGTGCAGATCCCAGTAAGGTGGCCTTTTGCAACTGGCAGATGCTAATTTTGTCAGCACCGATTGTGTTTAAGTGCAGGCCAAGGTCTTTAGGTGCTGCACCCTGTGTGCCGATCATCACTGGGACCACCTTGACTGGCTTGTGCCAGAGCCTTTGCAGTTCGATTTTTAAATCCTCATATCGTGTCAGCTGTTCCAGTTGTTTCTCTGCAGTTCTGCTGTCATCTGGGATTGCAACATTGACGATCCATACTTTGTTTTTTAACACGATTGTGAGGTCAGGAGTATTATGCTCCAAAACTCTGTCTGTCTGAATCCGGAAGTCCCAGAGGAGTTTGGCATATTCATTCTCTGTAACTTTTTCCGGCTTGTGATCCCACCAGTTCTTTGCCACAGGCAGATGGTATTTGTGGCACAAGTTCCAAGGAATTATCTGAGCAACGATTTATTATTATTATTATTATTATTATTATTATTATTGTTATTATTATTGAAATTATTATTTCTCAGTCTTATCTGAAGATTCTAGTCATTGCGACTGAAACCTTCCGCAGACCTACAAATGTGTTAACTTCAGAATGCAGAAACTCTAATTCTAATTCAGTGTTTCTTAACCTTCCTAATGCCGCAACCCTTTTCAAACAGTTCCTCATGTGGTGGTGACCCCTAACCATAAAATTATATTTGTTGCTACTTCATAACTGTAATTTTGCTAGTGTTAGGAATCATAATGTAAATATCCGATATGCAGGATGTATTTTCATTCTCTGGACCAACTTTGGCACAAATACCCAATACGCACAAATTTGAATACTGGTTAGGTTGGGGGTGGGGTTGATTTTGTCATTTGGGAGTTGTAGTTGCTGGGATTTATAGTTCACCTACAATCAAAGAGTATTCTGAACTCCACTAACAATGGAATTGAACCAAACTTGGCACACAGAACTCCCATGACCAACAGAAAATACTGGAAGGATTTAGTGGGCACTGACTTTGAATTCTGGAATTGTAGTTCACCTACATCCAGAGAGCTAAGTGGACTCAAAGAATGATGGATTTGGACCAAACTTGGCATGAATACTCAATATGCCCAAATGTGAACACTGGTGGAGTTTGGGGAGAATAGACCTTGACATTTGGGAGTTGTCATTGCTGGGATTTATAGTTCACCTACAATCAAAGAGCATTCTGAACTCCACTAACAATGGAATTGAACCAAACTTGGCACACAGAACTCCCATGACCAACAGAAAATACTGGAAGGATTTAGTGGGCACTGACTTTGAATTCTGGAATTGTAGTTCACCTACATCCAGAGAGCTAAGTGGACTCAAAGAATGATGGATTTGGACCAAACTTGGCATGAATACTCAATATGCCCAAATGTGAACACTGGTGGAGTTTGGGGGAAATAGACCTTGACATTTGGGAGTTGTCTTTGTTGGGATTTATAGTTCACCTACAATGAAAGAGCATTCTAAACCTCACCAATGATAGAATTGGTCCAAACTTCCCATACAGAAACCCCATGCCTTGAAGGGACTCGCTGGCTAGAGTCTCCCTTCCGGTCTCTCACACTCTCTCTTTCCCGGACAGGCGCAGAACACTGTCATGTGCCAAGCATGCCTGTTCTCCCCTTCCTACTTGTAGTCTCAGAAACAGCTCTTCCCTTGACTGAGAGGCCCAGGGGAGGGTCACAAAGGGGTATCTGAGGGGTTGCCAAAGACCATCAAGAATACACAGTATTTTCTGTTGATCACTGGGGTTCTGTGTGAGAAGTTTGGCCCAATTCTATCGTTGGTGGGGTTCGAAATGCTCTTTGATTGTAGGTGAACTTAAATCCCAGCAACTGCAACAAAATCTACAACTCCAAAACTCAAGGTCAATGCCCACCAAACCCTTCCAGTATTTTCTGTTGGTCATGGGAGTTCTGTGTGCCATGTTTGGTTCAATTCCATCGTTGGGCGAGTTCAGAATGCTCTTTGAGTGAAGGTGAACTATAAATCCCAGCAACTACAACTCCCAAATGACAAAAATCAATCCCCTCCCCCAACTCCACCAGCATTCAAATTTGGGTGTATCAGGTATCTGTGCCAAATTTGGTCCGGTGAATGAAAATACATCCTGCATATCAGATATTTCCTTTACAACTCATAACAGTAGCAAAATTACAGTTATTAAGTAGCAATGAAAATAATGTTATGGTTGGGGGTCACCACAACATGAGGAACTTTAATAAGGGGTCTTGGCATAAGGAAGGTTGAGAAACACTGATGTAACATCCAGCCATGACAGTCCAAGTGCTGACAAACCGCATTCATTCCACCGAAGCAGATGCACTCTCTCCCCTTTAGAGTGAAACATCCAAAGCCTTGGTCCAAGTTCAGTTTTGAATTGTTCCATGTACATTTAATATCAGATAGATAGATAGATAGATATTTAAAAGTTGCATTTAATTTTTAAAATACACAATTAAAAGTTTCACATTTTATCCATTTTGGATATAAAGAAATGTGTCAACAGTGAGAAATGAACTGAAACAACGTTCTGAGGCACTCCATCACGGATAGGATCTGCTGCTCTAGTAACAAGTAATCAGATCTGCCCAGACCTGCAAAGTACTGCTAAGCCGGGGAAATATGAGTGGCCTTTGACAAATGATCCATGACAAGAGACGTCATCATCCCGCATAGCCGGGGTCTGGAGGTCCGGTTCCGTACACCCCCTGGGTACATCCCGGCAAAAGTGTACAGTGGAATGAATGGCAAAGGGGCAGGGGCTCCGTGGGCAGCGATTACACGCTCCACTTTATGACACCCCCGGGGCTTGTGCCTTGCGTCTCTCCAGTAATGAGAAATGGACAGTGGCCAAGTCGGAAGTTTGCGCAACCAGCAAGTAGCCAAGAACAGGAGCCGCAGGATGATAGTCAAACTACTCTCTTGGGGGCCTCATTTGCAAAATTAAAAGGAGACAGCATTTTTGAAAGGACGAGTGTGGGCATGCATTCATCCCCTCAGCAGGTTTCTCCTTAAACCTATTATCAGTAGAGACAACAAGTAGGAATTCTCAATGAATTGGAAGGAAGTAAAGGACTCTTGCTTACAATCCCTTCACTCTCATTCCCACTTCCTTCCTTCTGTGATGAAATAATTTTTAGAAGGGAAAGTATGAGTGAATCTCCTCTGAGCACAATTCCTCTGCCCCACGGACAGTCCTAGAGTAGCAGTACAAGTAAAGCACGTATTTTCCATGGAGACGATCCAAGGCTCAGTACTCAGCATTTCCAGTTAAGGTTTGGGAATACTGAAGCTTAGAAATAAGGAAAGCCTGACGCTCAGAAGTAACTGCCAATGAACAACTACTGATGTATATATAATTTCTTTCCCAGCAACTAAAATATTACTCCATTGCACCCATGATAACAGTATAATCTCTGTCCTTTGGGAATGTAATTGAAATTTTAGGTTACTTTGTGGTTTTGAATTAACATTACTACATGGTGGAGAGAAATATCACAAGGAGTATCATCTATCTATCTTCTATATCTAGGTAAAGGTAAAGGTAGTCCCCTGACATTAAGTCCAGTCATGTCTGACTCTGGGGTGTGGTGTTCATCTCCATTTCTAAGCCGAAGAGCCAGCGTTGTCCGTAGACACCTCCAAGGTCATGTGGCCGGCATGACTGCATGGAGCGCCGTTACCTTCCCGCCGGAGCGGTACCTATTGATCTACTCACATTTGCATGTTTTCGAACTGCTAGGTTGGCAGAAGCTAGGGCTGACAGCGGAAGCTCACGCCGCTCCCCGGAATCGAACCTGCGACCTTTCGATCAACAAGCTCAGCAGCTCAGTGCTTTAACCCACTGTGCCACCGGGGGATCCACTTCTATATCTATATATATAAAAATGTGCATAATGAGTACCTTAAAAACAAAAGAACCAACGAACGAAATCACACCAAATTTGGCAACAAAACGTCTCACTACACAAGGAGTGACCATCACTCAAAAAATTATGATTTCATCATTTGGGAGTTGTAGTTGTTGGGATTTATAGTTCACCTATAATCACAAACAAGAATGGATCTGGACCAAACTTGGCACGAATACTCAATATACCCAAATATAAACACAGATGGAGTTTGGGGGAAAATAGACTTTGACATTTGGGAGTTGTAGTTACTGGGATTTATAGTTCACCTACAATCAAAGAGCATTATGAACCCCATAAACGAGAGAATTGGGACGAACTTCCCACACAGAACCCCCATGACCAACAGAAAATACTGGAGGAATTTGGAATAAATTGATAAATGGTACCTTAAGGTCATCCAGTCCAACTCCCTTCACCAGGGGAAGAAAACTTAATCAAAGCCCTGCTGACAAAGAGCCATCCGGCCATAGATATAGATAGATATATATGATTCACACACACACAAATATAATAT
Organism: Anolis sagrei; assembly: GCF_037176765.1. Classification (NCBI taxonomy): domain Eukaryota; kingdom Metazoa; phylum Chordata; class Lepidosauria; order Squamata; family Anolidae; genus Anolis; species Anolis sagrei. The sequence continues at coordinate 72,328,916 of NC_090034.1, forward strand.
CATAGATTTGAAAGGGACCCCTAAAGAAGGACAATATATGTTGTATGTTCCAGAGTAGGCAAACCAGACACTCTCCACATCATCACTGACAAAGAAACAGCAAGAAATACTGTTTACCCACAAGCAGAAAGAAATTACATATATTAGAAACCAACACTTTCTCATTACTTTTCCCCCCAGATCACCAGACTGGGCCACAGCAACGCGTGGCAGGGGACGACTAGTATATATATATATATAAATGCTCTGTGCGTAATGAGTACCTTAAACACAAAAAAACCCAATGAACGAAATCACTCCAAATTTGGCAACAAAATGCCTCACAACACAGGGAGTGACCATCACTCAAAACATTATGATTTTGTCATTTGGGAGTTGTAGTTGCCGGGATTTATAGTTTACTTACAATCAAAGAGCATTTTGAACTCCACCAATGATGGAATTGAACCAAATATGGCACACAGAACTCCCACGATGAACAGAAAACACTGGAAGGGTTTGGTGGGCATTGACTTTGAGTTTGGGAGTTGTAGTTCGCCTCCATCCAGAGAGCACTGTGGACTCAAACAATGATGGATCTGGACCAAACTTGGCACAAATATTCCATATGCCCAAATATGAACACAGATGGAGTTTGGGGGAAATAGACCTTGACATTTGGGAGTTGTAGTTACTGGGATTTATAGTTCATGTACAATCAGAGCATTCTGAACCCCTCCAACGACAGAATTGGGGCAAACTTCCCACACAGAACCCCCATGACCAACAGAAAATACTGTGTTTTCTGATGGTCTTTGGCGACCCCTCTGACACCCCTTTGTGACCCCCCCCCCCCCCGGGTCTTGACTTCCCAGGTGAGAAATGCTGCCTTAAGGCCATCCAGTCCAACTCCCTTCACCAGGGCAAGAAAACATAATCAAAGCCCTCCTGACAAAGGGTCATCCAGCCATTCACACACACATATATATGTATATGACAGATGCAGTATCAAAGATTTGAAAGAGACCCCTAAAGAAGGACAATGATATATTGCATGTTCCAGATTAGGCACACCAGACAATCTCCACATCAACAAGGAAACAGCAAGAAATACTTTTAACCCACAAGCATAAAGACATAACATATATTAGAAACCAACGTTTTCTCATTACTTTATTTTCCAGATCATCAGACTGGGCCACAGCAACACGTGGCAGGGGACCACTAGTGTGCTAATAATAATAATAGTAATAATAATAAAGAGAAACAACTGGAAAAGCTGACACGGTGTGAGGATTTAAAGATCGAACCGCAAAGACTCTGGCACAAGCCAGTAAAGGTGGTGCCAGTGGTGATTGGCACACTGCATGTAGTGCCTAAAGATCTTGGCCTGCACTTAAACACAATTGGCACTGACAAAATTACCATCTGCCAGCAGCAGAAGGCCACCTTACTGGGATCTGCATGCATTATTCGCCGATACAACAACAACAATACCAACAACAACACTATTTATATCCTGTCCTTCTCCCCAGGGGGACCCAGAGTGGATTACAACATATAAACAATCGCAGGCAAACATTCAATGCGTGTTACAAATGAGAATACAGTGAAACATAAATACACAAACAAAGTCAAAAGCTTCTCCTTTCATTTCCGGCTCTGGAGGCGGTGCTCATCTCTGGCTCTGGAGGAGGCACTCTTTCTCTGCTTCTAAGCCGAGGAGCCTGTGTCCATAGACACCTTCTGGTCATGTGGCTGACAGGATTGTTTGGAGCATCTCTTTGCCTTTTCCCACCAAAGCGGTACCTATTTATCTACTCACATTTGCAAGTTTTTGAACTGCTAGGTTGGCAGGAGTTAGGGCTAACAGCGGGAGCTCACCCCGTCTTGTGGATTCGAACTGTCAACCTTTGAGTGTCCCTTTTTCTTTTCCTGCCATAGCAGTACCTATTTATCTACTCACATTTGCATGTTTTTGAACTGCTAGGTTGGCAGGAGTTAGGGCTAACAGCGGGAGCTTACCCCGTCTTGTAGATTCGAACTGCCAACCTTGGAGTGTCTCTTTGTCTTTTCCTGCCAAAGCAGTACCTATTTATCTACTCACATTTGCATGTTTTTGAACTGCTAGGTTGGCAGGAGTTAGGGCTAACAGCGGGAGCTTACCCCGTCTTGTGGATTTGAACTGCCAACCTTGGAGTGTCTCTTTGTCTTTTCCTGCCGAAGAGTACCTATTTATCTACTCACATTTCCATGTTTTTGAACTGCTAGTTTGTCAGGAGCTAGGGCTAACAGCAGGTGCTCACCCCATCTCACAGATTCAAATTGCCAACATTGGAGCGTCTCTTTGCCTTTGCCTGCCAAAGCAGTACCTATTTATCTACTCACATTTGCATGTTTTTGAACTGCTAGGTTGGCAGGAGTTAGGGCTAACAGCGGGAGCTTACCCCGTCTTGTGGATTTGAACTGCCAACCTTGGAGTGTCTCTTTGTCTTTTCCTGCCGAAGCAGTACCTATTTATCTACTCACATTTCCATGTTTTTGAACTGCTAGTTTGGCAGGAGCTAGGGCTAACAGCAGGTGCTCACCCCATCTCACAGATTCAAATTGCCAACATTGGAGCGTCTCTTTGCCTTTGCCTGCCAAAGCATTACCTATTTATCTACTCACGTTTGCATATTTTCGAACTGCTAGGTTGGCAAGAGCTAGGGCTAATAGCGGGAGTTCACCCCGTCTCACGGATTCAAATTGCCAACATTGGAGTGTCTAGGTTCTTGTAGGTTTTTTCGGGCTATAGGGCCATGTTCTAGAGGCATTTCTCCTGACGTTTCGCCTGCATCTATGGCAAGCATCCTCAGAGGTAGTGAGGTCTGTTGGAAATAGGAAAATGGGTTTATATATCTGTGGAATGACTGGGGTGGGGCAAAGAGTGTCTCTTTGCCTTTGCCTGCCAAAGCATTACCTATTTATCTACTCACATTTGCATATTTTTGAACTGCTAGGTTGGCAAGAGCTAGGGCTAATAGCGGGAGCTCACCCCATCTCACGGATTCAAACTGCCAACCTTCGGGTCAGCAGTTCAGCTGCACAAGGGTTTAACCCATTGCACCACTGCGGCCCCGTTCTTCATCCTGATGAGGATTCTGGGATTTGTAGTCGGCTTGAAAGGTTATAAAGCTTATAGTGCAGACAGACCCACTGATAAACAGATAGGGATTTCCTTCTGTGATGAGTTGTTTATCTCATTCAGTCATAATAGAAAGATATGCTCAATGAATGGACTATTTCCCCCATTTGGACCATGTTCCTCTTGAAGCATCATTCGTTTTGAGAACTTAAATTAATAAAACAAGTTGGGTCCAATTTTATTTATTTATTTATTTATTTATTTATTTACTTTGCTTATATACCGCTGTATCTCAAGCCCGAAGGCAACTCACGGCGGTTCACAAACAGTAGAAACAGTAGAAACAGCAGTGGTTCCATACAACATATAACAATTGACTTAACACATTATCCATAAATTACCAATAAGCAATTACAATGCACAATTATTACAAAAAACAACCGTACCCAATCTTCTCATCATCCAAGCGTAGTCCAGGTTCGTCGTCCATTGTTCCATTCCTATGTTCCATTACCAGATTGCACTAAATTACTCAAACGCCTGCACAAACATCCAGGTCTTCACCTTTTTGCGGAATACCATTAGAGATGGTGCTAGTCTAATGTCCGTAGGAAGGGCGTTCCACAGCCGAGGAGCCACCACCGAGAAGGCCCTATCTCTCGTCCCCGCCAGCCGAGCTTGAGAAGCAGGCGGGATCGAGAGCAGGGTCTCCCCGGAAGATCTCAAACTCCTGGTGGGTTCATAGGCAGTTTTCTGCCCAGCCATAAAGCAAAATATCCTACTGACAAATACACGATTTATATCAAATTCAAGACGTAAAATTCAATGACACTCCTGGATATAATGTAGGAACATTTATTTTCAACGTTAACTGCAGCAATACAAGAATGTCCCCAGTGAAGAAGGGATGGCTGACATTGCAAGGGATTCTGGATGCTCTGTTGATTTGGGCAGGAACCTGCCGGTGCTGAAAAACCACACAGGAACCCAGATTTGCAACATCCTGTGTGGCCAACCCACACAGACCCACATCTAGAGGAATCTATTGAATGCTCTTCATTCACGAAGGGAATCAGCCATACCTGCTGGCAACCTAAAGACTTTCGGTTTTCATGCTCCTTCTGACACGTTACATACCCATTTTTTCTTGTCTGGGGAGATGTCTTTTTTTCTACATGACAGAAGGAGCAATGCCAAAGGTGGCTTAAAGGAAAGCAGCTTTGATAAATCACAGGAGCTGTCTTCGTAGACCTGTCAGCAGCCTATGATACTGTGAACCACCACCTCCTCCTGAGAAAAATGTATAATATCACAAAGGACTATCACCTCACCACCCTCATAGGAAACCTGCTACAAAACAGGAGCTTTTTTGTTGAGTTCCAGGGCCAGAGAAGCAGATGGTGGAAACAGAAGAATGGCCTGCCTCAGGGGAGCGTGCTTGCTCCATCCATGTTCAACGTCTACACAAATGACCAGCCACTGCCAGAAGGGACAGAGAGTTTCATCTATGCTGATGATCGTGCCATCACCGCTCAAGCAGGGAGCGTTGAGATGGTAGAACAGAAGCTCTCCGAAGCTAGGTGCTCTTGCCACCTATTACAGGGAAAACCAGCTGATCCCCAACCCATCTAAAACACAGATATGTGCCTTTCACCTTAAGAACAGACAAGCATCCTGAGCTCTGAGGATTACCTGGGAAGGAATCCCACTGGAGCATTGCAGCACACCCAAATACCTCGGAGTCACTCTGGACCATGCTCTTACCTACTGCCTGAACATCATGCAAAAAGTGGGTTCTAGAAACAATATCATACGAAGGTTGACTGGCACAGCCTGGGGATCACAGCCAGACACAGTGAAGACATCTGCCCTTGCGCTATGCTACTCTGCTGCTGAGTGCGCATGCCCAGTGTGGAACACATCTCACCACACTAAAACAGTGGATGTGGCTCTTAATGAGACATGCCGCATTATCACGGGGTGTCTGCGCCCTACACCACTGGAGAAATTACACTGCTTAGCCGGTATTGCACCACCTGACATCTGCCGGGAAGTGGCAGCCAATAGTGAAAGACCAAGGCAGAGACATCTCCAGCTCATCCCCTGTTTGGGTATCAGCCAGCACGTCAACGACTTAAATCTAGAAATAGTTTCCTAAGATCTACAGAGACACTCACTGGAACACCTCAGCAAGCGAGAGTCCAAAAGTGGCAGGCTCAAACATAGAACCTCAACCAATGGTTGATACCAAATGAGAGACTCCCCCCTGGGCACACAGAAGACTGGGTGACTTGGAAGGCGCTGAGCAGGCTGCGCTCTGGCACAACAAGATGCAGAGCCAACCTTCAGAAATGGGGCTACAAAGTGGAATCCACGACATGCGAGTGTGGAGAGGAGCAAACCACTGAACACCTGCTGCAATGCAACCTAAGCCGTGCCACATGCACAATGGAGGACCTTCTTGCGGCAACACCAGAGGCACTCCAAGTGGCCAGATACTGGTCAAAGGACATTTAATCAACTACCAAACTCACAAATTTTGTATTTTGTCTGTTTGTTTGCTTTGTTCTGTTAGAAATGTAATATAATTGACTGGCTGCCCTGACACGACAAATAAATAGGTTTGATAAATATATGAATACTAGCTTGGGTACCCAACATTACCCAGATTAATTGAAAAAGTCATTATTTTTTATTTTACAAAATGCATAAGGTTGTAGGTGAACTACAACTCACATTGTGCCAGGTTAACCCCCTGAAACTCCATCTGTAGTTGAAATTTTGCTCTCTAGATGCACCATTGGTGGGGTTCAGTGTGATCTCTGGATGCAGGATAAACTACAGCTCCCACCACAGTGGGTCAGTCCCCTCAAATCCCTCCAGTAGGTTGAGTTGGTCATAGGGGTTCTGTATACCAAGTTTGGTCTAGATCCGACATCGGTAGTGGTCACAGTATCTCTGAATGTAAGAGAACTACAACTCCCAGAAATGAAGGTCACTTTCCTCCCAACCCCTTCCAATATTTTCAGTTGGTCATTGTGGTTCTGTGTGCCAAGTTAGGTCCAGGGTCATTGTTGGTGCGGTCCAGAGTGTTCTTTGATTGCAGGTGAACTATAAATCCCAGTACCTACAACGACTATAAATCAAGTTGAATTCCCCTCAAACCTCTCCAGTATTTTTCTTGGGTCATGGGGGTTCTGTGTGCCAAATGTGGTCCAGATCAATTGTCAGTGGGGGTCACAGGCCTCTGACTTGATGCAGGGTGAACTACAACTTCCATCATGTGGAGTTAATCCCCCAAACTCCTCCAGTATGTTTAGTTGCTGATTAGTTCTGCTCTATTCGTTGTGCAGGCAGAATTAAAAGAGTAGGAAAGGGTTAAGGGAGAAGCAGTGGGCGGGATCATGCAAATTCCACACCCATGAAGAGCGTAAGACATACTGGGATGTCTGTGGTGAGGCTGCGTCCCGAAGGCAGGAGAAGAGCAGGCTGGGCCCAGGGAGGCGGCGGGCGATGCGGCCCCAAAGCTGCTTACCCGCGGCCTCCCCCTCTTCTCCTGCCTTCGGGATGCGAGGCTGCGTCCTGAAGGCAGCAGAAGAGCAGGCTGGGCCCAGGAAGGCAGCGGGCAAAGCGGCCCCGAAGCTTCGCCACCTCCCCCTCTTCTCTTGCCTTTGGGATGCGGCAAGGCCACGTCCCGAAGGCAGGAGAAGAGCAGGCTGGGCCCAGGGAGGCAGCGGGCAAAGCTTCAACTTCCTCTGGTCCATGCCGGAAGAATCTCCCCTCTTGGAATCTCTAGGTCCTCAAGTACAATTCTGTGGTCATTTCCCAACAAAAGTCAAACAAAGAGTCATGCTGGAAGACCTAGAAATTCCTCAGAAGATACTCTCTCTTGGGTAAAAGCATAGCAATGTCTATTTTTTTTCACTTTCACAGAGATCCTGTGCTCATAACCCCAGCGAATGTGGAGGGCTGCATGCACACCAAAATATTATGACTAAAAGGGTTTTGATGACGTAGAGCATCCATGCCTAATCTCTTGCCATTATAATGGGCTGGACTCCAATCCACCATCCCCAGTCAACAAAACCATATAATCTGTGATGGGATAGCCAGTCCAACACATACAGGGCTCTTCCACATAGCTTCTATATAACCCGGAATACAGGACAGATAATCCACAATATCTGCTTTGAAATGGGTTATCTGAGGCTTTTTCCACACAGCTGTATAAAATCTACATTGAACTGGATTACATATCAATGTGGACTCCTATCATCCCGTTCAAAGCGGATATTGTGAATTATCTACTTTGATATTCTGTGTTATATGGCTGTGTGGAAGGGCCCTGAGTCCACACTGCCATATAATCCACTTCAAGGTGGATGTTATACAGCTGTGTGGAAGGGGCCCCAGATGTCCACAGACTGGGGAAAACTGAATTAGGGTGGTACATGTTTAATGGTCTTCCTGCCAAAAGCCAAAGTTGCAAAAGGTTTTCCAGAGAAAGGAAGATAGGGCAAGGAAACTTATCTTCCGCCTGTCAACTCAGGACTGTGTGTGGGCCCTTCTGTCTCCTTCTCAGGAGATGGGTTTCCACCGGAATGTTAGTGGTTACATTAATTTGAGGTTACCATGTCGAAATCCAGAAAGAGCTCGTCCGTCTCTCCAACAACCCACAAGACACAAGAAGGATTTGACGGAGGTTAGTCTGTGGTGTAGATGTGGCTTTCACAAGCAACGGTTGGAGATGTTTGTATTTCCTACAGTGGTTGGGCTAGAGGCCAGGTGATAGACTATCATTCCCTAGGAATTTATCATACAAGGGATGAACAGTTGGCTAGTTGTTTGACAGCTGCAAAAAGTCAAGGATTAAGCCAGGGGCTTCTATCTGAAATGAGTTCACAGAAAGCACCAAGAGAAAAACCCGGGTGGCCAAGCTCAGGCACCATAAATGGTCCCAGCTGGTGAGACTCCCCCCAAGGCTGAAAGATCGCTTTGTGGAGCCAACCATCTCAGTGTCCTTGTTGGAAGGGAACAAGAAGAAATTATGGGTGACTTCTTTTGTTTGTTCCTTTGCGACAATCTGAATTTTGGTGGCGCAGTGGGTTAAAGCACTGAGCTGCTGAGCTTGTTGATCGAAAGGTCGCAGGTTTGATTCCGGGGAGCGGTGTGAGCTTCCGCTGTCAGCCCTAGCTTCTGCCAACCTAGCAGTTTGAAAACATGCAAATGTGAGTAGATCAATAGGTACCGCTCCGGCGGGAAGGTAACGGTGCTCCATGCAGTCATGCCGGCCACATGACCTTGGAGGTGTCTACGGACAACGCTGGCTCTTCGGCTTAGAAATGGAGATGAGCACCACACCCCAGAGTCAGACATGACTGGACTTAATGTCAGGGGACTACCTTTACCTCTTAAGGCAGGCATGGGGAACCTTCGGCCCTCCAGGTGTGGTGGACTTCAACTCCCACAATTCCTTGAGGCCAAGGTAAGCTTTTGGGGCGAATGCCGAGCCTCAAGGAATTGTGGGAGTTGAAGTCCACCACACCTGGAGGGCCGAAGGTTCCTGACCCCTGTCTTAAGGCATGGGCAGACTTTCTAACTTGGGGGCCGCATGCTAGCACTCTCTGCTAGAAGGACTGGCTGCCCGGTGATGGAGAGAGGGAAGGGAAGGAAAGAGAGAAGAAAGGAAGGATGAAAGGGAGGAAGGATGGAAGGAGAAAAAGGGAGGGTGAAAGGAGGGAGAAAGGAGGGGATGAAGGAAAGACAAAAGGGAAGGATACGTAGGGTTGCCTCTGAAGACTGTTCGGAAGGTTCAGCTAGTCCAACATTCAGCAGCCAGGTTGCTCACGGGAGCGGGATACTGAGAGCGTAAAATGCCCTTGCTATGCCAGCTCCACTGGCTGCCTATTACCTTCCGAGCACAATTCAAAGTACTGGCTTTGGCCTATAAAGCCCTTAATGGTTCTGGCCCAGTTTGCCTGTCTGAACGTGTCTCCTGCTATGAACCACCAAGGACTTTAAGATCATTCAGGGAGACCCTGCTCACTGTCCCCCCACCATCACAATCGAGACTGGTAGGGGCAAGAGACAGGGCCTTCTCTGTAGTGGCCCTTTGGCTATGGAATTCCCTCCCAAGTGAAATCAGATCTGCTCCATCCCTCCTAACTTTCCAAAAAAAAAAGCGACATCCTGGCTGTGGGATCAGGCCTTTTGTGGACTAGATGGATTTGATGTCAAAGCTATGGTTTTAATGGACTCTGATGGACCATTCTTAAGGAGACTTCTTAAATTGGCAATTGTTTTAATGTTTTTATGACCGGCTCGAGTCACCTGCAGGCTGAGAGGGGCGGTATACAAATGTAGCAAATAAATAAATAACAAATTTATACGGTTTTATTTAATATGTATATTTATGTTGTTGTTAGCCATCCTGAGTCCCTCTGTAGAGGTCGAGGTAGGACAGGATATAAATCTCCTAAACAAACAAACAAACAAACAAACAAATAAGGACGAAAAGAAAGGAGGAAGGAAAAAGAGAAGGGAGGGAGAGAGGAAGAGAAGGAAGGAAGGGAAGGCTAAAGGAAAGAGAAGGAAGTAAAGACAAAAGGGAAGGAAGGAGAAAGAGGGAGAGGGGGAAGGAAGGACAAAAGGGTGGAAGGGAAGAATGGAAGGAGAAAGGGAGCAAAGGGAGGGAGGTAAGGAGGATGGAAAGAGAGAAGGAAAAATGGGGGAAAGAGTGGAAGGAAATGGAGGGAGAAAGAGGGAAGGAAGAGAGGGAGAAAAGAGAGAAGGAAGGAAAGACAAAGAAGGAAGGAGAAAGAGAGAGGGGGAAAGGAAGGAAGGAAGGATGAAAGGATGGAAGGGAAGAATGGAAGGAGAAAGGGAGAAAGAGGGAAGTAAGGGAGTGAGGGAAGAAGGAAAGAGAGGAAGGAAGGACGAAAGGGTGGAAGGGAAGAAGAAAGAGGGAGGGAAGGAGGAAGAAAAGAGAAAATAGGAAGGATAGGATGGTGAGATAGAAGAGGGCCTAAGAAAAGAGCCCAAGGGGCTGCATCAGGCCCGTGGGCCTGGGTTTGCCCATACCTGGTCTAGCCTGTCCAAGTTTTCTGAGGTTCACACAAAGTTGGAAGGACACAAGACTCTGGTCCCAGATCTAACATAGCGAGTAACCCAAGTATTCCACCTTTTGGTTCTTGAGGAATTGCATGGTTTTATTGATATTTCTTTCTTGTTTCATATAAGCTGAAGCATGCCTTGTCACCCTACTGAGATGGTGTAATTTCATTCTATTGTTTTACTGACTATTCTTTTAAATCACTGTGGGAGACTAATTTGTGTGGCTTGATCATCTTAAAATACATTAAGTTCCTGAACTAATATCCTAGCAGGAAATTAGTGATACTCTTTCTAGACATAGAAAAAGCATTTGACAGCTTAAACTGGGTCTTTATGATGGAAGTTCTGCAAGCACATGATATGGGAGACCAATATATAAAAACAATAAGAACTATATACAAAGACCAATATACACAGTTGATAATCAATGGGGAGAAAACACAAAGAATCAAAATAAGGTGTGGTACCAGGCAAGGCTGTCCTCTATCACCTCTCCTGTTTATTATGTGCATAGAGATGCTTATAAAACAAATAAATGGGAACAAGGAGATAAAGAGTGTTCGGGTAGCAGGAAAAGATTACAAGATTCAAGCCTTTGCCAATGATATTATCCTGACTTTGGAAAACCCCACTGACTCGAAAAAAAAGAATTAAATAATACTCTAACAAACTTCTCGGAACTAGCTTGGATAAAGGTAAACAAAGAGAAAAAACAATTTTTAACAAAGAACGTGACAGAATCGGAAAACAAGAATTAAAAGAAAAGACAGATTATAATATTGCACAGAAAGCCAAATACTTAGGAATATACGTTACAAAGAAGAATTCGGAGCTATTCAAAAATAATTACAAAAGGGTGTGGAGAGAGATAAGGAAAGAACTAGCGGAATGGGACAAATGAGGGATCTCCCTTCTGAACTCCACCAATGATGGAATTGAACCAAACTTGGCACACAGAACTTTCATGACTAACAGAAATACTAGAAGGCTTTGGTGGGCATTGACCTTGAGTTTTGGGAGTTGTAGTTCACCTACATTCAGAGAGCACTATAGACTCAATCAATGATAGATCTGGACCAAACTTGGCATGAATACTCAATACGCCCAAATGTGAACACTGATGGAGTTTGGGGCAAATAGACCTTGACATTTAGGAGTTGTAGTTGCTGGGATTTATAGTTCACCTACAAGCAAAGAGCATTCAGAACCCCACCAACAATCAAATTGGCCCAAACTTCCCACACAGAAACCCCATGCCTTGAAGGGACTCACTGGCGGGGTTCTCCTTCCAGCCTCACATGTTCTCCCTCACCTGCATATGTTCACCACACTGCCATTGGCCGAGCACACCTGCTCTCCCCTGCCTGCTCGAAACAGCCTTCCCCTTGACTGAGAGGCCATTTGAGAGGTTGGCCAATCACAGCAGGAGGAGGGCTTTTGGTGGGAGGATTTGCCCTCTGTTTCCAAAAAGGAAGGCAGAGAGATCTTCAGCCTTCTATGCCAAAGGGGTTCCAAAACCATCAGATATATATATTTTCTGATGGTCTTTGGTGACTCCTCTGAAACCCCCTTGTGACCCCAGAGTTACATAGTGGTTTCAAAGTGCTATAATAATGCGGTGTAGTTAACTAGTGGTGTTAGAGTGAAAACCACAAAAAAGATCCTTCATGGTATTATAGGGGGAATTTCAATAGGTGTTGCTTGTCACTCCTTCTTCGATCATTATAGAAACAAGAGGAATCTCCAGTTTTCACTCTGGGTATCCTTGTAAATAAACTACAGCTGTTAGTGGGAATCATGCACCCTCTATATATAGTTGGACCGCAGTCGCCAACAAGGGAGAGAAGAGCAGCCAGGCACAGTTGCACTTCTACCTCTCTCCATCTAACCTAATCCTGGGGCCCAAGTAGGAGTAATCTGTCACTGGCTGTGCCATTGTGACTGGTCCTGGGAATGATGGGAAGGGAACCATTCCTTTCTGTATTCCTAATACTATTAGTTTGGCCTCTCGGGGAGGGAAGAGCAGCCAGTCATCGCTTCTTCATGCTTGGGTCCTAGGGGCTGGTGAGAACCATTCCTTCATTGTGCCTACTGACATTGTTCTGGCCTTTAAGGGACAGAAAAGCAGCCAGGCGTAGCTTCCTCATGCCTGAGCCCTAGGGGATACCGAGAACTATCTCTTCTTCATTCCTAATGTCATTGCTTTAGCCTTTGAGGAAGAGAAGAGCAGTCTGTCATGATGCATCGTGCCTGGGTGCTAGGGGACAGCGTCATCCATTCCTTATTTATTCCTATTGTGATTTCCCGAAAATAAGACACTGTCATATATTTATTTTTCCACAAGAAGACACACTATGGCTTATTTTCAGGGGATGTCTTATTTTTATTAAGTACTAGCTGTACCCGCCACGTGTTGCTGTGGCCAACCTTTCCTCCCTCTTTCTCTCCTTCCTTCCCTCTCTCTTTCTTTTTAAAAAAAATATTTTTATTAAGTTTTCAAGTATACAAATATACGATAAAATCACATGTCTAGTTTATCAATCATAAATCAGAAAAAGGATAACAAGAAGAAAGAAAAGAGCGTGAAGAAGAAGAAAAAATAGACAATAAAAGGAAGAGAAGAACATAGAACAAAAAACCAAACTATATATATATATATATATATGTATACAGATATATTTTGTTGTTCATTCGTTCAGTCGTCTCCGACTCTTCGTGACCTCATGGACCAGTCCACGCCAGAGCTCCCTGTCGGCCGTCACCACCCCCAGCTCCTTCAAGGTCAGTCCAGTCACTTCAAGGATGCCATCCATCCATCTTGCCCTTGGTCGGCCCCTCTTCCTTTTGCCTTCCACTTTCCCCAGCATAATTGTCTTCTCTAGGCTTTGCTGTCTCCTCATGATGTGGCCAAAGTACTTCAACTTTGTCTCTAGTATCCTTCCCTCCAGTGAGCAGCCGGGCTTTATTTCCTGGAGGATGGACTGGTTGGATCTTCTCGCAGTCCAAGGCACTCTCAGAACTTTCCTCCAACACCACAGCTCAAAAGCATCTATCTTCCTTCGCTCAGCCTTCCCTAAGGTCCAGCTCTCACATCCGTAGGTTACTACAGGGAATACCATGACTTTGACTAGGCGGATCTTTGTTGCCAGTCTGATGTCTCTACTCTTTACTATTTTATCGAGATTGGACATTGCTCTCCTCCCAAGAAGTAAGCGTCTTCTGATTTCCTGGCCACAGTCTGCATCTGCAGTAATCTTTGCACCTAGAAATACAAAGTCTGTCACGGCCTCCACATTTTCTCCCTCTATTTCCCAGTTGTCAATCATTCTTGTTGCCATAATCTTGGTTTTTTTTGATGTTTAGCTGCAACCCGGCTTTTGCGCTTTCTTCTTTCACCTTGATTAGAAGGCTCCTCAGCTCCTCCTCGCTTTCGGCCATCAGAGTGGTGTCATCTGCATATCTGAGGTTGTTAATGTTTCTTCCAGCAATTTTCACCCCAGCTTTGCATTCAACATGTCTACACCCACATATACACATAAACATACACATACACACACCCGCACACTTATGCATTCACTCACATAAAGAAAGACATACTATCTAAACACATATAGATACAAACGAGGCTCTCGTTCTCGAGACCTCCACCCTTCTCTAGTATGGCTTTCAAAAAATTCTCTAAAACAGCTTTTTGACGTTGTTTCTTTCCCATTGGCAGGCAACAGTGTTTTCACCTTTCTTTCATTCCTCTTTTCTTCCTTTTTCCTTCCCTTTTTTTCTTGTTTTGTCTATCATATTATTAATCCTATTCCTCTTACTATTAGTTAAGTTCAAATTAATATCTTTATCTTGTTTTCCTTTAACCAGTCTTTAACAGGGTTCCAGTCTGTTGCTTTTATAGGTGTATTTAGTAGGGATGCTGATATATATGTTAGCTGGTCCATGTTCATGAAGTCCATTATTTTCTCCATCCATTCCTCCTTTGTAGGGATCATGGCTTGTCTCATAGAATCATAGAATCATAGAATCAAAGAGTTGGAAGAGACCTCATGGGCCATCCAGTCCAACCCCCTGCCAAGAAGCAGGAATATTGCATTCAAATCACCCCTGACAAATGGCCATCCAGCCTCTGCTTAAAAGCTTCCAAAGAAGGAGCCTCCACCACACTCCGGGGCAGAGAGTTCCACTGCTGAACGGCTCTCACAGTCAGGAAGTTCTTCCTAATGTTCAGATGGAATCTCCTCTCTTGTAGTTTGAAGCCATTGTTCCGCGTCCTAGTCTCCAAGGAAGCAGAAAACAAGCTTGCTCCCTCCTCCCTGTGGCTTCCTCTCACATATTTATACATGGCTATCATATCTCCTCTCAGCCTTCTCTTCTTCAGGCTAAACATGCCCAGTTCCCTAAGCCGCTCCTCATAGGGCTTGTTCTCCAGACCCTTGATCATTTTAGTCGCCCTCCTCTGGACACATTCCAGCTTGTCGATATCTCTCTTGAATTGTGGTGCCCAGAATTGGACACAATATTCCAGATGTGGTCTAACCAAAGCAGAATAGAGGGGTAGCATTACTTCCTTAGATCTAGACACTATGCTCCTATTGATGCAGGCCAAAATCCCATTGGCTTTTTTTGCCGCCACATCACATTGTTGGCTCATGTTTAACTTGTTGTCCATGAGGACTCCAAGATCTTTTTCACACGTACTGCTCTCGAGCCAGGCATTGTCCCCCATTCTGTATCTTTGCATTTTGTTTTTCCTGCCAAAGTGGAGTATCTTGCATTTGTCACTGTTGAACTTCATTTTGTTAGTTTTGGCCCATCTCTCTAATCTGTCAAGATCGTTTTAAATTCTCCTCCTGTCCTCTGGACTATTGGCTATCCCTCCCAATTCGGTGTCGTCTGCAAACTTGAAGATCATGCCTTCTAGCCCTTCATCTAAGTCATTAATAAAGATGTTGAACAGGACCAGGCCCAGGACAGAACCCTGCGGCACTCCACTGGTCACTTCTTTCCAGGATGAAGAGGAAGCATTAGTGAGCACTCTCTGTTAGTCCTAGTAAGTAGAATTCAGGTTTTAGGGGTATTCTTCTCTTCGGTATCTTCTGGCATTCTTCTTGGATTATTTTCCAAAATGATTTCACTTTTCACTTCCCTCTCTCTTTCCTTCCCTCTTTTTCTTTCCTTTCCCCTTTCCCTTCTTCTTTCTTCCTTCTCTGTGTAGAACTTTAGATAAAGAATTAGAAAAAAGGGAACTAAAAAGGCTAGGAAATTAGATAGAACGTAAAATGGAAAAGTTAAATATGAGAAAAGAATTGAGAGGAATAAACATTTCTTGGCTCCATTGGATTCAATTAGAAAAATGGAATAACACTTGGTGGGTCCGAAATAAAACTGGGAAACAAATAACACAATTTGAGGAATTGATAATAAAAGAATTAAAAAGAGAAAATGGCGAGCAATTAAAAGGAACAACAAGTAAAATATATAAAATACTAATTAAAGACACAGGAAAAAAGAAAAGATTAACATTAAGAGAATTATGGGAGGAGGAAGTAGGAACAATGATAACTGAAAAAGAATGGGAAGAGATATGGAAAGCAAGACACTTAAAAAACATGTCAATTAGAATAAAAGGAAATTATTACAAACTAATTTGGAAATGGCATTTAACACCGAGAAGGTTAAACATTATAAATAAGAACAATAATGAAAAATGTTGGCGAGGATGCCAAGAAATTGGAACCTACATGCATATGTGGTGGGACTGCAAATATGTAAAAGATTTTTGGGAATTGGTTATAACAGAAATAGAAAATATCATGGATATAAAGATTAGGAGGAAAACTGCAGAAATATTACTTTTAATTAAAAAAGAGGATGGGAAAGATAAGAGGGATAAATTTTTAATAGACATGCTATTAACAGCAGCTAGACCAGTGGTTCTCAACCTTACCAATGCCGTGACCCCTTAATGCCATTCCATATGTTGTGGTGACCCCCAACCATAATATAGTTTTCGTTGCTACTTGATACCTGTCATTTTAATAGTGTTATAAATCGTAATGTAAATATCCGATATGCAGGATGGATTTTCATTCACTGGACTAAATTGAGCACAAATACCCAATATGCCCAAATGTGAATTATAGTGGGGTTGGGGGGGGGGGGATTAATTTTGTAATTTGGGAGTTGTAGTTGCTGGGATTTATAGTTCACCTATAATCAAAAACCATTCTGGACTCCACCAGTGATGGATTTAAACCAAACTTGGCACAAAGAACTCCCATGACCAACAGAAAACACTGGAAGGGTTTTGTGGGCATTGACCTTGAGTTTGGGAGTTGTAGTTCACCTATATCCAGAGGAGCACTGTGGATTCATGCAATGGTGGATCTGGACCAAACTTGGCACAAATACTCAGTATGCCCAAATGTGAACACTGGTAGAGTCTGGGGAAAATAGACCTTGACATTTGGGAGTTGTAGTTGCTGGGATTTATAGTTCACCTACAATCAAATAGCATTCTGAACTCAACCAACAATAGAATTGGGTCAAACTTCCCACACAGAATCCCAATGACCACCAGAAAATACTATGTTTTCTGATTGTCTTTGGCGACCCCTTTGACACCCCCTCACGACCCCCTCAGGGGTCCCGACCCCCAGGTTGAGAAACACTGAGCTAGACTATTAATTGCAAAATATTGGAAAGGGGCAAGGAAAATACAGATTAATGAATGGTATAAAGAAGTCTGGAAAACGGCATTGAATGATAAGCTAACATCAAACTTAAAAGTAAAGAAGGGATTATGTAAAAATGACTTTGAAAGTATCTGGAGAAAATTTCTTGAAAAAAATTATTGGAAAAAGAAGATGGGAAATGAAGGACTGATTTTTTGGTGGGACTTTAAGAAAAGAGATGGCTCTGGAGAAGGGGAGCACAGGGGTGAATGTAAATAAAAGAGAAGGAAATGTATAGTATATACCTATATAACTGTATTTTCTCTTCTCAAATAAAAATCTAATTAAAAAAAACTGCAGCTGGACCAGGTTTCACAAAAAGAGTGTTGCGTAATACAAAAATAGAAAAAGTAGAAAACTTTTCAGCCATAAAGTGAACGTATTCAAAAAAATAAACATTATTTTCCATCTTACTGTAACTTTTTTTTCATTTAAAAATATTTTATTTTATAATTTATTATTGTTTATGTTTTGTATTAATGATATTTATTGGGACGTCACAATCTTTTTAGTGCTCAGGATCTCTAAGGCTCTTAATGCAACCCTCTCTGGGGGAGAGAAGACAGTGCTCTGTCTTGATGCAGGGTTTTTGGGTTTTTGGTTTTTGTCGTGTCAGGAGTGACTTGAGAAACTGCAAGTCACTTCTGAACAAGAACTTCCATCATGTTGAGTCAGGCCCCCAGCCCCCTCCAATATGTTCAGTTGCTGAGCAATTCTGCTCTGTTTGCTATGCACCGTAGAAAAGAGTAAGATGGGGTTATGGAAGAGGCAATGGGCTCGATCATGCAAATTCCAAACAAATGGAGAGAGTAAGAAAACTGAGAAGAGGGAAACACATAAAATCTAGGATGAAATTGTATCCGTATGAATCCATTTACTTGGGTGGTGGGCAGTACTGTGTTCGTAGAGGACATTGGGAGGAGTTGGCAGGGCTATAACCTGCAATGTCATTGGAGGAAGGGCCTTTGGTCACTCCTCAGTGGTGAACAGGGGCGGCTCAACCCATTACACAAAGTAAGCATTCGCAGTATAGTTGATTTTGCCCAGGGGCGCTCTTGAGGTGCTCTTGGAGGAAAATAGACCTTGACATATGCGAGTTGTAGTTACTGGGATGTATAGTTCACTTACAATCAAAGAGCATTCTGAACTCCACCAATATTTTTTTTTGTCATGTCAGGAGCAACTTGAGAAACTGCAAATCGCTTCTGGTGTGAGAGAATAGGCCGTCTGCAAGGACGTTGCCCAGGGGACGCTCGGATGATTTTTGATGTTTTTATCATCCTTGTGGGAGGCTTCTCTCATGTCCCCGCATGAGGAGCTGGAGTTGATAGAGGGAGCTCATCCGCCTCTCCCCGGATTCGAACCTGCAACCTGTCGGTCTTCAGTCCTGCCGGCACAGGGATTTAACCCACTGCACCACCGGGGGCTCCTAACTCCACCAATGATGGAATTGAACCAAATATGGCACACAGAACTCCCACGACGAACAGAAAATATATATCAGTGATTGGTTGGGGGGGGGGAGAGGGCGCCAAAATACTGTTTGCTTACCGCTGAAAATTACCTAGGGCCGCCTCTGGTGGTGAAGAATATAGTTGTTTGTGGAAGTGGGAACCCCAGCCACATATACATACACATAGAAACATATTTCCATATTTATTGTGGATATAGATTGTGGATATAGACCTTTAAGTAAGCTAGGCGATGGTGAATCTGGCAGTGTCTGGCTGCGGTGTGGGTAACCCATCACCCCATAACTCCGCATCATCTGACTTATTTTTTCTAAGTAAGTAAGTAAGTAAGTAAGATTGTGGATATAGATTGAGCCCCCAGTGGCTCAGTGGGTTAAACCACTGAGTTGCTGAACTTGCTGACTGAAAGGTTGGTGGTTTGAATCCAGGGAGCAGCATGAGCTCCCGCTGTTAGCCCTCGCTTCTGTCAACCTAGCAGTTCAAAAACATGCAAATGTGAGTATATCAATAGGTACCACTCTGGCAGGAAGCTACTGGAGCATGCAGTCATGCCGACCACCTGACTCTGAAAATGTCTATGGACAGCACCGGCTCTTTGCCTTAGAAATGGAGATGAGAACCAACCCGCAAAGTCAGACATGACTCAATTTAATGTCAGGGGAAAACCTTTACCTATAGATTGTACACATTTTCAAATGACCTTCTCTGGAATCCACCATTTCGGTTCCACTCTGAGAGAAAGGCAGCTTAGAAATGAAATACACACATAATTAAGAATACACACAAACACATCCCTTCTCCCATGGCCATCTCCTTTTTTTTTTCTTCTTCCGTGCCGTGCCTTAATTAGATTATAAACCTGGGCCAAGTAATTGTCACATTTATCATATCAACTATTCGTAAGCCACTCTGGGAACCTTTTCTGGCTGGAGGATGAGTTATAAATATGTTAAACAAATAAACAACTGTCATCAGCCTAGCCAGTGGCACAGGATGCTGGAAGTTGCAGTCCAACGACACGTGGCAGGCTATACAATTCCGAACCTGGCTTAATCAGCAACTTTTCCACATTCACACGTCAAGTATGCCAACCGGGAGCAGCCAGTCAGTTGGGCTGTCCTTCTCTCACCCCATATTGTTATATCCCAGAGCCAGATGTCATGACAGGAAGCCCTGGAGAGATTCCTGTGTTATTAAGTGTTCCTGATCAAGAGATTCCACAGCGTAACAAGGCAAATAGCTCTTCATTAACTCTGGTACGCGCTCAGCAGTTTCTGGCTACTTGGGAATCTCCTCCCTTCGGATCCTGAACAAGGAGCTTCTCTCACACCCACCCGACACACCTGCCACAACACAAAAGCCGACAGAAGTCCACTTTCTCAGGCAGGGACGAGCAATTATCAAAGGATTGGGGTTGCGATGGCCCCCAGGAGACCAAGGGGCCAATCCCCTATCTGCATATCCCCCAAAAAGCAAAAAGTGGGCACTAGAAACAATATCATACGAAAGCTGACTGGCACAACCTGGGGATCACAACCAGATACAGTGAAGACATCTGCCCTTGTGCTATGCTACTCTGCTGCTCAGTATGCATGCCCAGTGTGGAACACATCCCACCACACTGAAACAGTGGATGTGGCTCTTAATGAGACATGCCGCATTATCACGGGGTGTCTGCGCCCTATACCACTGGAGAAATTACACTGTTTAGCCGGTATTGCACCACCTGACATCTGCCGGGGAGTAGCAACTAGGCCTGTTTGATCAAGAAAAAATTTGTTTCTAAAATCGATTTGTAATTGGGGTGTTTTTTTGTTTCGATATTTAAAATATTTACAAAACTTTCCAAAAAAATGTTTTGTTATTTACGAAATTTCGTAAATATTTACAAAACATTTTGTAAGTGTGAATGTTGCAGTAATGGTCACCTTGATTAGCATTGAATGGCTTTCATTTCTCCCACCCTGGACATTCCATAGATAAACTCCATTTGCCTAGTTTCCAACAGACCTCTGAGGATGCCTGCCATAGATGTGGGCAAAATGTCAGGAGAGAATGCTTCTGGAACATGGTCATACACTCATACAGCCCTGAAAACTCACAGCAAAAGAGCCTGGATGGATGCAGCCTTCAATTTGTGGCAATCAGATGGTATTGGTCTCATCTCAGGCGGGCCACGGAGGCAGAGCCGGCGCTGCAGGAATCCCCTCCCCGGCTCCTGCGCTCCGGCTCCGGCTCCTGCGCCCTCCTCCTCCTCCTCCTCCTCCCAGCTGTGTTGCAGGAAGTGCCAGGAGGAGGAGGAGGAGGAGGAGGGCGCAGGAGCCGGAGCCGATTGGATGGCGCGCGGAGGCCGGTTGTAAGGGTGAGCGCGCGCGCGCCATCCAATCGGCTCCGGCTCCTGCGCCCTCCTCCTCCTCCTCCTCCCAGCTGTGTTGCAGGAAGTGCCAGGAGGAGGAGGAGGAGGAGGAGGGCGCAGGAGCCGGAGCCGATTGGATGGCGCGCGGAGGCCGGTTGTAAGGGTGAGCGCGCGCGCGCCATCCAATCGGCTCCGGCTCCTGCGCCCTCCTCCTCCTCCTCCTCCCAGCTGTGTTGCAGGAAGTGCCAGGAGGAGGAGGAGGAGGAGGAGGGCGCAGGAGCCGGAGCCGATTGGATGGCGCGCGGAGGCCGGTTGTAAGGGTGAGCGCGCGCGCGCGCCATCCAATCGGCTCCGGCTCCTGCGCCCTCCTCCTCCTCCTCCTCCTCCTCCCAGCTGTGTTGCAGGAAGTGCCAGGAGGAGGAGGAGGAGGAGGAGGGCGCAGGAGCCGGAGCCGATTGGATGGCGCGCGGAGGCCGGTTGTAAGGGTGAGCGCGCGCGGGCCGGGCGCCCAACAGGCAGGGGCGGTGCTTGGCTCACTGGGTGTGCGCTCGCGCCGCCCCTTCGCCCCGCCCGCCCCATTTACAAAACGGGCGAAAGCTCGTAAATACTGTGGGAGTTGCCGTTTCGATATTTAAAAACCCTTCCGGGTTTGAAAATATGTTTTGTTATCGTACCGTAAATGCAAAAATTAACGAATGTTTTACGAATTACGAAATTAACGAACGAAACCGCACAGGCCTAGTAGCAACCAATAGTGAAAGGACCAAGGCAGTGACATCTCCTGCCCACCCCGTTTGGTTATCAGCCAGCACGCCAATGACTTAAATCAAGAAATAGTTTTCTAATATCTACAGAGACACTCGCTGGAACACCTCAGCAAGCGAGAGTCCAAAAGTAGCAGACTCAAACCCAGAACCCCAATCAATGGCTGATACCAAATAAGAGACTCCCTTATGGACACACAGAAAACTGGGCAACTTGGAAGGCGCTGAACAGACTGCGCTCTGGCACCACGAGATGCAGAGCCAACCTTAAGAAATGGGGCCACAAAGTGGAATCCACGACATGCGAGTGCGGAGAAGAACAAACCACTGACCACCTGCTGCAATGCAACCTGAGCCCTGCCACATGCACAACTGAGGACCTTCTTGCGGCAACACCAGAGGCACTCCAAGTAGCCAGATACTGGTCAAAGGACATTTAATAGAATACCAAGTCTGCAAATTTTGTTTGTTTGCTTGTTTTTTTACATATTCCCTACTACTACCTCACCTAGGATTTTATCATTTTATTTTGTTCATTTGGCCTTCCCTTCCTGTTCAATTTTATATTGTGTTAACTTACTTTATTATTTCATTTGGTATTGTAATTTGTTTTCTGATGTATTTTTATTTGTTTGGTTTTTTTTTGTATTATGTGTTTTACCTTATTGTATTGTATTTTTAAAAGGTTTTGGTCTCATGTTTGCCACCCCGAGTCCCCATCGGGGAGATTATTATTATTATTATTATTATTATTATTATTATTATTACCTAATTATGGGGTTTTCCTGCTAAGATTTGCTCAAAGAGAGGGTGCTAACTTCACCTAACAACAGCCAATCCAGTAACATTGTTATGTGATTACAATTTCACACGCACTGTGGGTTCGGGAGACCGGTGTGTCAAGCTCCAAAGGACCAAATAAGCCACAGATGAGTTGAAGGCAAAGAACAGAGGCGATTGTTCAACTTGAACAAAATGGATGTCAGCAGAGCCTGCCTTCCAAAAACTGACATTAGTGCAAGTACAAGCATACAGATTTATTTATAGCATTTTGACAGGTATCCAAAACAAAGAAACTTTGCCATGTTGGTTGCTGATTGGCCCAGGTTGGTGCCAGCTAGGATCCCCACATTGATAAGTGCACAGTCCATTGTCGCTGTTGATTGGTTTGCAGGTGTGGCATGAAATTTAATAAACTGCCATTGCTTGATTTGAAGTCTAGTGGCTATTTCTTGGTCAGTTCATTGAGGGATATGGGAGGAAAAGAAGGCGGTCTGGATTGGAGTTAATGGAATTGATAGCTCTGTTCTTCTCTGTCTAGAACGGAACTATGGGTTTTGGCTGCCCATACAATGGTTGTCAGGGGTGTTGGTGCAGCTTCAATTGAGACCCCAGGAAGGGGGTCTGATCTGGCAATTGGGAGGAAGAAGTTTTCCCAGGAATAGAGGTAGATAAAATCTAGGATAAGCCTTGCTGCTATTCCTCCCAATTGCCTTATATACCACCTGTCACATCAGCACTTTTAATCCTGTACCCATTACTCTGGCCCGGACCAGTTTTATTGTGTCTTAGTGTATTGTTTATTGCTTGTTGGTTATATTGCTTTAATTGTTTTTAATTTGCTTTAGGTTTTGTATTGTTATATTGTGTGTTGAGGCCTTGGCCTTTGTAAGCCGCATCGAGTCCTTCGGGAGATGCTAGCGGGGTACAAATAAAGTTTAATAATAATAATAATAATAATAATAATAATAAAGTTCTTAAGTCCATTGGGGATATTGTGCGGGGATTATGTCTTTTCCTAAACTAAATGGTACGATATTAATAACAATAACAATAAATCTTTATTTGTACCCTGCCACCATCTCCCCAAGGGACTTGGGGCAGCTCACAGAAGCACTCCAAGTGCCACATACAGACAACAATACATAAGTATAAATACAATGACGTAAGTACAGAGGTGGCTCTAGGTAATTTTCAATGGTAAGCAAACAGTATTTTGCCCCTCCCCCCCCCAAACCAATCACTGATATATATTTTCTGTTCGTCGTGGGAGTTCTGTGTGCCATATTTGGTTCAATTCCTTCATTGGTGGAGTTCAGAATGCTCTTTGATTGTAAGTGAACTATACATCCCAGTAACTACAACTCGCATATGTCAAGGTCTATTTTCCCCCAAGAGCGCCTCAAGAGCGCCCCTGGGCAAAATCAACTATACTGCAAATGCTTAATTTGCGTAATGGGTTGAGCCGCCCCTGCATAAGTACAATCAACAGCATATAAAAATCTCACTGATAAAATTATAAAAGTATGGAAATTATAAAATTCCTAACGCAGTAGGACCTGCAGATAAACCGGCTATCTGTCGTAACTATCAAAGTGCGGGCCAGTACTATCAATGATTCATCACGCTGGCCATGGATTACTCAGGATCAAAGGCCTGTCTGAAGAGCCATGTTTTTAGACTCACCCGGAAGGCCTGAAAAGAGGGGGCTAATCTAATTTCTTTAGGGATCCAGAGCTGGGAAGACGGTGGTGGAACCAAGAGAAGGGCCTCCCCAGCAGATCTTACTGCCTGCACCGGCTTGTAGAAGGAGGTGTGGTATCAAAGACAGGTTGGACCCAAAGCAATATTCCCTGAGTTGTATGTGATGCTGATACAAACTTTGGAGAGTTCATTGGGAAGTCGCCTGAAACTAAGGGAAATGTTATTGTAGACTCCATTTCTGGATCACCTTAGAGCCATGGGTCTTGGGACCCATTTTGGGGTTCTGGTTTTCAACAACAACATCACATAGGGCCACTTCACCTAGTAGCAACCTCTGTAGTATATCATATCATAGGTTATCACTTGTGGCCAAGGATGATTGTCTTCCAAGGGTAGCGTCATGGTGGTGGCTCCATAGGTGACTGTAGAGACAAACAAACATACATGGACACACACATACATAGGGTTGTTGTAGTTTTTTTCGGGCTATAGGGCCATGGTCTAGAGGCATTCTCTCCTGACGTTTCGCCTGCATCTATGGCAAGCATCCTCAGAGATAGTGAGGTCTGTTGGAACTAGGAAAAAGGGTTTATATATCTGTGGAATGACCAGGGTGAGACAAAGGACACACATACATACTTTGACACACAAATATATGAGACTTTGCAAAGAACTTGTTTGAGAAGTGTCTGTCCACAAGAGTTTCAAGTCCAAAAACTGGCACAAGGAAACAATACAAGAAAGTGTGAGTAGGAAGACTGTGCAATTATTCTATTATAGCTACTTTTGAGGTATGCCAGCATGCAATACATTGGCTCTCCAGACATGATGTTTTCATTGACATTTTCCCTACTTTTTCAGAGGTTCAAGCCCCTAACCCACATAAAAGAGGAGCCCTATTTTGTACCATCTGAGAATATCAAACACAAGGGGCAGCAAGGAATACAGGGCAGGAAACCTTGGAATTTTTGGTTTTATATTTCCCACTCATTTTTCCTGGCAAGGTAGCAACAGACGCTTGAACAATAAGCTACTGAAAAGATGGCCAGGAAAATGACTAACAGTATGGCTTGTAGTGCTTTCAGATATCCGAAAAAGGAGACATAGAAGGGTTAACAGTAAGTATCTACGGGATCAGAAGTGGTTTGGATTATTTCAGATTTTGGAATTCCTGTATTTGCATGTATGTACCTAATGAGAGCTCTTTGAGGTGGGACCCAAGTCTAAACATGAAATTCATTAATGTTTCATATACATCTTATAGATGTAGCCTTAAGGGACTTTTATACACAATGGCGATAATAATTTTATGCATGAAACATAAATGGTATGCATTGAATCATCAGAAAGCAAAAGTACCACTATCTAAACCAGTGTTTCTCAACCTTCCTACAACCCCTTAATACAGTTCCTCATGTTGTGGTGACCCCCAACCATAACATTACTTTCGTTGCTACTTCATAACTGAAATTTTGCTACTGTTATGAGTTGTAATGTAAATATCTGATATGCAGGATGTATTTTCAATCACTGGATCAAATTTGGCACAAATACCCGATGCGTCCAAATTTGAATACTGGTTTTGTTGGGGGGGGGGATTGCTTTTGTCATTTAGGAGTTGTAGTTGCTGGGATTTATAGTTCACCTACAATCAAGGAGTATTCTGAACTCCACCAATAATGGAATTGGACCTAAATTGGCACACAGAACTCCCATGACCAACATAAAATACTGGAAGGGTCTGGTGGGCATTGACCTTGAATTTTGGAGTTGTAGTTCACCTACATCCAGAGAACACTGCGGACTCAAACAATGATAGATGTGGATCAAACTTGGCATGGATATTCAATATGCCCAGATGTGATTACTGGTGGAGTTTGGGGGCAATAGACCTTGACATTTCAGAGTTGTAGTTGCTGGGATTTATAGTTCACCTACAATCAAAGAGTATTCTGAACTCCACCAATAATGGAATTGGACCAAACTTGGCACACAGAACTCCCATGACCAACAGAAAATACTGGAAGGGTCTGGTGAGCATTAACCTTGAGTTTTGGATGTAGTTCTCCTACATCCAGTGAGTACTGCGGACTCAAACAATGATAGATGTGGACCAAACTTGGCATGGATATTCAATATGCCCAGACGTGATTACTGGTGGAGTTTGGGGGAAATAGTTGTAGTTGCTGGGATTTATAGTCCACCAACAATCAAAGAGCTCCTCACCAACAATACAATTGGACCAAACTTCCCACACAGAACCCCCATGACCAACAGAAAATACTGTGTTTTCTGATTGTATTTCGCAACCCCTCTGACACCCCTTCACGAACCATCCAGGCAGAGGCGGCCCTAGGTAATTTTCAACAGTAAGCAAACAGTGTTTTGGTGCCCCCCACAACCAATCACTGATATATATATTCTGTTCGTCATAAGAGTTCTGTGTGCCATATTTGGTTCAATTCCATCATTGGTGGAGTTCAGAATTCTCTTCGATTGTATTATTATTATTATTATTATTATTATTAAACTTTATTTGTACCCCGCTAGCATCTCCCGAAGGATTTGATGCGGCTTACACAGGCCGAGGCCTCAACACACAAACATAACAATACAATCTAAGCAAATCAAACAATTAAAAACAGAGTATGCAAAATAAACGACACAATACACTAAAACACAATAAAACTGGGCCGGGCCAGAGTAATGGGTACAAAGATTAAAAGTGCTGATGTGACAGGAGGTGTAAATAAGGCTTCTAGGGCAAGTGCGATGTGCGATGTGCAGCAATCATTGGTTCTGATAAGGTGCTTATGGGACTTGGTAGTGGAGATTTCCTAATCTGGGAAGGCGCATCGGAAAAGCCAGGTCTTCAAGTTCTTTCTGAAGACAGCCAATGTAGGGGCCTGTCTAAGGTCTTTGGGGAGGGTGTTCCAGAGTCGGGGGGCCACCACGGAAAAGGCCCTGTCCCGCGTCCCCACCAAGCACCCTTGCAACGAAGGTGGGATCACGAGCAGGGCCTCTCCAGATGACCGAAGTGAGCGTGTGGGTTCGTAGATGGAAATGCGGTCACGCAGGTAGGCTGGTCCCAAACCGTTCAGGGCTTTGTAGGTAAACACCTGCACCTTAAATTGGGCTCGGAATATAAACGGCAGCCAGTGGAGCTCCTTGAACAGGAGGGTTGACCTCTCTCTGTAAGGGGCCCCAGTTAACATCCTGGCTGCTGATCGTTGGACCAGTTGGAGCTTCCGAGCCGTCTTCAAGGGAAGCCCCATGTAGAGCGCATTGCAGTAGTCCAATCTGGAGGTGACCAAGGCATGGACCACTCTGGCCAGATACGTCTTCGCGAGGTACGGTCGCAGTTGGTGCACAAGTCTCAGTTGTGCGAAAGCCCTCCCAGACACCGCCGACGCCTGAGCCTCAAGCGTAAGAGATGAGTCCAAGAGGACTCCCAAACTGCGGACCTGTGATTTCAGGGGGAGTGTAACTCCGTCCAGCACAGGTTGCCACACATCCCAGTAACTACAACTCACATATGTCAAGGTCTATTTTCCCCCAAGAGCGCCTCAAGAGCGCCCCTGGGCAATATCAACTATACTGCGAATGCTTACTTTGTGTAATGGGTTGAGCCGCCCCTGCGTCCAGGGGTCCCGACCCTCAGGTTGAGAAACACTGATCTAAACCAACCATGTGGACAGAACTGGTCAATCCACCTCTGAAAATTGGAATTCATAGTGTTGACATAAGGCAACAGATGACTGGAAGGCACATATAGAGCATGCACACAATTTTAAGTATCTTGTTTTAAATTACGCTGAAAGCTAGTCTGAATCCCATTCAGGAGAATAAATGTGTAGCCTATCTTTCTCCTGAATGGAACTTGATGTGGCGCTAAAACAAATATGGATTTAAAGTAAAGATGCATAAAATTAGCATTAATTCATTAATTCATTACAGACTCCATCATCATCACTACCTCACATTTATCCATTTTAGACGCCCTGGAAATAGATCTGAATCAGATAATCTTTTTTATTCCAGATCAAAGGGCCCCAAGCATAATTTGTAATGAGCCAACAAGCTCCTCCAAATTGTTTTTCATGGCCTCTCATGATCACAGCAGTCTCCACAAAACATGCCCAAACATGGCAACCACTTGCTAATAGCTGGGTGTGCCGCGCCAATCCTTCCCTACAGGTGACTTCAAACGAACCTTTGAGGCATGGGATGCTTTGAGAGATGGATCACTCTTTAAATGGAGATCTCAAAGTGAGACTTAATAACGTTCAAGCTATGGAAATGCTGATTCACTGACACACACCATGCTATCTTTGGCATGAGGACTTTGTTCAAGGCGGCTTGGTTCACCTGCTTCTGGCCCACAGCACTTCTCTCCAAGGGTCTGCTTCAGGAACGACAGTGGGCATAAACGTAAGATTAAAACTGACATGACAGCCTCAAAGAACAGAAGGGAACATAGAAGCCCTGATGTTCTCGGGTCTTCTCTAACTTATTTGGAGGAAAAGCATTTTACATTGTGGCCAGCGAGCTTCAGAACTCTATAGGATGACATTCCTTTCCTGGTGAGAAGGCACGCAAGTAGGTATGCGCAGGCGAAGTTGGCATCATGTGCAATTGCCAAAAGAGGTGTGGCACTGCTACATGTCAGATAATAACAGCAGCAATCACTAAAGAGGGAATCCACAAATTACCGTCTATTAATTAAGACTCAAAAAATGCTAATGGAAATAAATACAGGATCAGAAATCTTTATCTTGAAAGGCTTAGAACCAGAAGAGTTTGGGATTTTGGATTCTTTCTTTTGGAATATAAACCACTGAGCTGCTAAACTTGTTGACCAAAAGGTCGCAGGTTCAAATCCAAGGAGTGGCGTGAGCTTCCACTGTCAGCCCCAGCTTCTGCCAACCTAGCAGTTCGAAAACATGCAAATGTGAGTAGATCAATAGGCACTGCTCCGGTGGGAAGGTAACGGTGCTCCATGCAGTCATGCTGGCTACATGACCTTGGAAGTATCTACGGAGAACGCCGGCTCTTCGGCTTAGAAATGGAGATGAGCACCAACCCCCAGAGTTGGACACGACTGGACTTAATGTCAGGGGAAAACCTTTACCTTACCTATACATATCTTAGAGATAGGATCCAAGTCTAAACATGAAATTCATGTATGTTTTCCTACATACTTTATACGCATAGCCTGAAGATAATTTCATATACCATTCCCTCTGATGCTTCAATGTACGCACACTTTGCTTCATGCACAAAATTATTACAAATATTGATTAAAATTGTGTCATTATCTCAGCCACCTTCATGGACTCTTTCAGAGTGGTTTGCATTTCAAGATTAAGGAAAGGGCATTGTCAACGTGTAGACCAGCAGCTTTTTCTTCTTTGGAGAGACTGCCCTGGAAACAGCCCGAGATATTGAAAAGTCCCAAGGTGCACAGGACAGAACCCAGAGTAGATTCATTGTCCCATGACATTAGATGCATCACCCACCACTCACCAGAAGCAGGGTTTGGTCTTAGTAAAATAGTATCACCAAGTACAAAGCTATGTATGGAACACCAGTCAGACACAGACTTATTTTGGGGAGGTTAATGAGCTTACCTCTCATTAAACCAATGTTTCTCCATCTTCCTAATGCCATGACCCCTTAATACAGTTCCTCATGTTGTGGTGACCCCCAACCATAACATTATTTTCATTGCTACTTCATAATTGTAATTTTGCTACTGTTATGAATCATCATGTAAATATCTAATATGCAGGATGTATTTTCATTCACTGGACCAAATTTGGGAGAAATACCTGATACGCCCACATTTGAATACTGTGGGGTTGGGGGGGGGGGGGGGAAGGTGTTTGATTTTTTTTCATTTGGGAGTTGCAGTAGCTGGGATTTATAGTAAACCTACAATCAAAGAGTATTCTGAACTCCACCAATAATGGAATTGGACCAAATTTGGCACACAGAACCCCCATGACCAACAGAAAATACTAGATGGGTTTGGTGGGCATTGATCTTGAGTTTGGGAGTTGTAATTCACCTACTTCCTGAGAGCACTGGGCTCAAGCAATGATAAATCTGGACCAAACTTGGCATGAATATTCAATATGCCCCGATGTAAACACTGGTGGAGTTTGGAGGAAATAGACCTTGACATTTGGGAGTTGTAATTGCTGGGATTTATAGTTAATAAGGTTGGGCGGTTTCGTTCGTTAATTTCATAATTCGTTATTAATTCGTATTTAAATTAGCTTACGATCCGATATTGAGCCATGCAGGAGTAATTAAAAATCGAAACGAATTTTTTCAATTTATTTTGTAATTGTTTCGTAATTGTTTCGAAATCATTTCGTAATTGTTTCGTAATTATTTCCGTTTGTCTGGTGCAAGTTTTAGGGTTGTTGTTTGTTTTATCAGTGATAAAAAAATAAATTATCACACCAACAGTCAACAACAGAGGGAGAGGGAAGCTTCAGAAGTTCCCCTGTCCCATTTGGAGGGTTTTTTAGCATATTGCGCAATCGCGTCCGCCATTAATGAATCGATTTGTAATTGTTTCAAAATCGTTTCGTAATTGTTTCGTAATTTTACGAAATTTCGTATATTTCGAACTTTTTTTAAAGGAAAATTTCGGAATTCTTTTAAAAACGAAACGCAAAAAACCCCTAAAAACGAATCGAGTTTAGAAACAAAATTTTCCGTGGTTACCCAGCCCTAAAGTTAACCTACAAACAAAGAGCACTCTGAACCCAGCCCATAATGGATCTGCACCAAACTTGGCACACTACCTATGTGGCCAACATTGAATACTGGTTGGGTTGGGGGTGTTTTTGAATTCTTGGAGTTGTAGTTCACCAACGCCAAAAAGGAAGAGAAGGACAGGCGGAGAGATCTTCAGCCTTCTCTGACAAAGGGGTTCCCAAGACCATCAGAAATATGTGTTTTCTGATGGTCCTTGGTGACCACTCTGGAAACCCTCCTCGCAAGCCCCCCAGGGATCCCGACCCCCAGGTTGAGAAACACTGCATTAAACTGAGACTATTATAGTTTGGACATATCATGGGACGATTTGACTCATTGCAGAAGACAATAACACTAAGTAAAGCAGAAGACTGTAGCAAAAGAGGAAGAGCATCATCCAGGTGTAATTATTCAATTAGGGAAGACATGATCCTGCGTTTGCAAGATCTGGGGAATCTTTGTTTTCTTCTGAGAGGCAAATGACATTTTTAAGGGTTGTGGATCAAATAATGGCTATATATTTATTCGTAATAATTTTCATGTTATTTGCTGTAAAGTTATCCTTGACCCATGATGACCCTATGAATGAAAGACCGCCAAGAACCTCAGCCACTGACAGCCCTGTTCAAGTCTTGCAGAGTATGGGCCATGACTTCCTTCATCCTCAATCTACCTGGATTTCGGTCTTACTTTTTACTTTGTTCAACATTATCCATTTTGTTCAGCATTATTACCAATGAACACAATTTGATATGAATGGCTCTTTTCCCTTCATGTTATTCTCATACAACCTTAGGACTTGTCACTCAGTGGGGATATAAATCTGACTGTTCCAAGCTTCAGTAGTCACATTAAATAGTATGTGATGGAACGGTGTCAAGAGAAACGGTGTCGGCATTAATTTCAGATCCCAGTTTAAAGCCCTGGTATGACACCACTGATTGATTTAGGTCTAGATCCAGGGAAGACATGCTACCCCTCTATTCTGCCTTGGTTAGACCACACCTGGAATATTGTGTCCAATTCTGGGCACCAGAATTGAAGAGAGATATTGACAAGCTGGAATGTGTCCAGAGGAGGGCGACAAAAATGATCAAGGGTCTGGAGAACAAGCCCCATGAGGAGTGGCTTAAAGAGCTGGGCATGTTTAGCCTGAAGAAGAGAAGGCTGAGAGGAGACATGATAGCCATGTATAAATATGTGAGAGGAAGTCATAGGGAGGAGGGAGCAAGCTTGTTTTCTGTTGCCCTGGAGACTAGTACACGGAACAATGTCTTCAAACTACAAGAAAGGAATTCCATCTGAACATTAGGAAGAACTTCCTGACTGTGAGAGCTGTTCAGCAGTGGAACTCTCTGCCCCGGAGTGTGGTGGAGGCTTCTTCTTTGGAAGCTTTTAAACAGAAGCTGGATGGCCATCTGTCGGGGAGTGCTTTGAATGCAATTTTATTGCTTCTTGGCAGGGGGTTGGACTGGATGGCCCATGAGGTCTCTTCCAACTCTATGATTCTATGATCACATCTGAAAGTAAGTGAAACGTTACACACTTCCATCTGAAAGTGGATGGATAGAAGTATGAAAGGATTGAGACCAGGATAGAAAGTTACTTGACTATTTGTCTTCTCCCAAACTGCAGTTTCTTTGGTTTGGATTCCACAACAATCCATGTTCTGAGGCTGTAACTGGAACCAATTATACCTAGACAAAAGGTGGACATTGCCTCACTGGAGATCTTCAAGCAGACCTGGAAAGCTATTTCCAAAGTTGCTCAAGCTCTGAAGTTCTTGCATAGTGATCAGGAGGTTGATGGCAAGGACCTCCATTGGTAGCATTCAAGAACTTGAAACACAATACAACAGATGGGCAATTGTGAGGCCTTAGCCCAGTGCTTCTCAACCTTCCTAATGCTGAGACCCCTTAATACAGTTCCTCATGCTGTGGTGACCCCCCAACCATAAAATTATTTTTGTTGCTACTGGTGGGGTTGGGGGAGATTGATTTTGACATTTGGGATTTATAGTTCACCTATAATCAAACAGCATTCTGAACTCCACCAATGATGGAATTGAACCAAACCAGGCACACAGAGCTTCCATGACCAACAGAAAATACTGGAAGGGTTTGGTGGGCATTGTCCTTAAGTTTGGGAATTGTAGTTCACCTACATCCAGAGAGCACTGTGGACTCAAACAACGATGGATCTGAACCAAACTATGCCCACATGTCAACACTGGTGAAATTTGGGGAAAATAAACTTGACATGTGGGAGTGTAGTTGCTGGGATTTATTGTTCACCTATAATCAAAGAGCATTCTGAACTCCAGTAACAATGGAATTGAACCAAGGTTGTCACACAGAGCTCCCATGCCCAACAGAAAATAAGGGAAGGGTTTGGTGGGCATTGTCCTTGAGTTTGGGAATTGTAGTTCACCTACATCCAGAGAGCACTGTGGACTCAAACAACGATGGATCTGGACCAAACTATGCCCACATGTCAACACTGGTGAAATTTGGGGAAAATAGGCTTGACATGTGGGAGTGTCGTTGCTGGGATTTATTGTTCACCTATAATCAAAGAGCATTCTGAACTCCAGTAACAATGGAATTGAACCAAGCTTGGCACACAGAGCTCCCATGCCCAACAGAAAATACTGGAAGGGTTTAGTGGACATTGACCTTGAGTTTGGGAGTTGTAGTTCACCTACATCCAGAGAGCACTGTGGAATCAAACAATGATGGATCTGGACCAAACTTGGCACAAACACTCAATATGTCCACATATCAACCCTAGTGGAATTTGGGGAAAATAGACTTGACATTTGGGAGTTGTAGCTGTTGGGATTTATAGTTCACCTACAATCAAAGAGCACTCTGAACCCCACCAATGGTAGAATTGGGCCAAACTTCCCACACAGAGACCCCCATGACCAATAGAAAATACTGTGTTTTCTGATGGTCTTCGGCGACCCCTCTGACACCCCCTCGCAATGCCCCCCCCCCCCAGGGGGCCCGACTCCCAGGTTGAGAAACACTGCCTTAGCCTGAAAATAAATTCTTCACCCAGTCAGTTGTTCTTTTCCTTCAAGTCTTTTCTGAGTTATGATGAGCCTATTATAGAGTTATCTTGGGAAAATTTGTTTGGGGAGGATTGCCGTTGCCTTCTTCTAAGACTAAGGAGGTGAGAGCTACCCAAGGCCACTGAGTGGGCTTCCATGTTCAAATGAGTGTCAAACCTTGTCCTTCAATGTTCAAGCCAGTCCACCATGCTCACTCATGAAGAGAAAAATGAGTGGACACTATGAAAGAGCTGGGTCTCCTTAGTTGTTGTTGTTGTTGTTGTTGTTGTTGTTATTATTATTATCTTTATTTGTACCCCGCTAGCATCTCCCGAAGGACTCGGTGCGGCTTACAAAGGCCAAGGCCTCAAACACAACATAACAATACACAACCTAAAGCAAATTAAAAACAATTAAAGCAATTAAACAACAAAACAACAAGCAATAAACAATACACCAAAACACAATAAAACTGGGCCAGGCCAGAGTGAAGGGTACAGGATTAAAAGTGCTGATGTGACAGGTGATATGTAAGGATTATAGGACAGGTGCAGTGTGCAGTGTGCGGCAATCTTAGTTCTAATAAAGTGCTTCTGGGACTTGGTATTGGAGTTTTCCTATTCTGGGAAGGCACATCGGAACAGCCAGGTCTTCAAGTTCTTTCTGAAGACTGCCAATGTAGGGGCCTGTCTAAGATCTTTGGGGAGGGTGTTCCAGAGTCAGGGGGCCACCACAGAAAAGGCCCTGTCTCGTGTCCCCACCAAACACGCTTGCGAAGCAGGCGGGATCACGAGATGAACGCAGTGAACTCGTGGGTTCATAGACGGAGATGCGGTCACGCAGGTAGCCTGGTCCCAAACCGTTCAGGGCTTTGTAGGTAAGCACCTGCACCTTAAATTGGGCTCGGAAAATAAATGGCAGTTCCATTGGCAATTGCTTGGAATTATGGGAGTTGTAGTCTTACTTCTCTATTATTGTGTTTCCCTTGGATTCCTTCTCCCAGCACAGAAACCTTCCTGGCCATCTGCCGATATTCTCTCTCCTGCACACACCTATGAACTACATTCACAACATTTGACAACAAGTCGATGTCCTTCAAACTGTCTGCTCTGTCATGTCTATTCTGGGGCGTTCCTCCAAGTTGTCAACTTCCTTTGTGAAATAAGATTTCTTCGCAAACATGCCAATGTCTGTCATAGTAAAGCCTCAGCTAAAGTTCAGCAAAAGTAACCAAGCAAGTTAAGATGGACGGGCACTTGAGGCCTGGGATGGGAACTCCACTGGGACAAGGAAACAAAGCCACCCATTGTGGTGTCTTCAAAACTGACAAACCTATAGTAGCACAAGCTGGAACATGTTGAGAGAGGGCAATCAAGGTCAATCAAGATGATAAAAGATTTGGAAACCAGCCCTATGAGGAACAGCTTCAGGAATTGAGTATATTTAGCTTGCTGAAGAGAAAAGTGAGAGGCACACTGAAATACCTGAAGGAATGTCATGTAAGATGGAACAAGCTTGTGTTCTGATGCTCCAGAGACTAGGGACATGTCTACACCAGGCAGGTTAGCCCAGTGTAATTCTGCCCTTGAAGCAGCCCTGGACTCAGCACAAGAGTCCTGCCCAAGACCTAAAACACTGGTGATTGTGGTGGTAGTGGAATCTGGAAAATTGCTTTTCGACACCCTCTAGTATTTTGTGTAAAAAGTATTTTGCGTAAAAAATACCCTCCAATATTTCACAGAGGAAAAAAAAAAACCCCGATGATATACAAGGCCAAGTATCCCAGATGGTGAAGCTGGGAGGTGCCTGCTCGGACCCCTGGCCTTTGACCTGTGGGGTCCCGCAAGGCTCTATCTTGCCTCCCATGCTTTTTAACATCTACATGAAACCGCTGGGAGAGGTCATCCGGAGTTTTGGAGTTAGATGCTATCTCTACACACAACTCTATTACTCATTTCCACCTAATTCCAAGGAGGCTTCTCGGGTGCTGGACGAGTGCCTGGCCGCTGTGTCTATCTGGATGAGGAGGAACAAGCTGAAGATCAATCCCGACAAGACAGAGGTCCTCCTGGTCGATCGTAAACCTGACCGGGGTATAGGGTGACAGCCTGTGTTGGACGGGGTTACACTCCCCCTGAAACCACAGGTCCGCAGTTTGGGAGTCCTCTTGGATTCATCACTTACGCTTGAGGCTCAGGCGTCGGCGGTGTCTGGGAGGGCTTTTGCACAATTGAGACTTGTGCGCCAACTGCGACCATACCTCGCAAAGGCTGATCTGGCCGGGGTGGTCCATGCCTTGGTCACCTCTAGATTGGACTACTGTAATGTACTCTACGTGGGGCTGCCCTTGAAAACGGCTCAGAAATTTCAACTGGTCCAACGGTCAGCAGCCAGGATGTTAACTGGTGCTCCCTACAGAGAGAGGTCAACCCTCCTGTTTAAGGAACTTAATTGGCTGCCGTTTATTTTCTGAGCCCAATTTAAGGTGCAGGTGCTTACCTACAAAGCCCTAAACGGTTTGGGACCACCCTGCCTGCGTGACCGCATCTCCGTTTATGAACCCACGCGTTCTCTTCGTTCATCCGGAGAGGCGCTGCTCACGATTCCACCTGCGTCGTAGGCGCGTCTGGTGGGGATGCGAGACAGGGCCTTTTCTGTGGTAGCCTCCCCGACTCTGGAACTCCCTCCCTAAAGATATCAGACAGGCCCCTACCTTGGCAGTCTTTAGGAAGAACTTGAAGACCTGGCTGTTCCGATGTGCCTTTCCAGAATAGGAAAACTCCAGTAACATGTCCCAGAAGCACTTTATTAGAGTTTAAGATTGCCCGAACACTTACCCTAAAATACGATATACCACCTGTTACATCAGCACTTTTAACCTGTACCCATTACATTGGCCCGGGCCTGTTTTCTTGTGTTTTGGTGTATTGTTTTATTGTTTGATATTGCTTTAATTGCTTTGATTTGTTTTAAGTTGTGTATTTTGTTATGCTATGTTTTTATTGAGGCCTTGGCCTGTGTAAGCTGCATCAAGTCCTTCGGGAGATGCTAGTGGGGTACAAATAAAGATAATAATAATAATAATAATAATAATAATAATAAGTGACATCGGAGTGTAGTCAAGATGACAAATGTTATGAATGAGGAAGAACACACAAGTTAGGAGAGGCTGCACCAGTTTGCTTTCTGCCTGGCCCTAGTGCAGTGGTTCCCAAACTTTTTTGCCAAGGGACCGCTTGACCAGGGACCACTCTCCAACATTAGTACCAAAAGGGTTGTTGTTTTTTATTCATTCAGTCACTTCCGACTCTTTGTGACCTCATGGACCAGCCCATGTCAGAGCTTCCTGCTGGCTGTGGCCACCCCCAGCTCCTTCAAGGTCAAGCCAGTCTCTTCAAGGATATCATCCATCTATCTTGCCCTTGGTTGGCCCCTCTTCCTTTTTCTTTCCTTTTTCCTCAGCATCATTGTCTTCTCTAAGCTTTTCTGTCTTCTCATTATGTGGCCAAAGTACTTCATCTTTGCCTCTAATGTCCTTCCCTCCAGTGTGCAGTCAGGGTTTATTTCCTGGAGGATGGACTGTTTTGATCTTCTCACCCAAAGGGTTACGAACCAGTTTTTGGTCAACTTTAGATTCGGTTTGCTTATTTGGAGTGCTGATTCAGAAAATTGCATTGGATAGACCACATCAGCTCTCGTTTCTGATATAGAACATATGCCATCCAGTATTCGCCATCTGCTTGCCACAGAAAATAATATTTAATAAGCCCCAGCATTATAAGAGGGTTTTACAAGACCGGTCACTCTCGTTGTAACAGTGTAGTAATGGTAAAGCCACAGACCATATTTTAATTCTTGTGGATCACTGGTGGGTGGGAATCACTGACGTAGTGGGAATGGCAAGATTCTGGTCCTCATTCCTCTCCCAACAGCTGACTTCAATAGACATAAACTGTATTTTTCACTGGTAAGTCCATTTGCAGCAATGGTAGTAGTGGGAAGTCTGACTTGGCCATGGTGGTCCAGGCTCTGGTTACATCCCGTATAGACTACTGCAACGCTCTCTACGTGGGGTTGCCTCTGAAGACTGCCCGGAAGCTGCAATTAGTCCAACGAGTGGCAGCAAGATTACTAACAGGAGCGGGATACAGGGAGCATACTACTCCTCTGTTGCGCCAGCTTCCAAGCACAATTCAAAGTGCTGGTGTTGACCTATAAATCCCTAAAAGACTCCGGCCCAGTTTACCTGTCTGAACGGATTCTCCCCTATGAACCATCAAGGTTGTTAAGATCTTCTGGAGGGGCCCTGCTCTCTGTCCCACCACCCTCGCAATCGCGTCTGGTGGGGACGACGGACAGGGCCTTCTCGGTGGTGGCCCCTCGGCTCTGGAATTCTCTCCCATTGGAGATTAGAACTGCCCCTTCTCTCCTGACCTTTAGAAAGCTTGTGAAAACTTGGCCCTGGAATTTGGCATTTGATGAGTGAGTCAATAACTTTTGACCACACGGACGGATGGTGATGAATTGTGATTTCATTCTGACGACTTGGCCGTATGTAATTATATGATTGTATTTTAATGTGTTTTTATATTAGTGTATTATGGGATGGGATGTTTTAAACTATTGTGTATGAATCCTCTGTTGTGAACCGGCCTGAGTCCCTCGTCGGAGGTGAGAAGACAGGTATATAAAAGTTCTAAATAAATAATAAATAAATGAATTGCAGATAACAACAGGGAAAAGTGAGAAATAGAGGAAAAAATGGGAATTTTAAAAGCAGCTTCAAAAGCAAGATCATACTTCCAAATCAGGACAACTGGAAAGTATAATAAAACTTAATCTCCCTGTAGTCCATGGGCCAGAAGCAGAGAGAAAAAAGAGAGGGAGTGCGAAAGCAGGTACACAGAAGGGAGGGGGGGAGAGGGCAGTAGCTTTATCTACAGCAGTGTTTCTCAACCTGGGGGTCGGGACCCCTGGGGGGGTCGCGAGAGGGTGTCAGAGGGGTCGCCAAAGACCACCAGAAAACACAGTATTTTCTGTTGCTCATGGGGATTCTGTGTGGGAGGTTTAGACCAATTCTATCATTGGTGAGGTTTAAAATATTCTTTGATTGTAGGGGAACTATAAATCCCAGTAACTACAACTCCCAAATGTCAAGTCTATTTTCCCCAAACTCCACCAGTGTTCACATTTGGGGATATGGAGTATTCATGCCACGTTTGGTCCAGATCCATCATTGTTTGCATCCACAGTGCTCTCTGGATGTAGGTGAACTACAACTCCCAAACTCAAGGTCAATGCTCACCAAACCCTTCCAGTATTTTCTCTGGGTCATGGAAATTCTGTGTGCCAAGTTTGGTTCAATTCCATATTTGGTGGAGTTCAGAATGCTCTTTGATTGTAGGTGAATTATAAATCCCAGCAACTACAACTCCCAAATGTCAAGGTCTATTTTCCCCCAAATCCGCCAGTGTTCACAATTAGGCATAGTGAGTATCTGTGTCAAGTTTGGTCCAGATCCATCATTGTTTGAGTCCACAGGGCTCTCTGGAAGTGGGTGAACTACAACTCCCAAACCGAAAGTCAATGCCCACCAAACCCTTCCAGTATTTTCTGTTGGTCATGGGAGTTCTGTGTGCCAAGTTTGGTTCAATTCCATTGTTGGTGGAGTTCTGAATGCTCTTTGATTGTAGTGAAACTATAAATCCCAGCAACTACAACTCCCAAATGATACATTCTATCCCTACCCCCCAACCTCACCAGTATTCAATTTTGGGTATTTGTGCCAAATTTGGTCCAGTGAATGAAAATACATTCTGCATCTCAGATATATTACAATTCATAACAGTAGCAAAATTACAGTTATGAAGTAGCAACGAAAATAATGTTATGGTTGGGGGTCACCACAACAGGAGGAACTGTATTAACGGGTTGCGGCATTAGGAAGGTTGAGAAACACTGATCTACAGCCAACATCCATCTCCTGACAAATAATGGCAGTCCAAAAAGACCCCCAGTTATAAGAAAGGGTTCCCCACCCCAATCTGGACTGAAAGCAAGTG
This sequence comes from Anolis sagrei, assembly GCF_037176765.1. Taxonomy (NCBI): domain Eukaryota; kingdom Metazoa; phylum Chordata; class Lepidosauria; order Squamata; family Anolidae; genus Anolis; species Anolis sagrei. The sequence continues at coordinate 72,368,836 of NC_090034.1, forward strand.
GAAGGGCACATCCCGACCAGCACACTTGCAAGGTCTTCTCCTTGCTATCAGTTTAACATCTGTGATGCTAAATGGCTTCCTACCAACAAAAGGCAGCGGTATGCAATGCATCCAAGCCCAAAGTATTTATCCTGTTACTCATAAGTCCCAGGTTAGACCAATCCAGGAATGGAATGTGTTGGGAAAGGACTTCCTCCAGAAGCAACACCAGCAGCAGCAGGAGCTTTGATGGGGAGGGGCCAGGAGAGCTGCCTTTGATAGAATCAGGGAGGTGTCGCTGACCTCAGCTTCCTGCCCGTCTCCCAAGACAAGAAAGAAGTCAAACCCTGACTGTAAAGATCCTCAGGAAGCAGTGGCTCTTTGGAGTTGGTCCACCTGACATTTTGGGCTTCAGGTGCCATTGGTCATCCTGGCTGGGATTCTGGAAACTGAAGCTCAAAACATCTGGAAGAGCAAAAATTGAGAACGAACTGCAGGCAGTCCCCAAGTTACAAGCAAGATAGTTTCTATAGGTTTGTTCTTAAGTTGAATGTGTATGTAAGCTGGAACAGGTACATTTCTTATGTGTCATTCCAGTCATACACAGACACACACACACACACACACAGTGCTTTGGATAGCATAAGGAAGGATTAACATCCCTGTGTTGTTTCTTTTGCTGTCTGTGCCCCTGTTCAGAAGATTTCACCGCACTTTTGACGTCGAGCATGCCCCCCCCCCCAAACAGGGGATGGTGACTTATAGTTCTGCAAAGGACAAAGGTACCAAACTGCACAATAGGTGTTAAGTCTTGGTCAATTTGCTAAGGCCTTAACAACAATGAGGACCCCATGAAACTTCAGGAATAGCTAGACCTTGGGGTCTCTGCCTCTCTCGGGAGCTGTAGTTCTCCAAGGACGGGGAGCAAAGTTTGTTTCCAGAGACACCAGGTCCATTTGGGCCACTCAAGAACTCCTGCCAGGACCTTTGTGCAACACCCTTGCGTTTTAGCCATCCCCTATGGACACTCTTTTCCCCAACATAGACAAACCTTATAAAATCTTGTCTTTTATGAACTTTAGATATATGAAATGTGTTTTCTGATTTCTTTGTGTGGCAGAAGCCTTTCCCCTTTTCTTCTGACCTTTGTTTCCCCTATATACATAAAGAAACTCCACCAAAGGGACTACAAAGCCCCAAACATTCCAGGAATTTTTTTTATCCACAACTTTCTTTTGCATGAACAATAGCCTGGGCAGCTGGTGGCCCTTGGAGGAATTGCCCAGCCCTCAGCTTGCCCCTTTGGCAAAAATCTTAACCATATTTCCTCCTGAAGGACAAAAGGTCCTCGAAAAACCTTTTGCCTTCGCTCTGATTAACTCAGCTATCTCCACCAAGAAACAATCACCCCAGTCTACACATGTTGATAGATCAGGCTGGCTTGAGATTTCCCCTTTGTCTAACCAGCCACATGGCATTATTTTTTTTTTCATTCATTCATAGATTCCTTGATGTCCTTTCATCCCGCCTCCCTCTTTTCTGATTTGCTATTGCCGCTAGATAGCAGAAGCCTCCCCATTGGACCCTGCAGACCGCTGGAGCTTCCTGATTGGTCCGGAGGCACCGGGGGCGGGAGGGCCGCCTCCCAGCTGTTCGCCCATTGTCCAATCGCAGCGGAGGGTGGCAGGGAGGCTGGGGCGGGAAGTTTGAACTCTGCAACTTTGAAAACTCTATATAAATGGCTGTATCAAATGTATTTCTTTATGCTTAGCTTTGGCGAATGATTGCAGCTTTGCATCCGGTTTCAGCTGAATCGCATTAAACTTCGATGGCTTTTCTTCAACTGGTGAGACTTTTCATTGGGAAATCAGGGAAAAATATGGGACGCTTCTCTGTCTCGCCAGGGAAAAAGAACTTTTGATGAGTCTAATTGGTCTGTGCCTCCTGGCAAAGACCCCTAAATTTTACCTCTATATCACTTTCTGTCCCTGTGATCATTGGATTTTGAAAAATCTGGCTTGTTGTGGAAACAAAGATTGGTGATGCAACTTTAGTAGAGACCCCTTTTCACCATAATAACTGTTTCAGGGCTGAATTTCACTTCCAGGAGGTAGATTTCTCTCACTTCCTGTTGTCTCAGCCCTGTTCTTAACTACGAGGGTTGTCTGGAAAGTAAGGTGACAAGGCACGTAGCTCTTGTGGGGAATATTTTTAAATTTTAATTATTACATTTGGCCTGGCCATAGGTTTTTAATGCTTGTATGTTATTGTTATAAGATTTATTTTAACTGTTAGTATTGATTATTTGTTATTGCTTTCGTCTATTGATGTACTACGGGCTTGGCCTCATGTAAGCCGCACCGAGTCCCTTGGGGAGATGGTTGTTGTTGTTCATTCGTTCAGTCGTCTCCGACTCTTCGTGACCTCATGGGCCAGCCCACGCCAGAGCTCCCTGTCGGCCGTCACCACCCCCAGCTCCTTCAAGGTCAGTCCAGTCACTTCAAGGATGCCATCCATCCATCTTGCCCTTGGTCGGCCCCTCTTCCTTTTGCCTTCCACTTTCCCCAGCATAATTGTCTTCTCTAGGCTTTCCTGTCTCCTCATGATGTGGCCAAAGTACTTCAACTTTGCCTCTAGTATCCTTCCCTCCAGTGAGCAGCCAGGCTTTATTTCCTGGAGGATGGACTGGTTGGATCTTCTCGCAGTCCAAGGCACTCTCAGAACTTTCCTCCAACACCACAGTTCAAAAGCATCGATCTTCCTTCGCTCAGCCTTCCCTAAGGTCCAGCTCTCACATCCGTAGGTGACTACAGGGAATACCATGGCTTTGACTAGGCGGATCTTTGTTGCCAGTCTGATGTCTCTACTCTTTACGATTTCATCGAGACTGGACATTGCTCTCCTCCCAAGAAGTAAGCGTCTTCTGATTTCCTGGCCACAGTCTGCATCTGCAGTAATATTTGCACCTAGAAATACAAAGTCTGTCACGGCCTCCACATTTTCTCCCTCTATTTTCCAGTTGTCAATCATTCTTGTTGCCATAATCTTGGGTTTTTTTATGTTTAGCTGCAACTGGGGAGATGGTAGCGGGCTACAAATAAAATATTATTATTATTATTATTAGGGAAATCTTTGTCTTTTGTAGCGATTCCTTCTGCATTTACAGAGAATGGTGTCTGTCCACCCTCCTGTTTGCTGCGGATGCTCCTGGGATAGAGGTACTGTCTGGACAGGCCCTCAGAAGTGCTTTTGAGACCCAAATGGAAAGCATCCTTCTCTATCTTTCTGTCGCCTCCTCAGCCAACAGCAGAATTCACTCAGGTTAAGGTTGTTGTTGTTGTTCATTCATTCAGTTGTTTCCGACTCTTCGTGACCTCATGGACCAGCCCATGCCAGAGCTCCCTGTCGGCCGTCACCACCTCCAGCTCCTTCAAGATCAATCCAGTCACTTCAAGGATGCCATCCATCCAGGTATGGAGCCCCTGGTGGCGCAGTGGGTTAAACCCCTGTGCTGACAGGACTGAAAACTGACAGGTCGCAGGTTCGAATCCGGGGAGAGGCAGATGAGCTCCCTCTATCAGCTCTAGCTCCTCATGCGGGGACATGACAGAAGCCTCCCACAAGGATGATAAAAACATCAATTCATCCGGGCATCCCCTGGGCAACGTCCTTGCAGACGGCCAATTCTCTCACACCAGAAGCGACTTGCAGTTTCTCAAGTCGCTCCTGACACGGCAAAAAAAAAAATCCATCCAGGTTAAGGTTACAATTTTTAAAAAAAATCAGCTCTTTCCATTTGCTGACTCTGACCTCCACGAGCAATTCCACAATCTCAAAGCCAACATGGAAGAATTCTTCTAGATCCCATTCTCCTAATAATTTAGGATGGCTTTTTGTCCTGTGCTTGATGACTGTGTACAGGATCATTTATGTACATATCCTGGGGTGAGGAGGGGAGGTTATCAGCAAAAAGCTCGGCATTAAAAGATAGAAACCATTAAAAAGAGTATTGAACTGATACGGCAAATGAATTGGTCGGCAGCATAAGGCACAAAGTGTGCAAACAATCGGTACCATTTTATTATTCCAGCCAAAATAAATATCTCACTTGGAATGGTCAACTGGATCTTATCTCAGCCCAATGGGCCATGTTAGGATTGCTGGCTTTTGGTTGGCTTGGAAGAAGGGAGGGGGCTTCATTCAATTTTCCTCCTCCTAGTGATGGAAAATCTTTCCTGTTCATGTCGTGAGTCTTAAGATAGAAAAGGCAATTGTGTCCTTTGGGGTTTCTCATTGAACAGATAGGAATGAATAGTCTTACGGTGAATTAACAGTTCAACCGGGTGCCCTTCGGAGTTGTTTCCTTTTACTACTATGAGTCTCATTCAGAAGAAAAGTGGTAAATAAATCAAGCACACAAGAAAATAAATACTGGACTACAATGCCCATCAAGCTGGAGAGGATAGAACTTGTCATCCAGCTCATCTGGAGGACATCCTGTTCAAACTGGACTGTTATTTTATTTACTTCCTGACAAAATAGCCTTGAGTAAGACCCTCTTATTTTGGTACAACAGGCAACATTTTTTGGTTATTTCAAAGGGCATTATGATGCCATTTCACAGAATAATCAAATCAAGGAGTTGGAAGAGACCACAAGGGCCATCCAATGCAACCCCTGCCAGACTTGCTTTCATGTTTCCTACCAGTGTTTCAGGAAGATAGATGCTTTTGAACTGTGGTGTTAGAGGAAAGTGCTGAGAGTGCCTTGGACAGCGAGAAGATCCATACTTCAAGAAATAAAGCCTGACTGCTCATTGGAAGGAAGAATAGTAGAGGCCAAGATGAAGTACTTTGGCCACATCATGAGAAGACAGGAAATCTTAGAGAAGACAATTATGCTGGAGGAAATGGAAGGAAAAAGGAAGAGGGGCCGACCAAGGGCAAGATGGACGGATGGCATCCTTGAAGTGACTGGATTGACCTTGAAGGAGCTGGGGGTGGTGACGACCGTCAGGGAGCTCTGGCGTGGGCTGGTCCATGAAGTCACGAAGAGTCGGAAACGACTGAACGAGCGAACAACAACAACCAGTGTTTCTCAATCTTCCTAATGCCATGACCTCGTAATACACTTCCTCGTGTTGTGGTGATCCCCAACCATAACATTATTTTTGTTGCTACTTCACAACTGTAATTTGAATCATCATGTAAATATCTGATATGCAGGATGTGTTTTCATTCACTGGACCAAATTTGGCACAAATACCCAATAGGCCCAAATTTGAATACTGGTGGCATTGGGGGGGGGGGGGGGGTTGATTTTGTCATCTGGGAATTGTAGATGCTGGGACTTATAGTTTATTTATTTATTTATTTATTTCAAATATTTGTACCTCGCCCTTCTCAACCCCCCCGGGGGGGGGGGGGGCAGGGACTCAGGGCAGCTTCCAGCCAGCAACAGTTCGATACCTCTATGTACACATAATAAAATACATAAGAAAACCAATAATTATATTTAGTTAAAAACATTAAGTCAATATAATTAAAAATGACTAACAATAGCAGTCTGGTGGCCGTTACCTAGCCAAATTCTGTGATTGGATACTCCATCAAACCTATCAATTACCATAGTCATTGTCAACATTGTCACTGTCATTGTCTACATAGTTACCCGAAGGCCTTGTCCCACATACACATTTTTAACTTCTTTCTAAAGGTGAGAAGGGATGAAGATGATCTAATTTCCCCAGGGAGTGAATTCCACAGGTGGGGACCACCACCGAGAAGGCCCTGTCTCTTGTCCCTGCCAAGCGTGCTTTAGACAGAGGCAGGGCCAAGAGCAGGGCCTCCCCAGAAGATCTTAAACTCCGAAGTGGAATGGAGAAGGAGATACATTTGGACAGGTACGCTGGGCTGGAACTGTATAGGGTTTTATAGGTCAAAACAAGCACTTTGAATTGTGCTCGGAACTGGATCGGCAGCCAGTGGAGCTGACATAACAGGGGGGTGGTGTGCTCCCTGTACGACACTCCAGTGAGCAGCCTAGCTGCCGCCCGTTGGACTAGTTGCAGTTTGCGAACAGTCTTCAAAGGCAACCCCATGTAGAGTGCGTTGCAGTAATCTATTCGGGATGCGACAAGAGCGTGGACCACTGTGGCCAGATCAGACGTCCCAAGATACGGGAATCAAAGAGCATTCTGGACTCCATCAATGATGGGATTGAACCAAACTTGGCACACGGAACTCCCATGACCAACAGAAAATACTGGAAGGGTTTGGTGGGCATTGACCTTGAGTTTGGGAGTTGTAGTTCACCTACATCCAGAGAGCACTGTGGACTCAAACAATGATGGATCTGGACCAAACTTTACACAAGTACTCAATGTGCCCAGATCTGAACACTGGTGGAGTTGGGGGGGGGGGGGGGCAGGGGGATGGGGTTTGACATTTGGGAGTTGTAGTTGCTGGGATTTATAGTTCACCTACAATCAAAGAGCATTCTGAACTCCACCAAGGATAGAATTGGGCCAGAGGGGTCTTTGGTGACCCCCCTGACACCCCTTCATAACCCCCCAGGGGTTCCGACCACAGGTTGAGAAACACTGAGCTAATGGAATTGTCCTCTGATAGCCCTTCGAAAGGAGGACCATCCTGACTGAAACATAAAGCTCAAAAAATCTTTTGTTTTCCTTCCTATGAAACTTCCTACCATGAATCTAAAGAGTCGTTCCATTAAAAACTTGTCAAACATTGACATTAGGGGTTTAAGTTATTATATTTGCCAAGGCTGCGCAAAAGAAAAACATTGCTTAATAGCATGAAAGGTTAACGGCTAATGTGTTGTTATATGTACTTCTTGGTATACAAAGCTCCATCAATTGGGGCAAATCTAATCCAAACATTGGAGGAAGGGAAGGAAAATGAAGGCCTTCGCCCAACAAAGTGCACTCATGAGGAACAAAAGGAGAACCAGAATTGATTTGGTCCATGTGATTTTGGTTTGATGACTTCTCCTCAAAGATGAATTGGCGATGGAGAGCTCTTCCACTCAATACTCGGTCCCCAGAGGAACCCATTTTTATTTAACACTCTTTTCCAAAGTCTGCTTTTATCTGTCTTTATATAACATGTCTTCATATAGAACAACTCTGCAGGGGAGTTTTGGCTGAAGACAGAAATGTGAATCAAAGATAACTCCAATTTTTGCAGTTGTGACGATGGACTTTTATTAGCTGTAAAAAAAAATTTTTTTGCTAAAATGAGAGTTACTTTTCCATAAAAGTCAAGAGCAGAATCCTTTCTTCTTTTCTGCATTTTTGCTCACCCTACCAGAGGTAAAGTTGGGAAGGACCAATGTGTCCATTGCCACCCTATTAACATAACATGTGCTCAGGGGCGGCTCAACCATTACGCAAAGTAAGCATTCGCAGTATAGTTGGTTTTGCCCAGGGGCGCTCTTGAGGCACTCTTGGGGGGGGAAAAGACCTTGACATATGCAAGTTGTAGTTACTGGGATGTATAGTTCACCTACAATCAAAGAGCATTCTGAACTCCACCAATGATGGAATTGAACCAAATATGGCACACAGAACTCCCACGACGAACAGAAAATATATATCAGTGATTGGTTGGAGGGGGGGGGGGTGGCACCAAAATATTGTTTGCTTACCGTTGAAAATTACCTAGGGCCGCCTCTGCATGTGCTTGCCCGAATACTGCTAGGCTGCATCTCCTCTTCTTTCCCCATTGTTTCTGCTGCCTGGGGCTGCTGGGAGATGCAGGCCAAAAGCACATCCTTTGTCCCGTCTGTTAAAGAAGGTAAAGAAGCTGCTTATTTCATGTCCTTAGTTTCAGGATATAGTTGGATGACATGAATTGCTTTAAACACAGGTTGGATCTACACTGCCCTATAATCCAGTTTCTGAATCCATATTATTTGCTTTGAATGAGTTTCCTGCCATATAATCCAATTCAAAGCAGATAATCTAGATTCAGAAACTGGATTACAGTATATGACAGTGTAGATGGGGCCCCAGATCAAAGAATCATGGAGGCATCCAGTCCAACCCCATTCTGCCATGCAGGAAGACACAATCTGGCAAGTAAGGTTACAAGGCACATAGCTCTGGTGGGGAATTTTCTTGAGGGAAGTTGGTATCACTGCCATGTAGTGGAAAGCCAGTGGAAGCGAACGAGCAGACCAGTAATCAGTAGCTCATCCACTGCCGTTGTGATGAAGTTTAGAGAGAACGAGCAGTGCCAATCATCAGTAGCTCATCCACTGCCGTTGTGATAAAGTTTAGAGTGAACGAGCAGTGCCAGTCGTCAGTAGCTCATCCACTGGCACTGTGATGGAGTTTAAAGCGAACGAGCAGTGCCAGTCATCAGTAGCTCATCCACTGGCGTTGTGATGAAGTTCAGAGCAAACGAGCAGTGCCACTCGTCAGTAGCTCATCCACTGGCGTTGTGATGAAGTTTAGAGCGAACGAGCAGTGCCAGTCATCAGTAGCTCATCCACTGGCGTGATGAAGTTTAGAGCGAACGAGCAGTGCCAGTTGTCAGTAGCTCATCCACTGGCATTGTGATGAAGTTTAGAGCGAACGAGCAGTGCCAGTTGTCAGTAGCTCATCCATTGGTGCTGTGATGAAGTTTAGAGCGAACGAGCAGTGCCAGTCATCAGTAGCTCATCCACTGGCGTTGTGATGAAGTTTAGAGCGAACGAGCAGTGCCAGTCGTCAGTAGCTCATCCACTGGCGTTGTGATGAAGTTTAGAGCGAATGAGCAGTGCCAGTTGTCAGTAGCTCATCCACTGGCGTTGTGATGAAGTTTAGAGCGAACAAGCAGTGCCAGTCGTCAGTATCTCATCCACTGGCGTTGTGATGAAGTTTAGAGCGAACAAGCAGTGCCAGTCGTCAGTAGCTCATCCACTGGTGCTGTGATGAAGTCCTCATTCCATTTCCCTCCAAGTTTGAACTTTAATACGCTACCTAAATGCTAAGGGCATGAACACCACTGTGCTTCATCGCAAAATCTTTTCAGTTTATGTAGAGGATGTAATGTCAAGACAGCATGTGACAAAATGGGTACGGAATATATTGTGAGACCATGAAGAAACTTCGCAGAGCTATCCAAAACAAACATGGTGGGATGCTGACGGCGGGAGTGTGTCTCCTTTGTGACAATGCGCACCCGCACACCACTCATGCAACACAAGAATTGCTGACTTCATTCAGTGGGAATGTTTTAAGCTACCCCTCTCACAGCCCAATCTCGCACCTAGTGACTATCATATATTTACTAAATGGAAGGAACACCTGAGTGGAAATCACTTTTACGACGACGACAAAGTGAAAATCAAAGTGGCAATCTGGCTGAAAAAGGCGGAGGGAAACTTCTATGACACAGGCATCAAAAACCTGTCTTACGGATGACAAAATGTATTGAACTGAATGGGGATTATACGGAAAAATAGTGTAATGCCTATGCTTACAATCTATGTAAGTTTTATTAAACTATATTCATTCTTTGTATTTTAAAAAAATCTTGTAACCTGACTTTCTGGTTAACCCTTATACATTAAACACAGACTCCAGTTTTTCAAAGTATGTTATGCAGGCTAAAACAAAAGCAAGTACAACATATCCCTTTCCCTGAATGGATGAGAAGGAATACTTGCACAGGCAGAGACATAATAAATGGATAGCAATTTTAGGCTATTTTAAGCAAGCTGACAGATAATGGGTTAAGTACTGGCATCTCTTCAGCCTGTTTTCCCCTTTACGGACCTGTAAGGGTTTTATTACACTACAGCGTAATGCTGATAATGGAAATGCAGGCTTCTAACAAAATCCTCTGGCACATAAGCAACCATTACCACTGAATTATAATAAACATGCAATAAAAAAGCAAATGAAAACACAACACTCAAATCAAAACATTGATAAAACAGACTGCAGGGAAATAAAATCATAATGGTAAACAATCGACACTGAGAAGGGTGGGGGGAGGTTGTAGGGAAAGAAGGCATTTTATTAAAACCTTAGATTTCTTTTAAGGTCTTTACCTGGGCCTGTGACAACAACAGAACAGGGATCAGGTGGTCTCTCTTTAAAAAGTATGACAAGGTTTTGGTGCCAACACTAAGGAGGCCTTGTCTATGCTTTTCTCTTTGGGGTAAACTTCGACCCACCAGGTGTTTTGGACTTCAGCTCCCACAATTCCTAGCAGCCTCCGGCCCCTTCCTTTTCTCCCTCAGCTTCTTAAGTGGCTGAGGAGGAAAAGGAAAGGGCCCGAGGCTGTTAGGAATTGTGGAAGCCCAAAACACCTGGAAAGGGCACAAGTTTGCTCATGCCTGGGGTAAACTGGAGAAGGCATCAGAAAAGAGTCTCAAGGCCAAGTATATGTCAAAAGGAGAAATCCTTGAGGCAAAGAAGCTTCAAACTATAGATTTATTTATTTATCGTGTCATCAGCAACCATTGTATTACAATTCTAACAGAGCAAAACAAACACAGAGATTAAAAAGAAAAAGAAAAAGAAAAAAAACCACACAGATTTTGTAAATTTGGTATTTGGTTAAATGTCCTTTGACCAGTATCTGGCCACTTGGAGTGCCTCTGGGGTTGCTGCAAGAAGGTCCTCCATCGTGCATGTGGCAGGGCTCAGGGTGCATTGCAGCAGGTGGTCAGTGGTTTGTTCTTCTCCGCACTCGCATGCCGAGGATTCCACCCTGTAGCCCCATTTCTTAAGATTGGATTTCAAGTTAAGGAGGGCCATGGAAATGTGTTGTTATCCTTCCAAATGTTCAGTGTGGTAGGTAGGTAGATGAACCTGCACAGAAAAAGCCCTTTAAATTCTACACAGAATCATAGACTCATAGAATCATTGAGTTGGAAGAGACCTTGTGGGCCATCCAGTCCAACCCCATTTTGCCAAGAAGCAGGAAAATTGCCTTCAAAATGAAGTCGAGCACAGATTTAGGAGGGTCTCACCCAGGAAGGAGAGACCCTACAGACTAGGCTTGGGCGGTTTCCTTCGCTAATTTCATAATTCGTTATTAATTTGTATTTAAATTAGCTAACGATCCAATATTGAGCCATGCAGGAATAGTGTGAGGAGTAAATTAGATTCGAAACAATTTTTTCAATTTATTTCGTAATTGTTTCGTAATTGTTTCGTAATTATTTCGTAATTATTTTCGCATGTCTGGTGCAAGTTTTATAGTTGTTGTTTGTTTTATCACACCAACAGTCAACAACAGAGGGAGAGGGAAGCTTCAGAAGTTCCCCCTGTTCCATTTGGAGGTTTTTTTAGCATATTGCGCAATCGCGTTCGCCATTAACGAATCGATTCGTAATTTTACGAAATTTCGGAAATTTCAAAATTTTTAAAAGGAAAATTTCGGAATTATTAAAAAAAACAAAACGCAAGGGCCCCCTAAAAACAAAACGAGTTTAGAACCAAAATTTTCCGTGGTTATCCAAGCCTACTACAGACCCACAAAGAAGGATCTGCTACTTTGGTGAGCAAAAGAAAGACAAAGCCACAAGTAAACATTTCTCTAAGTTCCCAAAAAAATCTCACCAAAGTTGAAGGAACTGCCACTGAGTTGATTTTATTGTGATCCAGCTGGAAAGGATGCAAAGCCACGATAATTCGTCAAGCAAGCATACAGTGTACACAAAATAAAGCCTTTTTATACATAAAACAGAGCTGTCAGATTTGAATTTCCCGCTCCTCGCCCCTCTGCCGGCTCAGCGATGATTGTCTGGCGCTCTACAACTGGGAGGAGGCTTGGCCGCCTCCCGAGCACCTTAGCCAATAGATGAACTTCTGCCGCCTTGGCTTTCCAGCCAATCAGGACAGAGGGAGGCAGGATGAGAGGGAAACAATGAATTCTTGAGTGGATTATGGAAATATGTGGTGTTCAAATGGCCGGCGAGTCCTCAGGGGCCTTCTAGCTGGCCAGATTATTGTTTTGAGGGGTGGCAATCAACGTTGATGTCTGGTGAGCTGGCCAGAATCCGGATTTTCTTTGAGCCGGGATATGGAAACAATGGGGCAATCTTGGCTGTAGTTTCGGTCGAGAGGAGGTTGAATGAGTAAACAGAGCAGGACAAACTGTGGCTTTCCATTTTAATTATTGTATTGTTTTAAAGTGTCTTTTGCACTACAAATAGGAATTCATTCATGTTTTGTTTTTTTTCAAATTATAATCTGGCTCTCCAACTGTTTGAGGGACTGTGACCTGGCCCTCTGTTTAAACAGTTTGAGGACCCCTGATTTAAACCATTGTGCCATCTTGGGCTCCTACTACAAGGCCAGTTTCAATCTCCCCCTTGGTCCCTTAAACACACACACAAGGAAAGGAAAGACATACACAAATTGGCAATTAGTGGTTTCCATCCCAGAGGGCAGTGAATCTGCTCTGCCTTTTTCCTGTGAACTTCAAAGAAGTTGTTCCAGTTTCTGAACCATATTCACAAAACAGGTTTGGAATCTTGCATAGCTGCTTTAAAGTTCAGACGAAAACCCAGAACAGTTTCACCGCAATACTGATACGGAAAACCAGAGTTCATACACAGAGACACTGACATACAGCACAGACAGATGCACATAGTAGGCAGCACATTGTTTTTGCACCTAATGTGAGGAAAGCCACAAGGTGAAAGCTACTGTTTAACATTCCAGCCCTGGATTTATCAGTGAAGTGGGAAGGAACCATCATCCTGAATATTAATAGTCTGGATTGGTCAGCTGCTGAATACCCTGGCTGGCTGCTGTTTTTTCCGCTTGATATGGAACCGAGGGCACCGAGGAACTTTCTGTGCCGGGATCAGGAGGAACGCAACCCGCAGCTTGGGAGAATTTCCATTTGTTTTTCTTATCAGGAGATAAAACCCAGATCCAGATGGCTGAAGAGCCCGAGCAAAAAGTGCAGCCTTGTTATATAACACCCCAGCAGCTGGCTTCTAGCGAGGTCATCACCATCCAAAACAGCCTCGCTGCTGTAGAGAGAATCCATACATCAGCAGTGCCAAACTGCCTTATCTTTGCAGATGATGCTCAGTGATGGGTGGATTCATGCTGCCAGAGGAGGATCTGCATTTAGCCCCTGCTGGAGGGATCTTATATGGAATTCAGAACAAGCTTCTTTTCGGTATTCCAGAGACTAGAACACAAACTGTTCAAATTGTGAGAAGAAAAGATACCACTCAAGCATTAGGAAAAGCTAAGAACTATTCAACAGCTGAATAGCTAGATAAAAGAATCATAGAATAGAGCTGGAAGAGACCTCGTGCGCCATCCAGTCCAACCCCCTGCCAAGAAGCAGGAAAATCGCATTCAAAGCACCTCCAAAAGATTGCCAGCCTCCGTTTAAAAACCTCCAAAGAAGGAGCCTCCACCACACTCTGAGGCAGAGAGTTCCACTGCTGAACAGCTCTCACAGTCAGGAAGTTCTTCCTAATGTTCAGATCTGTTTATTGATTAGTCCAATGACATATCTATATAAATAAAAATGTAATGTGCGTTTGTGGGATTAACATAACTCAAAAACCACTGGATGAATTGACACGAAATTTGGACACAATACACCTAACAGTCCAACGAGTGTCCATCATCCGTAAACACACACACACAACCCCAGCAGAACAGACTTTAAAAACCTGAAAATACACCATATATACATATATTTATTTATTTTATTTATTTTGCGTATTTCTACCCCACCTTTCTCAACCCCCGAGGGGGGACTCAGGGCAGCTTACAAAAGGCACAATTTGATGCCTACACAAACAATAAAAATAAAACATATATAAACAGAAATTAAAACAATTATCAATAATTAAAAATCAATTATACATCAAAATCAATAAAACCAATCTCATGCTCAACGTTCGTCGGCTCAGAATCCGTAAATTCATTCCACATTGTCAGTTTCTATCAATTCTAGTCGTCATTGTCCTTTATCTCTCTGCCAGGTTACCCAAAAGCCTGGTCCCAAATCCATGTTTTTAATTATCTTCTAAAAGAGAGGAGGGATGTTGATGACCTAATTTCCCTGGGGAGTGAATTCCACAGGTGAGGGGCCACCACCGAGAAGGCCCTGCTCCTCGTCCCCACCTATCTCACTTGTGATATACACATACACATGCACACATTCAAACACACACACGTATATATATGCACAAACACACACAAATATACACATACATATACATACACTCAGATATACATATACACATACATGCATGCAGACATACATATATACATCTACACATGCACACACATATACATATCCACATACATACATATATACACACAAATATGCATATAGAGTTGGGTATCACATATACACAAAATGCATGTACACATATAAACACACAAATATACACATATACACCAATACATATACATACACACAGATATATATACACATGCACACACATACATATATACACACAAATATGCATATAGACAAGCACACACATATACACAATATGCATGTACACATATAAACACACAAATACACACACACACATATATATATACACACACACACTTATATACACCCATACACACACACACACACACACACACACACACACACACAAAACATTTTTATTTATTTATTTATTTATTTATTTATTTATTTTACAGCTTTTATATTCCGCCCTTCTCACCCCGCAGGGGACTCAGGGCAGATTACAGTATACACATATATGGCAAACATTCAATGCCAATTTTTGGCATACAAACATACACAGACATAGACAGAGGCTGTTTAACAGACAAAACAGGAGTACTTCTGTTTTGTCTGGATTCACCCTCAATTTGTTAGTCCTCATTCAGCCCATCACTGATGACAGACACTGGTTTAGGGGCAGGACGGCAACCTTGGCATTTGGTGGAAAAGAATAATAGAGTTGGGTATCATCTGCATAAATATGAGTTTTGTTTGTTAGGAATGATAGATGATCAACTAGAAAGAAATGAAGATAACGGCAGCAAGAATTGTCCATACACAGAGATGGAAGGAACCGGTATCCCGTTGGAAGAAGAATGGCTGATGAAGAATGTTACTAAAAGTAGAAATGTAATTGTATATATAGTCCTAACTAAGGGGAGTAGAATAATAAGGGGTAGAAATCCACAGTGTTAGGTTCATAGAATAGTCTCTGTAGTTATGTGTTTGTAAGTTCGTATGTGCATGTATTAGGTTAGTGTGTTTTGTATAGTTTCTGTTCGTTTACTGCGTTTTATTTATTTCTGAATAAAATTTTGTCAATAAAAGAAGATACCATGCAGTCCCGCCAGCAACTTTTCTGTTCTATCTTTTTTTATTGATAAAATTGTATTCAGAAATAAAGAAAACGCAGTAAACGAACAGAAATTAAACAAAACACACTAACCTAATACATGCACATACGAACTTACAAACACATCTATACATAAAAAAGTGTAACTCCATCAAAAGTAAGTTTAAATGTAGTTTAAATGTCACTTTGCAAGCCTTTGTTATTTCTTTCTGCTAATGCAATTCTGTGAGCTGTTTCCTAAGTTGACCAACCTTTTAACACACCACCGCAAGCCTTGTCAAATACTTTCCATTTCTCACAGGAACATCCTGTAGGAACAGCCCTGACATCCAAAACCGGCTACTCACCCAAAAGGGAAGGAATGAGTGGAATAGTGGAACAAGCCGTACCTGAGCAGTACTTTGGCAAAGTTACTTTGCTTGTAATACAATCTCCAGAATCTATCGATGAGAATGGCAGCCAGCCATGATGGTTGCAGGATTATGGGAATTGTAGGTTTTTTTTTCTTTTAAGTAGTGCCAAATATCCTGAATCAGATGATGTACTATAAAGTGCCACACAGGTGGAACTATGGCATGGTTTCCTCTCACACACATCCCAATCCATTTGTAAAGCTGCTGGCATCCCCTCCCTGCAACATGGCCAGATATCCCAAACATTTTCCACAGTTCAAAAGCGTCTATCTTCCTTCACTCAGCCTTCCTTATGGTCCAGCTCTTGCATCCATAGGTTGCTACAGGCAGGGCCGTAGCCAGAAAAATTTTTTGGGAGGGGTTGAAATTTTCGGGGGGGGGGGGTTGAAAATTTCGCAGGGGGGTTGAAACCTGCCTCCTAGCTCACACTGAAGCAAAGAGCACAGCAGGAGGCAAAGCAGCCTTCAATAGCCTGCAGCTCCGCTCTTGTCAACCACCTCCACCAAGTCTGGCCTCCTTAATGAGTGCATTCAACACCCCCCCCCCCAACTTTGTTGCTTCACTACTGTTCTGTCACGCGCTGGGCCTGTAAATAATTGTCTTTAGAACAGGATGTGCAACCTTTGCCCAGCGGGAAGCCAGGGGGCCTAAAGAGAAGTTCTCAGAGGTTTCCACCACAAACAGTCTTTAGATGGCTTGAGAAGTACAACAAAGTCTTTTATTAATGAACAATCAAACAGAAACTGCTCTTGTCTTCAGTAAAGTTAAGCAAATGATTCCAAGCTTTTGGGCAACTGGTGAATTCCTAATCTTGCCCACGAAGGACAGGCAACTGTCTTCAATAACTTCTTTAAAGGAAAATCCCCTTTTTAACTTCTCCCAGGCTGACTGTAATCTAACCCTTACTGATGTGGGCTCTGCTACCGAGTCGAACTGCGTCTCGAACGCCGAATGGACCTACCAGTAAGGCAGTAGATGTTCTCCAGCTGGAGTTCTTTGGTCTTTAGGGCTGTTTTCCTGGAAATTCTTTGGAGACTCTTAAGACCTTTCTCCCCCGGAAGGTCTTAAGGGTTGAAGCTTTTGTACAGGGGAAGCTTGCACACATCCTATACATAAGCTTACCTTGCCGAGACTAACTAAAAATGGCTCCCTTCCCTTCCCAATTGCCCTGAGCAAGGGGCGGAACCAAAACTTAACAACGATGGACAGGTGACTTGCCCTATGACTGCAACCAAAGAAGCCACCTATCTGCAGAGTCCCTGAAACCTAGGACTGCAAGCAAACATTTAATACAAAGCAAATAAAGTTGGAGCTCCTGGTACAGCTGTACCAGAACAACTACATCAGCTATTGCTGCAAGTAATGACAGTGTGAATAAATTGCTAATATTTGCTTGAGATAGTGCTTGCAGTTCTGGAGGGACTCTTGATTTTTTTTCATCTCATAGACTTAGCATGGGGATTTGGTTAACCAGTTAAAATTCATGAGTAAACCAGGTTTTTTAAAAAAAACTGAAACATTTCGGGGGGGGGGGGGGTTGAACCCCTAACCCCCCCCCCCCGCCCCCATCGCTATGGGCCTGGCTACAGGGAATACCATTACTTTAACTATGCGGATCTTTGTTGCCAGTGTGATGTCTCTACTCTTCACTATTTTATCGAGATTGGTCATTGTTCTCCTCCCAAGAAGTAAGCGTCTTCTGATTTCCTGGCTGCAGTCTGCGCCTGCAGTAATCTTTGCACCTAGAAATACAAAGTCTGTTACGGCCTCCACGTTTTCTCCCTCAGTTTGCCAGTTATCAATCAATCTGGTTGCCATCATCTTGGGATTTTTATGTTTAACTGCAACCCAGCTTTTGCACTTTCCTCTTTCACTTTGGTTAGAAGGCTCCTCAGATCCTCCTCACTTTCAGCCATCAAAGTGGTATCATCTGCATATCTAAGGTTGTTAATGTTTCTTCCAGTAATTTTAACTCCAGTCTTGGATTCGTCAAACCTCGCATGTCGCATGATGTCTTCTGCATACAAGTTGTATAGATCGGTTGAGAGTATACAGCCCTGCCGATACTCCTTTCCCAATCCTGAACCAGTCAGTTGTTCCATGGTCGGTTCTTACTGTTGCTACTTGGTCGTTATACAGATTTGTCAGGAGATAGACAATGTGACCTGGTATCCCCATACCACCAAGAACATGCCACAATTTATTATGATCCACACTGTCAAAGGCTTTAGAATAGTCAATAGAACAGAAATAGGTGTGTTTCTGAAAGTCCCTGCCTTCCTGCATTATCCAGCAGATATTGCAATTTGTTCTCTCGTTCCTCTGCTTTTTCTAAACCCAGCTTGTACATTTGGCAACTCTTTCTCTATATCTTGCTGGAGTCTACCTTGCAGGATCTTGAGCATTACCTAACTGGCATGTGAAATAGGTGCCACTGTATGAAAGTTTGAGTATTTTTAGACCCTAAATCTAAAATTTAGGGCAGGGCAGGTAAATGACCTTGGAGGGCCATATCATGTTCCCCCTGGAGGAACATTTATTTATTTATTTGTTTGTTTATTTATTTATTTAGAACATTTTTACCCCGCCCTTCTCAACCCCTGGGGGGACTCAGGGCGGCTTACAATTGGCAATATTTCCATGCCACATCATAAAATACAGAATATCAAAGATAACAATTGAACATGAACATTAATAAATAAAGATTAAAATGGTATACTTACACTCTGATTAGCTACTGCCCATCTGGTGGCTGTTTAGTTAGCCGTCTACTAATGATTACTCTGCTTAACGTATCCAAATTATCTTCCATGCCATAGTCAGCATTATCAATTGTCCTTTAACCTGATTGCCTGAAGGCCTGGTCCCACAGCCACGTTTTAACCTTTTTTCTAAAGCTGAGGAGGGATGACGATGACCTAATTTCCCCGGGGAGCAAATTCCACAGGCAGGGGGCCACCACCGAGAAGGCCCTGTCCTTCGTCCCCGCCAAGCGTGTTTGAGACAAACGTGGGGCCCAGAGCAGGGCCTCCCCAGATGATCTTAAGCTCTGAGGTGGGACGTAGAAGGAGATACATTCGGACAGGTACGCTGGACCGAAGCCGTATAAGGTTTTATAGGTCAAGACCAACTTTGAATTGTGCTCGGAATTGGATTGGCAGTCAGTGGAGCTGGCACAGCAGGGGGGTGGTATGCTCCCTATATGATGCTCCGATGAGTAATCTAGCTGCGGCCCGTTGGACTAACTGCAATTTCCGAACAGTCTTCAAAGGCAACCCCACATAGAACGCATTGCAGTAATCTATTCGGGGTGTACACCGGATGCTGCTCCACTGCCCTCCAGCTCTCCATCAGCCAGTAAATGGTAAATTCATGGGCGTTGCATCAGCTTAGAAGATGGAATTGTTGGGGGAGGTTGACCACCGCATTGTCAGTAGAAAATTCCAGCACTTGCAACAATAAAAAATGAGTTACCCTGGCATGAATTGGACTTTGCCAGTCCCTAACAGAAAGGTGGCCAAAATTTCCAAAGTTCTGCCCTGCCTTGAGGGCACGAAACCCATCCACGCACAACATTTGGGCAGCTTGTCCCTATTTCAGTCCCCTGGCATGTCCAGTTCAAAGGATCTCGCATTGCAAGCCGAGGAAAGGAATTCTGCCAGAGAGCCTTTGGAAAGCCTCTGGGAGCTAACGCAGTGAGAATGCCTGGTGAGCATCTAGGGCGGCTGTGGTTCTGACGGAGAGGGTTATTTTTATCCTTCTGCTCTGGGCACCAGACATATTATTTTGCATAGGAAACTGAACTGGCTTTGGATCAGGCTGGAAGTTTCTCCGTCCCTCCCAGTCCAGCAATTCTAACATGCCTGGTGGATGCTGTGTAAAGCATCACTTGGTGCATTCCCAATCTTTTTACATTGTGCAATGAGAGGCATGTATCCAGCATTACAACAATGCTATAATTTGTGATAAGACATCCGTTGAATGATCAAATGAGCCATGATAGTTTAAGATTGCCATTGGAGGTGGGATGGGTGGGTGGGATGGGATCTCCCACCAACCCAGATTTTGAGAAGGAAACCTTCATCAGGGCTTTCTGACCCTTGGCCAACTTTTTTCCTAATTCGGGCCCCCAGACCTGCTGCTTGCTGCCAGATGGGAGTTGGAACAGGCAACCAATGTCTGAGCTTTTGTTTCGCTGAAGAAAGTCGAATGGCTAACTCAGTGCATTGCTATTCCAAGAATTCCAGCCTCCGCTTTTTCATTCAGTGTCGGGGATGCATTCCCGACCTTCTGTCCTTGTCTGTGACGAGGAAAAATCCTGGAACTTGCAAGAGAAAATGTTGAGAGATTTAGGGGCAATAATTTGTTTTTAAGCTTTGGAAATCTAAAATAATATTGAGGGGACGAGGAGCCGGATTCGAAGAATGGCTGAGATGCCAATACTCTGCATAGGTGTTTGTTAGGACAAGAGGCCTTTCGTTCCATTCAGTTTTCATTCTTTCTGAAACCAACAGTGTAATCGATGGGTACATGTCGAAATTTGTGCCAATTTGAGTCATTTAGGAATGAGGCAAAGAGCCAGTGTAGTATGGTTGAAGTCGAACATGACACCCCGCCCCCCATAAAATACAGTAACTTATAGTTTTGCTAAGGACAAGGACACCAGACTGGATAATAAGGGTTAAGCCTTGGTCAATTTGCCAAGACACTAACAACAACAAGGACCCTTCCCATGTTAGATAGTGTGTACATTCCATCTGAACATGAGGAAGAACTTCCTGACTGTGAGAGCCGTTCAGCAGTGGAACTCTCTGCCCCAGAGTGTGGTGGAGGCTCCTTCTTTGGAAGCTTTTAAACAGAGGCTGGATGGCCATCTGTTGGCGGTTATTTGAATGCCATATTCCTGCTTCTTGGCAGGGGGTTGGACTGGATGCCCATGAGGTCTCTTCCAACTCTTTGATTCTATGATTCTAAGGTTGTATGCCGTATGTTTCATATATAGCAGAAGGTAACACATTTATTACTGAGAAACCACCTCCCTATACATTTATGTACTCTCTTGAACTTCTATGGGACTTTTTCCCCTTCTGAAGGGCTCTTAGAAACTTTTTGGAAACTTTACCTTTTCAAGCCCCCTATGAATGACCTTTGCCTGACCCTTCTGTCCTATTCCCTTTTATTAAAAAATGTAAAAAAAAATAAGAAGCCACTCTCAGTGACCCTGGAAGGAGGAAATCTCCTGTTTGAAAATAACTTTGTCAAAAAACATATTTGCATGGGCAATACAATGGGCTTTGACCCTGGGCTCGGAGTTTGGCCCCCCAGCGGAAGGTGCCCACTTGGCATGGTTGATCATATCTCAACAGGATGAAAGGCCTCTGGAAAGCCACAATTTGTCCTGATCTGTTCTCGCAGTTATCTTCCATCCACCAAAACTACAGCCAGGATTACCCCATTGTCTCCATATCTCAGTTCAAGAAAAATCCGGATTCTGGCCATCTCGCCAGACATCAACGTTGATTGCCACCCCTCAAGACAATAGGCTGGTCGGCTAGAAGGCCCCCTGAGGACTCGCCGACCACATGAACACCACATATTTCCATAATCCACTCCAGTTCTTGTTGTTTCCCTCTCGTCCCGCCTCCTTCTCTCCTGATTGGCCAGGAGACCGAAGTGGCATGAGCTCACCCATTGGTTAAGGAGCTCAGGAGGCGGCCAAGCCTCCTCCCAGCTGTAGAGCGCCAACCAATCCGACAGCTCTCTATATGTATAAAAAGGCTTTATTTTGTATCCAATGTTTGCTTTGCTTGACGAATTATTGCGGCTTTGCATCCTTTCCAGCTGGATCACAATAAAATCAATTCGGTGGTGCTTCCTTCAGCTTTGGTGAGATTCTTTTGGGAACTTAGGGAAATCTTTTAAACTGCGGCGTCTTTTCTTTTGCTCACCAAAGTAGCGAGCCCTCTTTGGTGGGTCCGCAGGGTCTCTCCTTCAGGGCGAGACCCTTCCAAATTCCTCCTCGACTTCATGGTGGGTTCAGTGTTGGGCTATGCCTCTGGAAACCAGGGTTCAAATTCCAGATTGAAAGTAAAAACCCACATTATCTGAACTGATTATATGAGTCTACATTGTCATATAATCCAGTTCAAAGCAGATGATCTGGATTTTATATGGCAGCGTAGATCCAGCTGAAGGCACACAGCAACAACAAAAGGCTTTATCTTTTCAATGGTGGCTGCATAGCTCATTGCTTTGGCTATGAACAAGATCACATTAGCATTATACAACAGAGGTTTCCATTTCCCAATCAGCAAGTTTGCTCCTGCAGAATTCTGGGAAATGTTGTTCACAGCAAGGGCTTTGGAATTCTCAGCTAGAGAAGTCCTGGCTTTCCTAAACTACATTTCCCAGAAGTCTGAAGGAGCAAACCAGGTGATAGGGTGACGAAAGCCTCTGTCCTATTATGCTAATGCAGTGGTTCTCAACCTTCCTAATGCTATGACCCCTTAATACAGTTCCTCATGTTGTGATGATGCCCAATCATAAAATTATTTTGTTGCTACTTCATAACTGTAATTTTGCTACTGTTACGGATCGTAATGTAAATATTTGATACGCAGGATGTATTTTCATTCGCTGGACCAAATTTGGCACAAATACCCAATACGTCCAAATTAGAATACCAGTAGGGTTCGAGGGGATTGATTATGTCATTTGGGAGTTGTAGTTCCTGGGATTTATAGTTCACCTGCAATCAAAGAGCATTCTGAACTCCACCAATGATGGAATTCAACCAGTCTTGGCACGCAGAATTCCCATGACCAACAGAAAATACTGGAAGGCATTGGTGTTGTAGTTTTGGAGTTGTAGTTCACCTAATCCAGAGAGCACTGTGGATTCCCACAATAATAAGTAATAATAAACTTTATTTATACTCTGCCTCCATCTCCTTGATGGGGACTCGGGGCGGCTTACATGAGGAAGTAAGTAAGTAAGTCTAGGTACCTTCGTTCAGAGGTGGCCCAAGGTAATTTTCAATGGTAAGCAAACCGTATTTTGGCACGCACACACACACACCCCCAACCAATCACTGATATACATTGGCCTATGCATTTTGACTAACCCTGTATATTTTCTGTTCGTTGTGGGAGTTCTGTGTGCCATATTTGGTTCAATTCCATCATTGGTGGAGTTCAGAATGCTCTTTGATTGTAGGTGAACTACACATCCCAGTAACTACAACTCGCATATGTCAAGGTCTATTTTTCCCCCAAGAGCGCCCCTGGGCAAAATCAACTATACTGCAAATGCTTACTTTGCGTAATGGGTTGAGCCACCCCTGCCTCCATTGAAGAAGGTATAGATAAGTTGGAATGGGTTCAGAGAGGGGCAATTGGGGGGTTTAAGAGGCACAGGAAACGGAACGTATGAGGAAAGGTTGCAGAAACGGAGCCTGTACACCTTGGTGAAGAGAAGACTGGGGCTGACATGCTTCAGGAGTTTATTCGTTCCTACCCAAGAGGGAAGAACCAGGTCCAATGGTTTGAAATTACAGGAGGGTAGGTATCAATTGAACATTAGAAGCAAATTCTTGACAGCAAGGCCATCATCTACACTGCCATATAATCCTGGATTATCTGAATTGCAGTGTATACCTGTTCTGTCGCGCGCTGGGCCTGTAACAGCTGTCTTTTCTATAGGACGTATACTTTAAGCCCAACGGGAAGCCAGGGCGCCTCAAAGAGAGGTTTTCGGTGATTTTTCTGAAGTGATGGTCTTTAGAGTGTTTAATGATACAACAAAGTCTTTATTATGGAAGAAACAACAAATCTTCAATGGTTCAAACAACACTTCAAGGCTTTCTTAGTCTAGTCCTCAATGGACTGGTACCTGACTTTGATTAACTGTACTTTCTCTGTAGGAAAAAAAAACCCCTATTTAACCTCTCCAAGGCTGTTTACTATCTATGCCTCATTGGTGTGGGTCCTACTACCGATTCCAAATCCGTCTGGGTATCGAGTAGACCTACCAGCCGAGGCCTGTAGATATTTCAGATGGAGTTCTGTAATGTGGTCCTCCCTCAGAGATTTCTTTGAAACTTCAGGGCTGTTTTCCCTCTGACTGCGGTGAGGCTGAGAGGCTGTGAGCCCTCAGCCAGAGCCTTGGGACCTTTTCCCTGGAATTTCTGTTTCTGTTTCCCTGGATGTTCTTGGGAAAATAAGCTTTTCTACGGGACGAGCTGGTTTACCTTCCTTATGAGAGACTGCCCAAAAAATGGCTCCTTTCCCTCCCAGAGCCCTGAACAAGGGGCGGAACCAAAGCTTAATTATGATGGACAGGAGGCCTGTCCTATGACTGCAAACAGATAACAGAAAGAAAATAAAGTTGGAGCTCCTGGTACAGCCGGACCAGCACAATATCCATATAATCCAGTTTAAAGCAGATAATATGGATTCAGAAACTGGATTATGTGGCAGTGGAGAGTCAGCCTAAGAGCAGCATGGCAATGGAAGCAACTGCCTAGAGAACTGAAGGGGTCTCCTTCAGTGGGTGCCCGTGAGAAGAGATTTGTCCACTCCCACGGAGAGATTCTTTCGCTGGAGATCCCGCACTGAGCAGGTTTGGACTCGATGGCCTTTGGGACCTCTTCCAACGCAATGATTCAATGACATTTAAAAGGGCACATGTTCGGCTTCCCTGTTTTAAAAGGTCATTGTGAAGATGTGGTCTTGGCGTTTCTAAAATACACAAGGAAATCGCAAACTAGGAGAAGAGGCAAGAGGGGGGACCTCTGCTGCTGAAGTATGGGATCAGAAGAATGGGGTTTGAAAGAGTTTTCCTTTCTCCTCCCTGTTGAACCGATGACTTCAGCGAAGCAGAATGAGCTCAACCAAATAAGGAGCTGGGCATGTGGAAGGAGGTTCCTGTCTCGGGAAAGAATCCTGTGGTCAAACAAATGGATTAACGAAAGAGCTTCACAGTCTGCTGGTGGAAGAAAATACCATATAAGATCAAATCAGTGTGTGCCGTTGTATGTAGAGGGCAAACTGCAGAAGCAGACAACTGTGTTTACTAAAAAATGCCTCCCCTGTGTTAATTTCCAAAGGGAAGTCTTTCGTGCATTTGGGAGGGACACTTTTCCTTCTTTTTTTGGACTATAGCTCCCAGAATCCTCCAAGTAGGATGGCTTGGCTGGGAGAACCTACCAGTTGTAGTCCATTGCTAACTTTCCCAGTGCAATAATTATTTATTTTTTTGTCGTGTCAGGAGTGACTTGAGAATCTGCAAGTCGCCTCTGGTGTGAGAGAATTGGCCATCTGCAAGGACGTTGCCCAGGGGACGCCCAGATGATTTGATGTTTTTATCATCCTTGTGGGAGGCTTCTCTCATGTCCCCACATGAGGAGCTGGAGCTGATAGAGGGAGCTCATCCACCTCTCCCCGGATTTGAACCTGCAACCTGTCAGTCTTCAGTCCTGCCGGCACAAGGGTTTAACCCACTGTGCCACCGGGGGCTCCAGTGTGATAATAAATTAAGCAATCACTGTGGACCTTCTCACATAACAAACGGCAGCGGCTCACTGTACAGCAGTGTTTCTCAACCTTCCTAATACAGTGACCAGGCCCGTAGCCAGGATTTCGATTCGGGGGGGGGGGGGAGTTTTTTTCGGGGGGGGGGGGCGTTCGGAGGGGACTGAGTTTTGGGGGGGGGCTGAGTCTGAGTGAAAGAGGGTCTACCCTAGCAAACCTTGTGTACCCCAATACCCCCATGTATATGGGATATATTGAGTATGGTGATCAGATCATGATATGAATAAACATAACAGTTTAAATAATGCACCAGTAAGGCCTTTTCGCGAACCACCATGAGAATTTTTTTGGGGGGGATGAAGCCCCTCAAGCCCCCCCCCCCCCCGGCTACATGCCTGAGAGCGACCCCTTAATACAGTTCCTCATGTTGTGGTGACCCCCAACCACAAAATTATTTTCGTTGCTACTTCATAACTGTAATTTTGCTACGGTTATGAATCATAATGTAAATATCTGTCATGCAGGATGTATTTTCATTCACTGGACACAAATACCCGATACGGCCAAATTTGAATACTGGTGTTGATGGGGAGAGGGATTGATTCTGTCATTTTGGAGTTGTAGTTGCTGGGATTACAATCAAAGAGCATTCTGAACTCCACTAACAATGAAATGGAACCAAACTTGGCCACAGTACTCCCGTGACCAACTGAATATACTGAAAGGGTTTGATGACTTTCATCTCTATCTCACCCGGGGTTTTAACTTTTTAACATTTTACCTCATACATTTGGCCCGCCCTCTGTGTCTGGTTTTATTATGCTGTTTTATATTGTTGATTTTATTTGTTATTTCATATTTTGTTATGATGTATTTTGTTATTGTGTGTTTATTATGTTGTATTATTTTGGGCTTGGCCTCATGTTAGCCGCCCCGAGTCCCCTTTGGGGAGATGGTAGTGGGTTATAAATAAAGATGATGATGATGATGATGATTATTATTATTATTATTATTTTTATTATTATTATTATTATCTTTTATAGAGCCCTGGGGGTGGGGGTGGGGTCACCTCCAATTACAATGCCAACAAGTTAAATCAAGAAACTGCTTTCTAAGATCCTACAGACATACTCGCAGTAATGTCAGCAAGTGAGAGTCCAAAAGTGGCAGGCTAAAACCCGGAACCTCAATCAGTGGCTGGGACCAGATGAGAGACTCCCTCCTGGGCCACAGAACACTGGGCGACTTGAAGGCACTGAACAGGCTCTGCTCTGGCATCACGAGATGCAGAGCCAACCTTAAGAAATGGGGCCACAAAGTGGAGTCCATGACATGTGATTGTGGAGAAGAGCAAACCACAGGCTACTCATTACAATGTAACCTGAGCCCTGCCACATACACAATGGACCTTCTTATAGCAACACCAGAGGCACTCCAAGTGGCCAGTTTCCTGTCAAAAGACATTTAGTATAATACCAAGTTTTTAACTTTGTTTGTGTTTTTTTTATACATTATAACTGTATTCTTAATTTTCTTTTGACAATAAATAAATAAATCATATCTAATTATGTACTAAATGATCTTCTAACATAAATACAGCAATTCCTCCAAGTACAGGAAATCATTTTACAAAAATTCAAGAGATCTAGTTTTGGGTTAAAGAAACAGCAGGGAAATGAAAAAAAAATGTTAGCGCTTGAACCCTGTCTCTAATTTAACTAAGCTCTCATATTCCTATTACGAACGAAAACAAATGGTTTGGATCTGGTAACATAAACATGGTACTCCCCCAAATGCAAGAAATAGTTGTATAAAAATCTAAGGGAAGGAAGTTTTGGGTAAAGCAGCTGCTGGGAAATGTAAAGCTTGTTAGTTCTAGGACTGCCTTTCATTTTATTTACAGCTTAACACATAACCGAATTCTGAAATTAAGCTAGTTTTAAAAAGGAATTAAGTTTCCCCTTTTATGTTAGGAACTCTCCAGTTCAAATACTGTATATCAGTGGTACCAACTTTTTTTTGACCAGGAACCACCTGGACCAGAGACCACTTTGACCAGGGACCATGTTGACTAAGCACCTCTTTGACCAGGGACCATGTTGACCAAGGAACACTTGACCAGGGACCATGTTGACCAGGGATCATTTGACCAAGGACCACTTGACCAGGGACCATGTTGACCAGGGACCACTTGACCAGGGACCAAGTTGACCAGGGACTACTTTGAGCAGGGACCACTTGACCAGGGACCATTTGATCAGGGACCACTATGACCAGGGACCACTTGACCAGGGACTACTTTGACCAGGGACCACTTGACCAGGGACCATTTTGACCAGGGACCACTTGACCAGGGGCCAATTTGACTAGGGATTACTTTGACCAGGGACCACTTTGACCAGGGACCATTTTGACCAGGGACCACTTGACCAGGGACCAATTTGACCAGGGACTACTTTGACCAGGGACCACTTGACCAAGGACCATTTGACCAGGGACCATTTGACCAGGGGCCATTTGAATAGGGACCACTTTGACCAGGGACTGTTTTGACCAGGGGCCGTTTGACCAGGGTCCACTTTGACCAGGGACCACTTGACCAGGGACTACTTTGACCAGGGACTACTTTGACCAGGGACCATTTTGACCAGGGACCACTTGACCAGGGACCATTTTGACCAGGGACCACTTGACCAGGGACCAATTTGACTAGGAATTACTTTGACCAGGGACCACTTTGACGAGGGACCATTTTGACCAGGGACCACTTGACCAAGGACCATTTGACCAGGGACCATTTGACCAGGGGCCATTTGAATAGGGACCACTTTGACCAGGGACTATTTTGACCAGGGGCCATTTGACCAGGGACCACTTTGACCAGGGACCACTTGACCAGGGACCAATTTGACTAGGGATTACTTTGACCAGGGACCACTTTGACCAGGGACCATTTTGACCAGGGACCACTTGACCAGGGACCAATTTGACCAGGGACTACTTTGACCAGGGACCACTTGACCAAGGACCATTTGACCAGGGACTATTTGACCAGGGGCCATTTGAATAGGGACCACTTTGACCAGGGACTATTTTGACCAGGGGCCATTTGACCAGGGACCACTTTGACCAGGGACCACTTCACCAGGGACTACTTTGACCAGGGACCACTTTGACCAGGGACCACTTGACCAGGAACCATTTGACCAGGGACCATTTGAATAGGGACCACTTTGACCAGGGACCGCTTTGACAAGGGACCGCTTTGACCAGGGACCACTTTGACCAGGAACCACTTTGACCAGGGACCACTTGACCAGGGAATATTAGTACCAAAAGGCTACGAATCACTTTTTGGTCAACTTTAAATTCGGTTTAGTTATTTGGGGAGCTGATTCAGAAAATTGCATTGAATAGACCACATCAGCTCCAGTTTCTGATATAGAACATATGCCATTCAGTAGTTGCCATCTGCTCACCCACTGAAAACCATGTTTAATAAACCTCGACACTATAAGAGGGTTTCGGAAGGCTAGTTGCTCTCATTGCAACAGTGAAGTAACAGCGAGGCCATGGACTATATTTTAGTTCTTGCGGATCACTGGTGGTCCACGGACCGCTGTATATACTCATGTACAAATCTAGAAATTTTAATAAAAAATCAGCCCTAAAAAACTAGGTCAAATTATCCACAGATCATGGTGATTACTGTACCTTAAACTGTCAGATGGATCTTTATGTCCTGATATGCAGTTTTCAAGAGAAAAAAATTACCTCACAGACAGACTGGAAGGGCTTTATTTCTCAAAGCATACAGTAAGGTTACAAACAAAGTTCCATCTGACAGTTGCTTTCCCTCTCACTTCATATCCCTCACTTTGGCCCTCCCCTTCACAACCCCGTTTCCATGGAAACCCTCTCCCTCGCTTCAAGTGAGCTACAGACCAAGACATGGCCTACTTTTATTGTTGCCCACAACACCAGGAAAGGAGGTAATGACAGCTCTGCAATTATGTGACTTAAAGGTACAGGCCCAAAACACCACACAGGACCCACAACATCACACAGAATGACCACCAGAATGTTGCCATTTGTTTTGGGATATTCAGACCAGCTTTAAGCAAGAGTCCCAACCTTGACAATGGAAGTTTCCTCGCCCCTGATCTATACGGCTCCAGCCCAGCGTACCCGTCCGAACGTATCTCCTTCTATGTCCTATCTTGGAGTTTAAGATCTTCTGGGGAGGCCCTGCTCTCGGCCCCGCCTCTATCACAAGTGAGGTTGGTGGGGACGAGGGACAGGGCCTTCTCAGTGGTGGCCCCTTGCCTGTGGAATTCACTCCCTGGGGAAATTAGGTCATCAACATCCCTCCTCTCCTTCAGAAGGAAGCTGAAAACATGGATATGGGACCAGGCTTTTGGGTAATCTGGCAGACTGACAAGGTAATGACGACCAGAATTTGGAAAGGACTATACTAATGCTGAATGGACTTACGGATTTTAGAACTCGGTGAACGTTGGCCACTAGATTGGCTTTTTAGTTGTTATTGTATTAATTGAATGTTTTAATTATTGTTGTTATTGCTGTCATGTATTTTATTTGATGAATTGTTGGCATCAAATTGTGCTGGTTGTAAGCCACCCTGAGTCCCCCCAGGAGGTTGAGAAGGGCGAGGTAGAAGTGCCCGAAATAAATAAATAAATAAATAAATGCCCCCAATGATGCAACGGGTTAAACCGCTAAGCTGCTGAACTTGCTGACTGAAAGATTGACAGTTCAAATCCGGGGAGTGGGGTGAGCTCCGATTGTTAGGCCCAGCTTCTGCCAAACTAGCAGTTCAAAAACATTCAAAGGTGAGTAGATCAATAGTAGGCTTGAGTAACAATGGAAAAATTTGGTTCTAAACTCGTTTCGTTTTTAGGGGGGCCCTTGCGTTTCGTTTTTTTAAAGAATTCCGAAATTTTCCTTTAAAAAAGTTCAAAATATACGAAATTTCGTAAAATTACGAATCGATTCATTAATGGCGGACGCGATGGCGCAATATGCTAAAAAACCCTCCAAATGGGACAGGAGGGACTTCTGAAGCTTCCCTCTCCCTCTGTTGTTGACTGTTGGTGTGATAATTTATTTTTTATCATTGATAAAACAAACAACAACTATAAAACTTGCACCAGACATACGGAAATAATTACGAAACAATTACGAAACAATTTCGAAGCAATTTTGAACCAATTACGAAACAATTATGAAACAATACGAAATAAATTGGAAAAACTGTTTCGATTTTTAATTACTCCTCACAGTAGTCCTGCATGGCTCAATATTGGATCGTAAGCTAATTTAAATACGAATTAATAACGAATTACGAAATTAACGAACGAATCCGCCCAAGCCTAATCAATAGGTACCGCTCCTGTGGGAAGGTAACGGCACTCCATGCAGTCATGCTGGTGACATGGCCTTGGAGGTGTCTATGGACAACGCCGGCTCTTTGGCTTAGAAATGAAGAAGAGCACCACCTCCCAGAGTCGGACATGATTAGACATAATATCAAGTGGAAATCTTTACCTTTATCTAAGTGCACATATAGTTCTCCTCCATCCATTTCCTTGGGACTGATTTCCATTATGAGCCTGTGGGAAACAATGGTGCTCTTGCTTTTTTTTCCATTCCAGGAGGTCCCAGGGATCCAGCAATGAGATTTATCTTATGCTTGCTGTATAAAGAGGAGGGGGAGAGTGTCTTCATTGGTGGGCAAAGAGATTTCTCTTCATGTCTGTTTCCCCCACTAAATCTGGGGAGTCCAACCACAGGAATGGATAACAAATTACTCAGAAAACACAGGCAAGATGGGTGAGATCAAGCAATGTTTTTAGAAAGAGAATGAACTGGTAACCAACATACACACACACACACACTCAGGCCCCTTCCACACAGCTGTATAAAATCCACATTGAACTGTCTTATATGACAGTGTGAACTCAGATAATCCAGTTCAAAGCAGATATTGGGGATTGTCTGCCTTGATATTCTGGGTTATATAGCTATGTGGAAGGGCCTTTAGTGTGCCAAAACCTGGCAAGCTCTTTCCCTTCAGACAGATGAATTTGCACAGAGCTAAATACACACCTTTTCTGCCCTGGCATGAACAAGATGTCTAGAAAAACACAGGCGTTGACTGTGCAAACAGCAAGCAGGCTTTTCTTTTCAGCAGTCTAGCCTTTCCAGTCCAGGAAACCCTTTTGATCCTGAGGTTCAGCCCTCAATACATTGGCTGTCACCACCACGGTGATGCCGATACCTCTGAGCGTGTGCAGAAGGCGTCTTCCCCATCACCAAATACCCACAAGCCACATCTGGGTCGGGTGACCTGGTTTTCCAATTGCAGGGTCTGGCGTGCAAAAGCCGTACCACCTTTTTTCCAAACACAAGCCACTGACAACAAGGAATTTCGGTTTCTCGTGTCTGTCTGCCTGCATCTGGATGTCCTGAAGCACCAAATGCAGCTGGAAATATACATAAACCTGGGTTAGATTTGAAAAGAGGGGGAATGATCATTGGACCATGGATCTAAGAGAAAGTTGCAATGTTGTGCACGTCTAATAAAGGCATTTTGTTTTTTGCAATAAGGCTTTATATACCACTAGCCGTCCCCTGCCATGTGTTGCTGTGGCCCAGTCTGTGTTTATGTGTTTTGTGTGTGTATATGTGTGTGTATATTAGTGTATATGTGTATATATGTGGCTTTGCGCATGCGTTGTAATGTTGGTTTGTTTTTTACTTTTTAAGTCTCTTCTGCTGTGTTTTTCAGTGTTTTTATTTATTTATTTATCGTGTCATCAGCAACCATTGTATTACAATTCTAACAGAGCAAAACAAACACAGAGATTAAAAAGAAAAAGAAAAAGAAAAAAAAAACCACACAGATTTTGTAAATTTGGTATTTGGTTAAATGTCCTTTGACCAGTATCTGGCCACTTGGAGTGCCTCTGGGGTTGCTGCAAGAAGGTCCTCCATCGTGCATGTGGCAGGGCTCAGGGTGCATTGCAGCAGGTGGTCAGTGGTTTGTTCTTCTCCGCACTCGCATGCCGAGGATTCCACCCTGTAGCCCCATTTCTTAAGATTGGCTCTGCATCTCGTGGTGCCAGAGCGCAATCTGTTCAGCGCCTTCCAAGTCGCCCAGTCTTCTGAGTGCCCAGGGGGGAGTCTCTCATCTGGTATCACCCATGAATTGAGGTGCTGGGTTTGGGCCTGCCACTTTTGGACTCTCGCTTGCTGGGGTGTTCCAGCGAGTGTCTCTGTAGTTCTAAGAAAACTATGTCTTGATTTAAGTCGTTGACGTGCTGGCTGATACCCAAACAGGGGATGAGCTGGAGATGTCTCTGCCTTGGTCCTTTCACTATTGGCTGCTACTTCCCGGCGGATGTCAGGTGGTGCAATACCGGCTAAGCAGTGTAATTTCTCCAGTGGTGTGGGGCGCAGACACCCCGTGATAATGCGGCATGTCTCATTAAGAGCCACATCCACTGTTTTAGTGTGATGAGATGTGTTCCACACTGGGCATGCATACTCAGCAGCAGAGTAGCATAGCGCAAGGGCAGATGTCTTCACTGTGTCTGGTTGTGATCCCCAGGTTGTGCCAGTCAGCTTTCGTATGATGTTGTTTCTAGCGCCCACTTTTTGTTTGATGTTCAGGCAGTGCTTCTTGTAGGTCAGAGCACGGTCCAAAGTGACTCCCAGGTATTTGGGTGCGCTGCAATGCTCCAGTGGGATTCCTTCCCAGGTAATCCTCAGAGCTCGGGATGCTTGTCTGTTCTTAAGGTGAAAGGCGCATGTCTGTGTTTTAGATGGATTAGGGATCAGATGGTTTTCCCTGTAATAGGCAGTAAGAGCACCTAGTGTTTTTATGAATGATGGTCACTCGTTGGCCTGATAGGTGTATTGTCTCCAAATTTGGTGTCAGTTTGTCCAGTGGTTTTTGAGTTATGTTAATCCCACGAACGCACATTACATTTTTATTTATATAGACTAGCTGTCCCCTGCCATGCGTTGCTGTGGCCCAGTCTGGTGATCTGGATAATAAAGTAATGAGGAAGTGTTGGTTTCTAATATATGTAATTTCTTTATGCTGTTGGGTAAACAGTATTTCTTGCTGTTTCTTTGTCATTGTTGATATGGAGAGTGTCTGGTTTGCCTACTCTGGAACATGCAATATATTATTGTCCTTTTTTAGGGGTCTCTTTGAAATCCATGATAGTATATGTGTGTGTGAATCATATCTATCTATCTATCTATCTATCTATCTATCTATCTATCTATCCATCTATCTATCTATATCTATGGCTAGATGGCTAACTAATCACTCAAAGCGGTTATCTATGGCTAGATAACCGCTTTGAGTTGCCCAAGGGCTGAGAAAAGCGGTATATAAATGAAGTAAATAAGTAAATAATAAATAATGGCTCTGTCAGGAGGGCTTTGATAACGTTTTCTTGCCCTGGTGAAGGGAGTTGGACTGGATGGCCTTAAATATTTCTGTTGATCATGGAGGGTCTGTGTGGGAAGTTTGGCCCAATTCTATCATTGGTAGGGTTCAAAATGCTTTGATTGTAGGTGAACTATAAATCCCAGTAACTACAACTCCCAAATGTCAAGGTCTATTTCCCCCAAACTCCATCTGTGTTCATAGTTGGGCATATGGAATATTCGTGCCAAGTTTGGTCCAGATCCTTCATTGTTTGAGTCCACATTGCCTTCTGGATGTAGGTGAACTACAACTCCCAAACTCAAGGTCAATGCCCACCAACCCTTCTAAAAGTTGTAGTTCACCAACACCAAAAAGGAAGAGAAGGACAGGCAGAGAGATCTTCAGTCTTCTCTGTGACGGGGGTTCCTAAGACCATCAGAAATGTGTGTTTTCTGATGGTCTTTGGCGACCCCTCTGAAACCCCCCTTGTGCCCCCCCCCAAGTGTCCCGACCAGAGGTGGCCCTAGGTAATTTTCAACGGTAAGCAAACAGTATTTTGGCGCCATTGCCCCCCCCCCCAAACAATTACTGATATATATTTTCTGTTCGTCGTGGGAGTTCTGTGTGCCATATTTGGTTCAATTCCATCATTGGTGGAGTTCAGAATGCTCTTTGATTGTAGGTGAACTATACATCCCAGTAACTACAACTCGCATATGTCAAGGTCTGTTTCCCCCCAAGAGTGCCTCAAGAGCGCCCCTGGGCAAAATCAACTATACTGCAAATGCTTACTTTGCGTAATGGGTTGAGCCGCCCCTGGTCCCGACCCACAGGTTGAGCACACTGCACTAAAAGGAAACCATGGTTTCTAAAGTGGCTTGGTGGGTTAGTTTTTGGGCTACTACTCAATCCTTCAACCAGTGTGACCAATGCAACTGTAATATTCAGCAACTGTACCTACAAAATATAGAAGATTTTGGATCTGTCTGCTTCTGGCTGTAACCAACCAATTCCCGCAAGCATCTCCTCTGGATTCCCAGTTCGTGCTTGTCCTTAATGAAGCTCCTGGTATTTTCCACTGCTCAATCAGTCAGTAGTTGGTCCCTAGCCATTACTAACAGCTGCTCCCAGCCAAGCTAGACTGGTGTTTTTTTACAAACCAGCCAAATGTCCTAAGTGGGGAGCCAAAAGAAACAGCTCCAATCTAGCCGTTGCGAGACAGTTGGGAAGTGGGACAAGTTGGAGGGAGGGGGAAAGCAGGCCCAGAAAGGGAAACGGCACTGCAGTTGAACTGGGCTTGAGGGGCACGCGGCATGCCAAGATCATGACGGTTGCTACAACATTTTACTCTGCTGCTTTTGGGATTTCTCAGGAAACCAAGAGGATGTCGCTCCTGGCTTAAGGCACTTTACATCCTCAGGCAAGGAGTCCTTTCACACTACATCAGTGGTTCTCAACCTTCCTAATCCCACAATCCCTTAATATAGTTCCTCATGTTGTGATTCATAGAATCATAGCATCAAAGAGTTGGAAGAGACCTCATGGGCCATCCAGTCCAACCCCCTGCCAAGAAGCAGGAATATTGCATTCAAATCACCCCTGACAGATGGCCATCCAGCCTCTGTTTAAAAGCTTCCAAAGAAGGAGCCTCCACCACACTCCGGGGCAGAGAGTTCCACTGCTGAACGGCTCTCACAGTCAGGAAGTTCTTCCTCATGTTCAGATGGAAACTCCTCTCGTTTAGTTTGAAGCCATTGTTCCGCGTCCTAGTCTCCAGGGAAGCAGAAAACAAGCTTGCTCCCTCCTCCCTGTGGCTTCCTTTCACATATTTATACATGGCTATCATATCCCCTCTCAGCCTTCTCTTCTTCAGGCTAAACATGCCCAGCTCCTTAAGCCGCTCCTCATAGGGCTTGTTCTCCAGACTTTTTATCATTTTAGTCGCTCTCCTCTGGACACATTCCAGCTTGTCAATATCTCTCTTGAATTGTGGTGCCCAGAATTGGACACAATATTCCAGGTGTGGTCTAACCAAAGCGGAGTAGAGGGGTAGCATTACTTCCCTAGATCTAGACCAGGGGTCAGGAACCTTCGGCCCTCCAGGTGTGGTGGACTTCAACTCCCACAATTCCTTGGGCCAAGGTAAGCCTTTGGGGCGAATGCCGAGCCTCAAGGAATTGTGGGAGTTGAAGTCCACCACACCTGGAGGGCCGAAGGTTCCCCATGCCTGATCTAGACACTATGCTCCTATTGATGCAGGCCAAAATCCCATTGGCTTTTTTTTGCCGCCACATCACATTGTTGGCTCATGTTTAACTTGTTGTCCACGAGGACTCCAAGATCTTTTTCACACGTACTGCTCTCGAGCCAGGCATTGTCGCCCATTCTGTATCTTTGCATTTCGTTTTTCCTGCCAAAGTGGAGTATCTTGCATTTGTCACTGTTGAACTTCATTTTGTTAATTTTGGCCCATCTCTCTAATCTGTCAAGATCGTTTTGAATTCTGCTCCTGTCCTCTGGGGTATTGGCTATCCCTCCCAATTTGGTGTCGTCTGCAAACTTGATGATCCTGCCTTCTAACCCTTACCATACCCCCAACTATAATATTATTTTCATTGCTACTTCATTTTGCTGCTGTTATGAATCGTAATGTGGGATGTATTTTCATTCACTGGACCAAATTTGGCACAAATACCCAATACGCCCAAATTTGAATACTGGTGGAGTTTGGGGAGGGGAGGGGATTGATTTTTGTCATTTGAGAGTTGTAGTTGCTTGATTTATAGGTCACCTCTAATCAAACAGCATTCTAAACCCCACCAACATTTGGGAGTTGTAGTTGCTGGGATTTATAGTTAACCTATACAATCAAAGAGCATTCTGAACTACACCAACATTTTGCTACTATTATGAACCATAATGTAAATATCTGATATGCAGGATGTATTATCATACACTGGACCAAATTTGGCACAAATACCTCATACGCCCCAATTTGAATACTGGTGGGGGTTGATTTTGTCATTTGGGAGTTGTAGTTGCTGGGATTTATAGTTCAGCTGCAATCAAAGAACATCCCGAACTCCACCAACAATGGAATTGAACCAAACTTGGCACACAGAACTCCCATGAGGAACAGAAAATACTGGAAGACTTTGGTGAGCACTGAACTTGAGTTCACCTACATCCAGAGAGCAGTGTGGACTCAAACGATGATGGACCAAACCTGGCACGGATACTCATATACTCATATACTCATACTCATATACTCATATACTCAATATGCCCAAATGTGAACACTGGTGGAGTATGGGGGAAATAGACCTTTACATTTGGGGAGTTGTCGTTGCTGGGATTAATAGTTCGGCAAATATAAATATCTTATATGCAGGATGTATTTTTATTCGCTGGACCAAATTTGGCACAAACATCCGAAATGCCCAAATTTGAATACTGGTGGGGTTGTGGGGACTGATTTTGTAATTTGGGAGATGTAGTTGCTGGGCTTTATAGTTAACCTATACAATCAAAGAGCATTGTGAACTCCACCAACGATGGAATTGAACCAAATTTGGCACACAGAACTCCCATGACCAACAGAAAATCCTGGAAGGGTTTGGTGGGCATTAACCTTGAATTTTGGAGTTGTAGTTCACCTACATCCGGAGAGCATTCTGGACTCAAACAATGATGGATCTGTACAAACTTGGTCTTAATTTTCTACTCAATATGCCCAGATGTGAACAGTGGTGGAGTTTGAGGAAAATAGACCTTGACATTTGGGATTTATAGTAAACCTACAATCGAAGAGCATATGCACAGCCATAATGTACAAGATTGTGGGATGTGCATCTCAGCTTCCACCACTGTCAGCAGAATACATCAGTTAAGCTATGGCAAATAATTCACCCTATATGTATCGTGCCACTTACACATTCAAATGTGACTAATAGAAGGTCAGTTGCTTTGTCCCAAGGCATACAAAGAACCCAAGGGGATGAACCATGATATGGGTTATTTACCTCCCCCCACTCCACCTGCATTCTATCATCCCTGTCCCACATGGCCATGACTGGTTGGGGATAACTGACCTTGTAGTCTGTCCACATCAGTTGGAAAAAGTAGATTTATGTTTCAGTAGCAGAGGTGATGGTTTAGAGGGTGATGGATTTGGATATAAGAAGTATTTTGGTTTCCTTGCCCCTACAATGTGAATGGATCAACCGTCGTTCTCATGATAAGAATAGTAGTATTGTGTACCACCCAAGAATGATAAAGTCAGCTCTCCACTGGAATTGGACCCGTGAAAGTGGAAAATTAGTAAATAGTAGTAAAGGTAAAGGTTTTCCCCAACATTAAGCCCAGTTGTGTCCGACTCTGGGGTGTGGTGCTCATCTCCATTTCTAAGCTGAAGAGCCAGCGTTGTCCGTAGACATCGCTTAGGTCATGTGGCCGGCATGACTGCATGAAGCGCTGTAAGTAGTAAATAGTAAATAGGCTATTTTTGAGAGATCAGCTCT
Source organism: Anolis sagrei (assembly GCF_037176765.1). NCBI lineage: Eukaryota > Metazoa > Chordata > Lepidosauria > Squamata > Anolidae > Anolis > Anolis sagrei. Next base: position 72,407,063 of record NC_090034.1, read on the forward strand.
CTAAGAATCCCTAAGTTCTCCAGTGTGACTCTACATGCAGTTGTGTTGGAGAACCTAGCGATTACTAGACAGATGTTTGTGATGATTTGAAAATGAACGCCATGATATGGTGGGTCATGGCTGATTGGCTGAGTGTGCTAGGAGCCAGAGCTCTGATTGGCTGCTGCCTCTGGCTAGCTGCTGAGACCAACGGTCCTAACTGTCATTTCTCACTTTGTACAGTGAAGAGATAGTGCTGGCTATCAACTATCTAAATACTGCTAGAGATATCAAAAATTAGTATCTAATTTTATACTAATTGCTTTAATTGCTTTTTCAGAAAGCAGGTTGAAACCAAATCTGAAAATGTATGTTGGTTAAATTTTCAGAAAGCAGGTTGAAACCAAATCTGAAATCTGGTATGTTGGTTTAGCATGAGGCTTATTTTAAAGACTATTTAAAAATACTTTTTTATTCCTCTGTTCTCTGCCTGAATTCAAAGGGACTGATGTATATATTGTTACCCTGTTTGAACTTTTGAACTAAAGTAAGGTAAAGGTAAAGGTAGTCCCCTGACATTAAGTCCAGTCATGTCTGACTCTGGGGTGTGGTGCTCATCTCCATTTCTAAGCCGAAGAGCCAGCGTTGTCCGTAGACACCTCCAAGGTCATGTGGCCAGCATGAATGCATGGAGTGCCGTTACCTTCCCGCCGGAGCGGTACCTATTGATCTACTCACATTTGCATGTTTTCGAACTGCTAGGTTGGCAGAAGCTAGGGCTGACAGAGGAAGCTCACGCCGCTCCCCGGAATCGAACCTGCGACCTTTCGATCAACAAGCTCAGCAGCTCAGTGCTTTAACCCACTGCGCCACCGGGGGCTCCTGAACTAAAGTAAAGAAGCTGGAGTGACGTTTTATTGTACTGCAGGGTATATCTTGGTTTAAATACTGTGGTAAAGCATCTGCTTATTCACATTTACCAATCCTAACAATGTTCTCTCCAGATATTTCTAGATCAGGCATGGGCAAACTTTGACCCTCCAGGTGTTTTGGACTACAACTCCCAGAATTCCGTCTGTTAGGAATTGTGGGAGCGGAAGTCCAAAACACCTGGAGGGCCAAAGTTTGCCCATGCCTATTCTAGATCCTCCAGCACAGGTTTATGGCCAATGTCTGATGGAAGCTGACCATAGCACTGCATTGGAGAACTTAGAGATTCCTCAGAAGATGTTCTCTATGTCCTCCAGCATGATTGGAGGAAGTTGACCATACAGTTGCACTGGAGGACTGAGAGATTCCTTGAGAGGATATATTCAAATCCGTGAATCTGTAAAACCGAAACCCACAAATTTGGAGGACCGACTGTGTTATTTGGTGCAGACGTCCTGTGCGCTCCAAGAACTGGTTCTCACCAATTAAGTGCCAGACCTGTGTTGGAAGATATGACATTTGTGATGGCAAAGCTGTGAGATGTGTCATCCCTTTGGGGTGAGGCTTTTGAATTCAGTCGCTAAGGTGTGCCCAATGCTAAACCACCTTGCTGCTTGGCTACAGAAGCAAATATCACCCAAACCGTGAGAATCTCACCAGTAGCCAAGCCAAGGAAAACAGTGGCTTATCTCTTCAAGTGTGGCACAGGAGTGTGAAATTCCCACCAGTGACTTTCCATTGCGGATAATAGGACAGTCTCCGCTCTCAGGCTATGGGTACGGCCCTTGAGCAGTTTGCGTCCTATCTAAAATAAGTGACAATTAAACAAATGTAAGTTGTTTGCAACAAAATCCACAAGCAGCAATACTCAAAAGCTTAAAATACTTGTATGCAAACTTGCATAGCTTCATTGGCTTCAGAGATGTTGGCCATTAGAATGCTATTGAGGAATTTCAATGCAGGATGAGCCCTTAACTGCCCTCCAAAAATTCATCTACACTGAAGAATGGATGCAGTTTGATGCCACTGACTGTCATGCCTCAATGCTATGGAGTCCTGGGATTTGTTGTTTGGCAAGGCACCTGCACCTTAAACCTTGTAAGGCTTCCATTCCTAGTATTCCATAGTACCAAGCCGTGGCAGCTAAATTGGTGGTAAACTGCATTAATACTACAGTGTAGATGCACCCAAAGTCCAGTGTACAAACCTCTATACTACAATAGCTCTACCATTCTCTCTTCCAGAGGCGGCCCTAGGTAATTTTCAATGATAAGTAAACAGTATTTTGGCACGCCCCCCCCCCCCCCCCCCCAATCACTGATATATATTTGGTTCAATTCCATCATTGGTGGAGTTCAGAATGCTCTTTGATTGTAGGTGAACTATACATCCCAGTAACTACAATTCGCATATGTCAATGTCTATTTTCCCCCAAGAGTGCCCCTGGGCAAAATCAACTATACTGCAAATGCTTACTTTGCGTAATGGGTTGAGCCGCCCCTGCCCTCTTCCCACACTAAGGAGCAACTTCAGGTGGCAGTTGAGACCTCAGGACATGGTGTTAGTTTGGTTCTTTCTTTCCAGTTCATAATGTAAGAAGTTATGGACTAGATGGCCTCTGTGTGTCCCTTCCAGTTCACAATGTAAGAAGCTATGGACTAGATGGCCTCTGGGTGCCCCGTCCAGTTCATAATGTAAGAAGCTATGGACTAGATGGCCTCTGGATGTCCCTTTCAGTTCGTGATGTAAGAAGCTATGGACTAGATGGCCTCTGGGTGCCCCTTCCAGTTCATGGTGTAAGAAGTAAGGACTAGATGCCTCTGGGTGCCCCTTCCAGTTCATAATGTAAGAAGCTATGGACTAGATGGTCCCTGGGTACCCCTTCTAGTTCACAATGTAAGAAGGTATAGACTAGATGACCTCTGGGTTCCCCTTCCAGTTCATAATGTAAGAAGCTGTGAACTGATGGCCCCTGGGTGCCCGTTCCAGTTCACAATGCAAGAAACTATAGACTAGATGGCCTCTGGGTGCCCCTTCCAGTTCATAATGTAAGAAGTAAGGACTAGATGGCCTCTCAGTGTCCCTTCCAGTTCATAATGTAAGAAGCTATGGACTAGATGGCCTCTGCGTGCCCCTTCCAGTTCATAATGTAAGAAGTAAGGACTAGATGGCCTCTGGGTGCCCCTTCCAGTTCATGATGTAAGAAGCTATAGACTAGATGGCCTCTGGGTGCCCCTTCCAGTTCATGATGTAAGAAGCTATAGACTAGATGGCCTCTGGGTGCCCCTTCCAGTTCATGATGTAAGAAGTAAGGACTAGATGGCCTCTGGGTGTCCCTTCCAGTTCATGATGTAAGAAGTAAGGACTAGATGACCTCTGGGTGTCCCTTTCAGTTCATAATATAAGAAGCTATGGACTAGATGGCCTCTGGGTGCCCCTTGCAGTTCATAATGTAAGAAGCTATGGACTAGATGGCCTCTGGGTACCCCTTCCAGTTCATAATGTAAGAAGCTATGGGCTAGTTCTTGAAGTCATCAACCCATGCAGTCAACAGTCTGATGCTGGGGACAGAGAAGGGATAAGCTTTCCAGCTTTTTTTTTCTGTCACATGACTTCCATTGTTTGCAATAGTTTCGATATTATATAATAATTTTGACTGGCATCCTCCCTTTGACTTTTGCACGCATCAGTTCCCAACAGAAGCGATTGGGTATTTTTATCCAATGCACGAGCTTGTGTTGCGTATTGCATTTGTGCATTTCACATTTGACGGCACATTCCATTGGGCAACATGGAAATTCACCACTGCTCCATCCCCACATAGCCTTGCGAGAGTCAAGTTTCACGCCATCTCCTTGACGTCGGATCACAGCATTTGCAGGAATCTGCTCCATATGCAAGAATCTTCCTCAGTAATATCTTCCCCCATCTCATGTATTGGATTATAGGACGGCCATAAATCTGTCAGCTCTTGTTCTGCCCTCCACTTTTGAAATTCCTGCGGTGTAGGAGATTAGCACATTGGCCTGACGTGTTACAACTTGGCCCGTCCAATGTGCGATTCATTAGCCCATTAAAACCTCCACCTAAGACGAATTCTCTTTCTAGAAAGCCGTCTATCATTTTGACGAGGTTTACAAATAAAGCATAGCAGCCAAGTTCAGAATTGAATCCCTGGACATATCCTAAAATTGATGTCCTGAGTTTGTTTTCAACAACAAAAGCTCTAAAAACCAAACTTTTTTCAACTTCGTGGCCTACAATTCTCATCATGCCTATGAGGGGCGTTTATTAAATATTTCCCCTGACCCACTTCCTGAGGACTGAGAGCAATTAAACTTGGCACAGTTTCATTGTCCTTCTCTACATAGGTGCCACACACTGCTCCCATCTTTTTAAACAACTATAAACACCTCGGTTCTTGTAGGTTTTTTCGGGCTATATGGCCATGTTCTAGAGGCATTTCTCCTGACGTTTCGCCTGCATCTATGGCAAGCATCCTCAGAGGTAGTGAGGTCTGTTGGAAATAGGAAAATGGGTTTATATATCTGTGGAATGACTGGGGTGGGGCAAAGAGCTCTTCTCTGCTGGAGCTAGGTGTGAATTAGGCCTGGGTAACAACGGAAAAATTTGTTTCTAAAATCGATTCATTTTTTGGGGGGTTTTGCGTTTCGATATTTAAAATAATTACAAAATTTTCCTTTTAAAAAGTTCGATATTTACGAAATTTCGTAAATGGTAAAAAAAAGAACGAATCGATTTCCGAAACAATAACGAATCGATTCGTTAATGGCGGACGCGACCGCGAAATACGCTAAAAAACCTCCAAAAACTTCTGAAGCTTCCCTCTCCCTCTGTTGTTGACTGTTGGTGTGATATTATAATTTTTTTTCACTAATTAAACCATAAAACTGGCCCAGACATGCGGAAATAATAACGAAACGACCTCAGAACAATAACGAAACGAATACAATAACGAAATACGAAGCATTTACAAAACGTCTTTAAAAATTCGTTTTTTAAAAAATTGCTCCAGAATGGTTCGTTATCGCTTCGTAATCAACAAAATTAACGGATTATTAACGAATTACGAATTAACGAAACGAAACCGCCCAGCCCTAGTGTGAATGTTTCAGCTGACCACCTTCATTAGCATTTGCAGGCTTGGCTGAGCCTGGGAAAATGTTCTGTTGAGAGGTGTTTGTAGATTGTTTGTATGTTATGTTTCCTCATCAGCTGCAAATCTGCGAACCCCACCTCCTCCAAGATGAACTGAACCACCTCAACTGGGCTCTCCAGGCCAATGGAGACTCCACCTCAGACATCAGAAGAGCTGCAAGACCAAGCACAAGCCATGAGAGTAAAGATGAAGATCCACCCAGAGGAAAAGTGTTCCTGCCATACATCAAGGGAACCACTGACCGCATAGGGAAGCTGATGAGGAAACACAACATACAAACAATCTACAAACCCACCAAGAAAATCCAACAAATGCTACGTTCAGCAAAGGACAAGAGGGATCCTCTCACTTCTGCAGGAGTCTATCGTATACCACGCAGCTGTGGACAAGTCTACATAGGGACCACCAAACGCAGCATTGCCCAAACACGAATTAAGGAACATGAAAGGCACTGCAGACTACTTCAACCAGAGAAGTCAGCCATAGCAGAGCACCTGATGAACCAGCCTGGACACAGCATATTATTTGAGAACACAAAAATGCTGGACCACTCCAACAACCACCATGTCAGACTACACAGAGAAGCCATTGAAATCCACAAGCATGTGGACAATTTCAACAGAAAGGAGGAGACCATGAAAATGAACAAAATCTGGCTACCAGTATTAAAAAACTCTAAAATTACTACAGCAAAACAGCAGAGAGGAAACAACCAGGCACATCTTAACACCTCTCAACAGAACATTTTCCCAGGCTCAGCCAAGCCTTCAAATGCTAATGAAGGTGGTCAGCTGAAACATTCACACCTAGCTTCAGCAGAGAGCTCTTTGCCCCACCCCAGTCATTCCACAGATATATAAACCCATTTTCCTATTTCCAACAGACCTCACTACCTCTGAGGATGCTTGCCATAGATGCAGGCGAAACGTCAGGAGAAATGCCTCTAGAACATGGCCCTATAGCCCGAAAAAACCTACAAGAACCTAGTGATTCCAGCCATGAAAGCCTTCGACAATACATATAAACACCTCACTTGTAGAAGTCGACAGATTGCTCCAAAAGCCATGTTGCGACTTCAGAAATCAGAGTCTCACCATCTGAAAAATGCTTGCCCTTCAAAAATAATTTCATTGCTGGACAGAGGTGGAAGTCGATGGAGGTCAGGTAGATAAGAGAGATGCTGTCGAATTTCAAAGCCACAGGAGCATGCTTCCATTTGGGCAACAGGTGAGTTGTGACCTGGTGCATTGTCTTGCAGAAGGAGGACACCTTTGGTAAGCATGCCACGTTGTCTCTTGGTTTTGATGACCTCCCGCAACTTCTGCAGCAGTGAAGCATAGTATGCCTCAGTGATCACGGTCCCCTTTGCTAGGAAATCCATCAATACTACTCCGTGATGGTCCCAAAATACTGTGAGCATGACCTTGCCTGCCAAGTGTTGGGCATGTGCCTTCTTTGGAGGCGGTGAGTCATGATGCTTATTTATTTATTTATTTATTTATTTATTTATTTCGAACATTTCTACCCCGCCCTTCTCAACCCCCGAAGGGGGACTCAGGGCGGCTTACAAAAGGCACAATTCGATACACACAGTAAGATAAAATACATAGCGATGACGGTTATAAATAGTTAAAACAGTCCAATTATACAATAACAACTAATAAAAGCCAATCCATTGATCAACGTTCGCCAAGTTCAAAATCCGTAAGTTCATTCCGCACTGTCATAATCCTATCCAACTCTAGTCGTCATTGTCCTTTGTCTGTCTGCCAGATTACCCAAAGGCCTGGTCCCATAGCCATGTTTTTAGTTTCCTTCTGAAAGAGAGGAGGAATGTCTTATGACCTAATTTCCCCAGGGAGCGTATTCCACAGGCAAGGGGCCACTACCGAGAAGGCCCTGCTCCTCGTCCCCACCAACCTCACTTGTGATAAAGGTGGGGCCGAGAGCAGGGCCTCCCCAGAGGATCTTAAACTCCAAGGCGGGACGTAGAGGGAGATGCGTTCGGACAGGTACGCTGGGCCGGAGCCATAAAGGGTTTTGTAGGTCAAAACCAGCACTTTGAATCGTGCTCGGAACTGGATCGGCAGCCAGTGGAGCTGACATAACAGGGGGGTGGTATGCTCCCTGTATGATGCTCCGGTGAGTAGTCTGGCTGCCGCCCGTTGGACTAATTGAAGTTTCCGAACAGTCTTCAAAGGCAACCCCACGTAGAGTGCGTTGCAGTAATCTATTCGGGATGCAACAACTGGACTTTGGTCTCAGGATCATAGTGATGGGCCCAGCTTTCATCCTGTGTGATCAGTCTGTTGAAAAAGTCTTCCTGGTTTCCATGGCACATCATTGTCAATAGAGTCTGAAAGCATTTGACTCGTTCCTGCTTCCGGAAAGGTGTGAGCAGCCGGGGGACCCAGCGAGCAGATACCTTATGCATGTGAAGATGGTCTTGGATGGTTTTTTTCATGGACCCCACACTAATCTTGAAATAAATGGTTACCTCCACTTGCTGGATGGTGTGTTCATCAATAGCAGAGTGGGGTCACCCTGGAATTGGAGCTGATTGCACTGAAGTCCGACCACATTTGAATTGACAATGCCAGTCCTTGACGCCTTCATATGATGGGGAATCATCACCATAAACCTCTTTTATCTCATCAAACGTCTCCTTTGGTGTGTGGTCTTTCAAGGAAAGGAACTTGATGACTGCTCTGTCTTCCACTGGGTCCATTCTCAAACCTCACACCACTTCAGCATCTGTAAAATCAAGATCATGCTCAGTTCTGAGTTGTAAATTGACATGTAACCTATAGAGACTTAGATCATTACACATGTGCAGTTTTAGCGTCTTGTGATAAACAGAAATGGGTCAGGGGAAATCTTTAATGAACGTCCCTCGTACAAGCAGTAGTGTTGGTAATTGTAGTCCAACAGAATTTATATTTAGAGACCCAGAGATAGGCTTTACACAAACATACGTTCTTTTCTCATGGGGATTATTAGTACTGAAGTATCTACACTGTAGAATTATAACAGTTTGATAGCACTTTAACTGCCATGGCTCCAACTGCCATGGTTTTGAGTTCAAGTTAGGTCAATAAATGGCCTGATATTTTATCCAATTCTTGCCTTGTGAGTGGGGCTGCCCTTGAAAACGGCCCGGAAATTCCAATTGGTCCAACGGGTGGTGGCCAGGTTGTTAATTAGTGCTCCTTACAGAGAGAGGTCAACCCTCCTGTTTAAGGAGCTCCATTGGCTGCCATTCATTTTCCGGTCCCAATTCAAGGTGCAGGTGCTCACCTACAAAGCCCTAAACAGTTTGGGGCCTGCCTACCTGTGTGACCGCATCTCCGTATATGAACCCACACGATGGAGAGGCCTTGCTCACCATCCCACCTGCGTCGTAAGCGCGATTGGTGGGGACGAGGGACAGGGCCTTCTCCGTGGTGGCCCCCCGACTCTGGAACTCTCTCCCTAAGGATATCAGACAAGCCCCAACATTGGCAGTCTTTAGGAAGAGCTTGAAGATGTGGTTGTTCCAGTGTGCCTTCCAGAATAGGAAACTCCAAGCATCATGTCCCAAATGCACTTTACTAGAGATTTACAATTGTCTGCACACCGCACTTATCTCCAAAAACCTATCCATTTCACCTGTCATGCCCAGCATTTTAAAATTTTAATCATTACATTTGGCCCGGCCTTAGTTTTAAATGTGTCATATTGTCTAATGTTGATTGCTATTGTTTTAATGTTTATTGCTTGTTTTATGAGTTTATTTATTGTTTGTATTTTGTTATGCTGTTGTTTTATTGATGTGTTAGGCTTCGGCCTCTTGCAAGCCGCACCAAGTCCTTCGGGAGATGTTACCGGGGTATAAATAAAGGATTATTATTATTATATTGTAACTTTGTGATATATTGACAGTTTGCTCTCAGAACACTCTAGTGCCATGGCTATTACAAATCCCAGAAATTCATAGAATAGAATCAAGACAGTTAAACTGCTATCATTCTGTAGTGTGGATGATCCACCCATGAAACATTTAATCCAAAGTGGTACAACCCACACAGCTATAAAGCCAGCGGGAAGAACTATGCCTTAGCTTTAATTATGTTCTGCACCCACACTTTACCCCATATGCGTCTCCCCACAAAGGAACCTATATTTTGTGAAATATGGGCAACATGCATATTCCTTTCTTCCCAAGCCTGCAGGATACGAGGTATAAAAGAGCACCCTTAAGCCCCAGCAGTGATACGTTGCTTTATTGAACAGTTGGTTACATAAGCAAAACATGTGTAATTGTTGCATGAACCTGTTAAAGCAACACCTGGCCCATGCATTTGCATGACGGGGAATGGGATGGCCAGGCGCCATTTGGCAGTCCTTCAGACGTTTAAAATTAAGAGGGAAGGGTGAAAGGAAAGAATGCTTCAAAGTACTCTGAAGCAAGGTCTGGAAGAGTTTCTTTTGGAGACAAAAGCAGTCCGTAGCTCTTTAATTGGGGTGAATCTGCACTGTTAAATTGATGCAGTTTGATACCCCTCTAACTGCCATGGTGCGGTGCTATGGAATCATGGGAGCTGCGGCCCAAATTACCTGTCTGAATGCATCTCCCCCTATGAACCATCACAGAGATTAAGATCCTCCGGGGAGGCCCTGCTTTCCGTCCCGCCATTCTCACAGGCACGATTGGTGGGGACGAGAGACAGGGCCTTCTCGGTGATTGCTCCACGGCTATGGAACTCCCTTCTTGGTGAGATCAGGTCAGCCCCCTCCCTCCTGTCCTTTAGAAGGATGGTAAAAACTTGGCTGTGGGAGATCAAGCTTTCAGGACAGGGCAATGAAGCGGCAGTGGGAAAGATGACAGGGCCAATTGGATTTGATGCGGATGGCTAGGACGGTTTTAAATCGTGTATTTTAATATTTTGATAAATGTTTTTTTTTAATGTTTATGTATTGTATGTAAATTTGTGTCCCAGCATTGAATGTTTGCCGTGTATATGATATACTCCACCCTGAGTCCCCTTTGGGGTGAGAAGGGCGGAACGCCCTCCCGAAAGATCTCAGACAAGCCCCTACATTGGCAGTCTTCAGAAAGGAATTGAAAACCTGGCTGTTCCGATGTGCCTTTTCAGATTAGGAACCTCCAGCACCAAATCCTAGAAGCACCTTAGTAGAACCAAGATCACTGCACACTGCACATCGCACTTATATTTAATCCTACATCCCTCCTACCACACCAGCACTTTTAACCCAATACCCCTACTCCGGCCGGCCCAGTTTTAATAGTGTCGTGTTGTATTGTTTACCATTATTGTTTTTCTGCTTAACTGTTTTAATTTGCTTTGGGTATTGTTTTGTTGTATTGTGTTTTGGGGCTTCGGCCTGTGTAAGCCGCATCGAATCCCTTGGGGAGATGCTAGCGGGGTACAAATAAAGTAATAATAATAATAATAATAATAATAATAATAATATAAATGTTTTAAATAAATAAATAATAAATTTGAGGGACACAGCTTTGAGCCATGACAGTTCAAGTGGTGTCACACTGTCAGAACCCAGATGCCTTAAAGAGCCAGAAACAGCAATGTATTCAAAACAACAGTTTATTAATTCAAAGTAAACCAGACTCAGAGACACTTGCTTCAGTGCCTCTGGTCAAAACTCAAAGTTTGCAGAAATTTGCAGCTTGAAAAACTAACTTGGAAAATAAACTGGCAAAAAACCCCGGATTAAACAAGAGTTACTCTAAAATCACACAGTTTGAAGATAATGAGCAAACAAAGAGCTGTGAAGAGAAGCCGTCATCCAAAAGCAGTCCAAGGTCGAAGAAGTCCCAGATGAAGATTCCAAAGTCCAGAAGGCAGCGTGGTCGTCAGAAACAGTCTGAGGTCGAGGAGAGGGGAAATCCGCACTTACGAGAATCCAAGCCAGTTGGTACACGAAGGATACAGCAACCTGCAGTTCCAGGACCCAAGCCCAACAAGAGAAGTGGCAGCGACAGAGCTCAAGGCACGAATCCAACACTTTGCCTACTGTCGAAGGCTTTCATGGCCGGAATCACTGGGTTGTTGTAGGTTTTTCTGGGCTATATGGCCATGTTCTAGAAGCATTTTCTCCTGACGTTTCACCTGCATCTATGGCAAGCATCCTCAGAGGTAGTGAGGTCTGTTGGAAGTAGGAAAATGGGCTTATATATCTGTGGAATGGCCATACAGCCCGGAAAAACCGACAACAACCCACTTTGCCTACTGCAAAGTTGTATCACTCCAATGCCTTCATTTATCCTACAACTCATAATCCGTTGATGAGTTGCCCTCCACCCCGTCCTCATCGCTGTCAACTGGCTTAGCCTCAACAGCTGAACGCCAACGCCCATCCCTCCAACTCTTCCATCTCTTGTCAAGACTTAGGTCTCCCCACGAATCCATGGTATCACCAGGTTGCCAATCCCCACCAGGAAATCCCTCAAAAGTGTCACTGGACGTGGGTTGTGTACACACATTCCTGATCTCCTGAATTTGCGTCCAATAAAGTTGTTCCTCCTCATCCTCACTACTTCCAGACCCATTACTTCCAGTAAAACCCATGAAATCCTCTTCCTCAGTGGGAGCAATAAGTATGTCCCGGATCCTCTTTCTCTGACGCTCCTCGTCAGACTCTTGTTCCCGAGTAATCCTCTTAACACCTCTACTCTCATCTCCTTCCTCCTCCTCACTCATTTCACTGTCAGAGAAGCCTTCGAAGGATTCCTCGTCTGTAGGTGACATAAGTATCTCCCGGATTTTCTTCCTTTGCTGCTC